>NC_080434.1:44196583-44512679 GCF_028018845.1 Melospiza georgiana | reverse complement strand
TTAGCAAAACGCTTTCCCACTATGTCTGGCTAGGAAAAACTGTGCCAGCACAGAAAACATCTGCCATCGTGTTCTAGAAGTTGCACGGATGTCTGCCAAGTGTTTGGCAGGAAGAAAAGAAAAGTTGTCCAAAACAGCTTCCAATCGAATGTTCATGTGATTGGAAAAGTCAGGAGAGTGCAAAGGTACTGTTTTCTATCAGTTGGCAAGGTGCGCACACAATCCCAGTGTTGTACAGCTTGCTTCTTCACCTTCCCGAAGCTGCCGCTCTCGCCGGCTGCCGGAGCCCAAGAAGCGGCTTCTTCGCGCAAAGACGATTGTGCCGCTCACAGTGCTCTCCTTAGCGCGGCTTCTGCCGAAAGACGCCCGGCAGCGGCTCTTACCTCCGGAGAGCATCCTACCTTCGTCTTTCGCGTCTTCTGTAGTCTACATCTTAGCAAAACGCTTTCCCACTATGTCTGGCTAGGAAAAACTGTGCCAGCACAGAAAACATCTGCCATCGTGTTCTAGAAGTTGCACGGATGTCTGCCAAGTGTTTGGCAGGAAGAAAAGAAAAGTTGTCCAAAACAGCTTCCAATCGAATGTTCATGTGATTGGAAAAGTCAGGAGAGTGCAAAGGTACTGTTTTCTATCAGTTGGCAAGGTGCGCACACAATCCCAGTGTTGTACAGCTTGCTTCTTCACCTTCCCGAAGCTGCCGCTCTCGCCGGCTGCCGGAGCCCAAGAAGCGGCTTCTTCGCGCAAAGACGATTGTGCCGCTCACAGTGCTCTCCTTAGCGCGGCTTCTGCCGAAAGACGCCCGGCAGCGGCTCTTACCTCCGGAGAGCATCCTACCTTCGTCTTTAGCTCCTCTTCTCATCTACCTCTCGGCAAAAAGCTTTTCCACTATGTCTGGCTAGGAAAAACTGTGCCAGCACAGAAAACATCTGCCATCGTGTTCTAGAAGTTGCACGGATGTCTGCCAAGTGTTTGGCAGGAAGAAAAGAAAAGTTGTCCAAAACAGCTTCCAATCGAATGTTCATGTGATTGGAAAAGTCAGGAGAGTGCAAAGGTACTGTTTTCTATCAGTTGGCAAGGTGCGCACACAATCCCAGTGTTGTACAGCTTGCTTCTTCACCTTCCCGAAGCTGCCGCTCTCGCCGGCTGCCGGAGCCCAAGAAGCGGCTTCTTCGCGCAAAGACGATTGTGCCGCTCACAGTGCTCTCCTTAGCGCGGCTTCTGCCGAAAGACGCCCGGCAGCAGCTCTTACCTCCGGAGAGCATCCTACCTTCGTCTTTAGCTCCTCTTCTCATCTACCTCTCGGCAAAAAGCTTTTCCACTATGTCTGGCTAGGAAAAACTGTGCCAGCACAGAAAACATCTGCCATCGTGTTCTAGAAGTTGCACGGATGTCTGCCAAGTGTTTGGCAGGAAGAAAAGAAAAGTTGTCCAAAACAGCTTCCAATCGAATGTTCATGTGATTGGAAAAGTCAGGAGAGTGCAAAGGTACTGTTTTCTATCAGTTGGCAAGGTGCGCACACAATCCCAGTGTTGTACAGCTTGCTTCTTCACCTTCCCGAAGCTGCCGCTCTCGCCGGCTGCCGGAGCCCAAGAAGCGGCTTCTTCGCGCAAAGACGATTGTGCCGCTCACAGTGCTCTCCTTAGCGCGGCTTCTGCCGAAAGACGCCCGGCAGCGGCTCTTACCTCCGGAGAGCATCCTACCTTCGTCTTTCGCGTCTTCTGTAGTCTACATCTTAGCAAAACGCTTTCCCACTATGTCTGGCTAGGAAAAACTGTGCCAGCACAGAAAACATCTGCCATCGTGTTCTAGAAGTTGCACGGATGTCTGCCAAGTGTTTGGCAGGAAGAAAAGAAAAGTTGTCCAAAACAGCTTCCAATCGAATGTTCATGTGATTGGAAAAGTCAGGAGAGTGCAAAGGTACTGTTTTCTATCAGTTGGCAAGGTGCGCACACAATCCCAGTGTTGTACAGCTTGCTTCTTCACCTTCCCGAAGCTGCCGCTCTCGCCGGCTGCCGGAGCCCAAGAAGCGGCTTCTTCGCGCAAAGACGATTGTGCCGCTCACAGTGCTCTCCTTAGCGCGGCTTCTGCCGAAAGACGCCCGGCAGCGGCTCTTACCTCCGGAGAGCATCCTACCTTCGTCTTTAGCTCCTCTTCTCATCTACCTCTCGGCAAAAAGCTTTTCCACTATGTCTGGCTAGGAAAAACTGTGCCAGCACAGAAAACATCTGCCATCGTGTTCTAGAAGTTGCACGGATGTCTGCCAAGTGTTTGGCAGGAAGAAAAGAAAAGTTGTCCAAAACAGCTTCCAATCGAATGTTCATGTGATTGGAAAAGTCAGGAGAGTGCAAAGGTACTGTTTTCTATCAGTTGGCAAGGTGCGCACACAATCCCAGTGTTGTACAGCTTGCTTCTTCACCTTCCCGAAGCTGCCGCTCTCGCCGGCTGCCGGAGCCCAAGAAGCGGCTTCTTCGCGCAAAGACGATTGTGCCGCTCACAGTGCTCTCCTTAGCGCGGCTTCTGCCGAAAGACGCCCGGCAGCGGCTCTTACCTCCGGAGAGCATCCTACCTTCGTCTTTAGCTCCTCTTCTCATCTACCTCTCGGCAAAAAGCTTTTCCACTATGTCTGGCTAGGAAAAACTGTGCCAGCACAGAAAACATCTGCCATCGTGTTCTAGAAGTTGCACGGATGTCTGCCAAGTGTTTGGCAGGAAGAAAAGAAAAGTTGTCCAAAACAGCTTCCAATCGAATGTTCATGTGATTGGAAAAGTCAGGAGAGTGCAAAGGTACTGTTTTCTATCAGTTGGCAAGGTGCGCACACAATCCCAGTGTTGTACAGCTTGCTTCTTCACCTTCCCGAAGCTGCCGCTCTCGCCGGCTGCCGGAGCCCAAGAAGCGGCTTCTTCGCGCAAAGACGATTGTGCCGCTCACAGTGCTCTCCTTAGCGCGGCTTCTGCCGAAAGACGCCCGGCAGCGGCTCTTACCTCCGGAGAGCATCCTACCTTCGTCTTTCGCGTCTTCTGTAGTCTACATCTTAGCAAAACGCTTTCCCACTATGTCTGGCTAGGAAAAACTGTGCCAGCACAGAAAACATCTGCCATCGTGTTCTAGAAGTTGCACGGATGTCTGCCAAGTGTTTGGCAGGAAGAAAAGAAAAGTTGTCCAAAACAGCTTCCAATCGAATGTTCATGTGATTGGAAAAGTCAGGAGAGTGCAAAGGTACTGTTTTCTATCAGTTGGCAAGGTGCGCACACAATCCCAGTGTTGTACAGCTTGCTTCTTCACCTTCCCGAAGCTGCCGCTCTCGCCGGCTGCCGGAGCCCAAGAAGCGGCTTCTTCGCGCAAAGACGATTGTGCCGCTCACAGTGCTCTCCTTAGCGCGGCTTCTGCCGAAAGACGCCCGGCAGCGGCTCTTACCTCCGGAGAGCATCCTACCTTCGTCTTTAGCTCCTCTTCTCATCTACCTCTCGGCAAAAAGCTTTCCCACTATGTCTGGCTAGGAAAAACTGTGCCAGCACAGAAAACATCTGCCATCGTGTTCTAGAAGTTGCACGGATGTCTGCCAAGTGTTTGGCAGGAAGAAAAGAAAAGTTGTCCAAAACAGCTTCCAATCGAATGTTCATGTGATTGGAAAAGTCAGGAGAGTGCAAAGGTACTGTTTTCTATCAGTTGGCAAGGTGCGCACACAATCCCAGTGTTGTACAGCTTGCTTCTTCACCTTCCCGAAGCTGCCGCTCTCGCCGGCTGCCGGAGCCCAAGAAGCGGCTTCTTCGCGCAAAGACGATTGTGCCGCTCACAGTGCTCTCCTTAGCGCGGCTTCTGCCGAAAGACGCCCGGCAGCGGCTCTTACCTCCGGAGAGCATCCTACCTTCGTCTTAAGCTCCTCTTCTCATCTACCTCTCGGCAAAAAGCTTTTCCACTATGTCTGGCTAGGAAAAACTGTGCCAGCACAGAAAACATCTCCCATCGTGTTCTAGAAGTTGCAGAGATGTCTGCCAAGTGTTTGGCAGGAAGAAAAGAAAAGTTGTCCAAAACAGCTTCCAATCGAATGTTCATGTGATTGGAAAAGTCAGGAGAGTGCAAAGGTACTGTTTTCTATCAGTTGGCAAGGTGCGCACACAATCCCAGTGTTGTACAGCTTGCTTCTTCACCTTCCCGAAGCTGCCGCTCTCGCCGGCTGCCGGAGCCCAAGAAGCGGCTTCTTCGCGCAAAGACGATTGTGCCGCTCACAGTGCTCTCCTTAGCGCGGCTTCTGCCGAAAGACGCCCGGCAGCGGCTCTTACCTCCGGAGAGCATCCTACCTTCGTCTTTCGCGTCTTCTGTAGTCTACATCTTAGCAAAACGCTTTCCCACTATGTCTGGCTAGGAAAAACTGTGCCAGCACAGAAAACATCTGCCATCGTGTTCTAGAAGTTGCACGGATGTCTGCCAAGTGTTTGGCAGGAAGAAAAGAAAAGTTGTCCAAAACAGCTTCCAATCGAATGTTCATGTGATTGGAAAAGTCAGGAGAGTGCAAAGGTACTGTTTTCTATCAGTTGGCAAGGTGCGCACACAATCCCAGTGTTGTACAGCTTGCTTCTTCACCTTCCCGAAGCTGCCGCTCTCGCCGGCTGCCGGAGCCCAAGAAGCGGCTTCTTCGCGCAAAGACGATTGTGCCGCTCACAGTGCTCTCCTTAGCGCGGCTTCTGCCGAAAGACGCCCGGCAGCGGCTCTTACCTCCGGAGAGCATCCTACCTTCGTCTTAAGCTCCTCTTCTCATCTACCTCTCGGCAAAAAGCTTTTCCACTATGTCTGGCTAGGAAAAACTGTGCCAGCACAGAAAACATCTCCCATCGTGTTCTAGAAGTTGCAGAGATGTCTGCCAAGTGTTTGGCAGGAAGAAAAGAAAAGTTGTCCAAAACAGCTTCCAATCGAATGTTCATGTGATTGGAAAAGTCAGGAGAGTGCAAAGGTACTGTTTTCTATCAGTTGGCAAGGTGCGCACACAATCCCAGTGTTGTACAGCTTGCTTCTTCACCTTCCCGAAGCTGCCGCTCTCGCCGGCTGCCGGAGCCCAAGAAGCGGCTTCTTCGCGCAAAGACGATTGTGCCGCTCACAGTGCTCTCCTTAGCGCGGCTTCTGCCGAAAGACGCCCGGCAGCGGCTCTTACCTCCGGAGAGCATCCTACCTTCGTCTTTCGCGTCTTCTGTAGTCTACATCTTAGCAAAACGCTTTCCCACTATGTCTGGCTAGGAAAAACTGTGCCAGCACAGAAAACATCTGCCATCGTGTTCTAGAAGTTGCACGGATGTCTGCCAAGTGTTTGGCAGGAAGAAAAGAAAAGTTGTCCAAAACAGCTTCCAATCGAATGTTCATGTGATTGGAAAAGTCAGGAGAGTGCAAAGGTACTGTTTTCTATCAGTTGGCAAGGTGCGCACACAATCCCAGTGTTGTACAGCTTGCTTCTTCACCTTCCCGAAGCTGCCGCTCTCGCCGGCTGCCGGAGCCCAAGAAGCGGCTTCTTCGCGCAAAGACGATTGTGCCGCTCACAGTGCTCTCCTTAGCGCGGCTTCTGCCGAAAGACGCCCGGCAGCGGCTCTTACCTCCGGAGAGCATCCTACCTTCGTCTTTCGCGTCTTCTGTAGTCTACATCTTAGCAAAACGCTTTCCCACTATGTCTGGCTAGGAAAAACTGTGCCAGCACAGAAAACATCTGCCATCGTGTTCTAGAAGTTGCACGGATGTCTGCCAAGTGTTTGGCAGGAAGAAAAGAAAAGTTGTCCAAAACAGCTTCCAATCGAATGTTCATGTGATTGGAAAAGTCAGGAGAGTGCAAAGGTACTGTTTTCTATCAGTTGGCAAGGTGCGCACACAATCCCAGTGTTGTACAGCTTGCTTCTTCACCTTCCCGAAGCTGCCGCTCTCGCCGGCTGCCGGAGCCCAAGAAGCGGCTTCTTCGCGCAAAGACGATTGTGCCGCTCACAGTGCTCTCCTTAGCGCGGCTTCTGCCGAAAGACGCCCGGCAGCGGCTCTTACCTCCGGAGAGCATCCTACCTTCGTCTTTAGCTCCTCTTCTCATCTACCTCTCGGCAAAAAGCTTTTCCACTATGTCTGGCTAGGAAAAACTGTGCCAGCACAGAAAACATCTGCCATCGTGTTCTAGAAGTTGCACGGATGTCTGCCAAGTGTTTGGCAGGAAGAAAAGAAAAGTTGTCCAAAACAGCTTCCAATCGAATGTTCATGTGATTGGAAAAGTCAGGAGAGTGCAAAGGTACTGTTTTCTATCAGTTGGCAAGGTGCGCACACAATCCCAGTGTTGTACAGCTTGCTTCTTCACCTTCCCGAAGCTGCCGCTCTCGCCGGCTGCCGGAGCCCAAGAAGCGGCTTCTTCGCGCAAAGACGATTGTGCCGCTCACAGTGCTCTCCTTAGCGCGGCTTCTGCCGAAAGACGCCCGGCAGCGGCTCTTACCTCCGGAGAGCATCCTACCTTCGTCTTTCGCGTCTTCTGTAGTCTACATCTTAGCAAAACGCTTTCCCACTATGTCTGGCTAGGAAAAACTGTGCCAGCACAGAAAACATCTCCCATCGTGTTCTAGAAGTTGCACGGATGTCTGCCAAGTGTTTGGCAGGAAGAAAAGAAAAGTTGTCCAAAACAGCTTCCAATCGAATGTTCATGTGATTGGAAAAGTCAGGAGAGTGCAAAGGTACTGTTTTCTATCAGTTGGCAAGGTGCGCACACAATCCCAGTGCTGTACAGCTTGCTTCTTCACCTTCCCGAAGCTGCCGCTCTCGCCGGCTGCCGGAGCCCAAGAAGCGGCTTCTTCGCGCAAAGACGATTGTGCCGCTCACAGTGCTCTCCTTAGCGCGGCTTCTGCCGAAAGACGCCCGGCAGCGGCTCTTACCTCCGGAGAGCATCCTACCTTCGTCTTTAGCTCCTCTTCTCATCTACCTCTCGGCAAAAAGCTTTTCCACTATGTCTGGCTAGGAAAAACTGTGCCAGCACAGAAAACATCTGCCATCGTGTTCTAGAAGTTGCACGGATGTCTGCCAAGTGTTTGGCAGGAAGAAAAGAAAAGTTGTCCAAAACAGCTTCCAATCGAATGTTCATGTGATTGGAAAAGTCAGGAGAGTGCAAAGGTACTGTTTTCTATCAGTTGGCAAGGTGCGCACACAATCCCAGTGTTGTACAGCTTGCTTCTTCACCTTCCCGAAGCTGCCGCTCTCGCCGGCTGCCGGAGCCCAAGAAGCGGCTTCTTCGCGCAAAGACGATTGTGCCGCTCACAGTGCTCTCCTTAGCGCGACTTCTGCCGAAAGACGCCCGGCAGCGGCTCTTACCTCCGGAGAGCATCCTACCTTCGTCTTTAGCTCCTCTTCTCATCTACCTCTCGGCAAAAAGCTTTTCCACTATGTCTGGCTAGGAAAAACTGTGCCAGCACAGAAAACATCTGCCATCGTGTTCTAGAAGTTGCACGGATGTCTGCCAAGTGTTTGGCAGGAAGAAAAGAAAAGTTTTCCAAAACAGCTTCCAATCGAATGTTCATGTGATTGGAAAAGTCAGGAGAGTGCAAAGGTACTGTTTTCTATCAGTTGGCAAGGTGCGCACACAATCCCAGTGTTGTACAGCTTGCTTCTTCACCTTCCCGAAGCTGCCGCTCTCGCCGGCTGCCGGAGCCCAAGAAGCGGCTTCTTCGCGCAAAGACGATTGTGCCGCTCACAGTGCTCTCCTTAGCGCGGCTTCTGCCGAAAGACGCCCGGCAGCGGCTCTTACCTCCGGAGAGCATCCTACCTTCGTCTTTCGCGTCTTCTGTAGTCTACATCTTAGCAAAACGCTTTCCCACTATGTCTGGCTAGGAAAAACTGTGCCAGCACAGAAAACATCTGCCATCGTGTTCTAGAAGTTGCACGGATGTCTGCCAAGTGTTTGGCAGGAAGAAAAGAAAAGTTGTCCAAAACAGCTTCCAATCGAATGTTCATGTGATTGGAAAAGTCAGGAGAGTGCAAAGGTACTGTTTTCTATCAGTTGGCAAGGTGCGCACACAATCCCAGTGTTGTACAGCTTGCTTCTTCACCTTCCCGAAGCTGCCGCTCTCGCCGGCTGCCGGAGCCCAAGAAGCGGCTTCTTCGCGCAAAGACGATTGTGCCGCTCACAGTGCTCTCCTTAGCGCGGCTTCTGCCGAAAGACGCCCGGCAGCGGCTCTTACCTCCGGAGAGCATCCTACCTTCGTCTTTAGCTCCTCTTCTCATCTACCTCTCGGCAAAAAGCTTTCCCACTATGTCTGGCTAGGAAAAACTGTGCCAGCACAGAAAACATCTGCCATCGTGTTCTAGAAGTTGCACGGATGTCTGCCAAGTGTTTGGCAGGAAGAAAAGAAAAGTTGTCCAAAACAGCTTCCAATCGAATGTTCATGTGATTGGAAAAGTCAGGAGAGTGCAAAGGTACTGTTTTCTATCAGTTGGCAAGGTGCGCACACAATCCCAGTGTTGTACAGCTTGCTTCTTCACCTTCCCGAAGCTGCCGCTCTCGCCGGCTGCCGGAGCCCAAGAAGCGGCTTCTTCGCGCAAAGACGATTGTGCCGCTCACAGTGCTCTCCTTAGCGCGGCTTCTGCCGAAAGACGCCCGGCAGCGGCTCTTACCTCCGGAGAGCATCCTACCTTCGTCTTAAGCTCCTCTTCTCATCTACCTCTCGGCAAAAAGCTTTTCCACTATGTCTGGCTAGGAAAAACTGTGCCAGCACAGAAAACATCTGCCATCGTGTTCTAGAAGTTGCACGGATGTCTGCCAAGTGTTTGGCAGGAAGAAAAGAAAAGTTGTCCAAAACAGCTTCCAATCGAATGTTCATGTGATTGGAAAAGTCAGGAGAGTGCAAAGGTACTGTTTTCTATCAGTTGGCAAGGTGCGCACACAATCCCAGTGTTGTACAGCTTGCTTCTTCACCTTCCCGAAGCTGCCGCTCTCGCCGGCTGCCGGAGCCCAAGAAGCGGCTTCTTCGCGCAAAGACGATTGTGCCGCTCACAGTGCTCTCCTTAGCGCGGCTTCTGCCGAAAGACGCCCGGCAGCGGCTCTTACCTCCGGAGAGCATCCTACCTTCGTCTTTCGCGTCTTCTGTAGTCTACATCTTAGCAAAACGCTTTCCCACTATGTCTGGCTAGGAAAAACTGTGCCAGCACAGAAAACATCTCCCATCGTGTTCTAGAAGTTGCACGGATGTCTGCCAAGTGTTTGGCAGGAAGAAAAGAAAAGTTGTCCAAAACAGCTTCCAATCGAATGTTCATGTGATTGGAAAAGTCAGGAGAGTGCAAAGGTACTGTTTTCTATCAGTTGGCAAGGTGCGCACACAATCCCAGTGCTGTACAGCTTGCTTCTTCACCTTCCCGAAGCTGCCGCTCTCGCCGGCTGCCGGAGCCCAAGAAGCGGCTTCTTCGCGCAAAGACGATTGTGCCGCTCACAGTGCTCTCCTTAGCGCGGCTTCTGCCGAAAGACGCCCGGCAGCGGCTCTTACCTCCGGAGAGCATCCTACCTTCGTCTTTCGCGTCTTCTGTAGTCTACATCTTAGCAAAACGCTTTCCCACTATGTCTGGCTAGGAAAAACTGTGCCAGCACAGAAAACATCTGCCATCGTGTTCTAGAAGTTGCACGGATGTCTGCCAAGTGTTTGGCAGGAAGAAAAGAAAAGTTGTCCAAAACAGCTTCCAATCGAATGTTCATGTGATTGGAAAAGTCAGGAGAGTGCAAAGGTACTGTTTTCTATCAGTTGGCAAGGTGCGCACACAATCCCAGTGTTGTACAGCTTGCTTCTTCACCTTCCCGAAGCTGCCGCTCTCGCCGGCTGCCGGAGCCCAAGAAGCGGCTTCTTCGCGCAAAGACGATTGTGCCGCTCACAGTGCTCTCCTTAGCGCGGCTTCTGCCGAAAGACGCCCGGCAGCGGCTCTTACCTCCGGAGAGCATCCTACCTTCGTCTTTCGCGTCTTCTGTAGTCTACATCTTAGCAAAACGCTTTCCCACTATGTCTGGCTAGGAAAAACTGTGCCAGCACAGAAAACATCTGCCATCGTGTTCTAGAAGTTGCACGGATGTCTGCCAAGTGTTTGGCAGGAAGAAAAGAAAAGTTGTCCAAAACAGCTTCCAATCGAATGTTCATGTGATTGGAAAAGTCAGGAGAGTGCAAAGGTACTGTTTTCTATCAGTTGGCAAGGTGCGCACACAATCCCAGTGTTGTACAGCTTGCTTCTTCACCTTCCCGAAGCTGCCGCTCTCGCCGGCTGCCGGAGCCCAAGAAGCGGCTTCTTCGCGCAAAGACGATTGTGCCGCTCACAGTGCTCTCCTTAGCGCGGCTTCTGCCGAAAGACGCCCGGCAGCGGCTCTTACCTCCGGAGAGCATCCTACCTTCGTCTTTAGCTCCTCTTCTCATCTACCTCTCGGCAAAACGCTTTTCCACTATGTCTGGCTAGGAAAAACTGTGCCAGTACAGAAAACATCTCCCATCGTGTACTAGAAGTTGCAGAGATGTCTGCCAAGTGTTTGGCAGGAAGAAAAGAAAAGTTGTCCAAAACAGCTTCCAATCGAATGTTCATGTGATTGGAAAAGTCAGGAGAGTGCAAAGGTACTGTTTTCTATCAGTTGGCAAGGTGCGCACACAATCCCAGTGTTGTACAGCTTGCTTCTTCACCTTCCCGAAGCTGCCGCTCTCGCCGGCTGCCGGAGCCCAAGAAGCGGCTTCTTCGCGCAAAGACGATTGTGCCGCTCACAGTGCTCTCCTTAGCGCGGCTTCTGCCGAAAGACGCCCGGCAGCGGCTCTTACCTCCGGAGAGCATCCTACCTTCGTCTTTCGCGTCTTCTGTAGTCTACATCTTAGCAAAACGCTTTCCCACTATGTCTGGCTAGGAAAAACTGTGCCAGCACAGAAAACATCTGCCATCGTGTTCTAGAAGTTGCACGGATGTCTGCCAAGTGTTTGGCAGGAAGAAAAGAAAAGTTGTCCAAAACAGCTTCCAATCGAATGTTCATGTGATTGGAAAAGTCAGGAGAGTGCAAAGGTACTGTTTTCTATCAGTTGGCAAGGTGCGCACACAATCCCAGTGTTGTACAGCTTGCTTCTTCACCTTCCCGAAGCTGCCGCTCTCGCCGGCTGCCGGAGCCCAAGAAGCGGCTTCTTCGCGCAAAGACGATTGTGCCGCTCACAGTGCTCTCCTTAGCGCGGCTTCTGCCGAAAGACGCCCGGCAGCGGCTCTTACCTCCGGAGAGCATCCTACCTTCGTCTTTAGCTCCTCTTCTCATCTACCTCTCGGCAAAACGCTTTCCCACTATGTCTGGCTAGGAAAAACTGTGCCAGTACAGAAAACATCTGCCATCGTGTACTAGAAGTTGCAGAGATGTCTGCCAAGTGTTTGGCAGGAAGAAAAGAAAAGTTGTCCAAAACAGCTTCCAATCGAATGTTCATGTGATTGGAAAAGTCAGGAGAGTGCAAAGGTACTGTTTTCTATCAGTTGGCAAGGTGCGCACACAATCCCAGTGTTGTACAGCTTGCTTCTTCACCTTCCCGAAGCTGCCGCTCTCGCCGGCTGCCGGAGCCCAAGAAGCGGCTTCTTCGCGCAAACGATTGTGCTGCTCACAGTGCTCTCCTTAGCGCGGCTTCTGCCGAAAGACGCCCGGCAGCGGCTCTTACCTCCGGAGAGCATCCTACCTTCGTCTTTAGCTCCTCTTCTCATCTACCTCTCGGCAAAACGCTTTCCCACTATGTCTGGCTAGGAAAAACTGTGCCAGCACAGAAAACATCTCCCATCGTGTTCTAGAAGTTGCACGGATGTCTGCCAAGTGTTTGGCAGGAAGAAAAGAAAAGTTGTCCAAAACAGCTTCCAATCGAATGTTCATGTGATTGGAAAAGTCAGGAGAGTGCAAAGGTACTGTTTTCTATCAGTTGGCAAGGTGCGCACACAATCCCAGTGTTGTACAGCTTGCTTCTTCACCTTCCCGAAGCTGCCGCTCTCGCCGGCTGCCGGAGCCCAAGAAGCGGCTTCTTCGCGCAAAGACGATTGTGCCGCTCACAGTGCTCTCCTTAGCGCGGCTTCTGCCGAAAGACGCCCGGCAGCGGCTCTTACCTCCGGAGAGCATCCTACCTTCGTCTTTCGCGTCTTCTGTAGTCTACATCTTAGCAAAACGCTTTCCCACTATGTCTGGCTAGGAAAAACTGTGCCAGCACAGAAAACATCTGCCATCGTGTTCTAGAAGTTGCACGGATGTCTGCCAAGTGTTTGGCAGGAAGAAAAGAAAAGTTGTCCAAAACAGCTTCCAATCGAATGTTCATGTGATTGGAAAAGTCAGGAGAGTGCAAAGGTACTGTTTTCTATCAGTTGGCAAGGTGCGCACACAATCCCAGTGTTGTACAGCTTGCTTCTTCACCTTCCCGAAGCTGCCGCTCTCGCCGGCTGCCGGAGCCCAAGAAGCGGCTTCTTCGCGCAAAGACGATTGTGCCGCTCACAGTGCTCTCCTTAGCGCGGCTTCTGCCGAAAGACGCCCGGCAGCGGCTCTTACCTCCGGAGAGCATCCTACCTTCGTCTTTCGCGTCTTCTGTAGTCTACATCTTAGCAAAACGCTTTCCCACTATGTCTGGCTAGGAAAAACTGTGCCAGCACAGAAAACATCTGCCATCGTGTTCTAGAAGTTGCACGGATGTCTGCCAAGTGTTTGGCAGGAAGAAAAGAAAAGTTGTCCAAAACAGCTTCCAATCGAATGTTCATGTGATTGGAAAAGTCAGGAGAGTGCAAAGGTACTGTTTTCTATCAGTTGGCAAGGTGCGCACACAATCCCAGTGTTGTACAGCTTGCTTCTTCACCTTCCCGAAGCTGCCGCTCTCGCCGGCTGCCGGAGCCCAAGAAGCGGCTTCTTCGCGCAAAGACGACTGTGCCGCTCACAGTGCTCTCCTTAGCGCGGCTTCTGCCGAAAGACGCCCGGCAGCGGCTCTTACCTCCGGAGAGCATCCTACCTTCGTCTTTCGCGTCTTCTGTAGTCTACATCTTAGCAAAACGCTTTCCCACTATGTCTGGCTAGGAAAAACTGTGCCAGCACAGAAAACATCTGCCATCGTGTTCTAGAAGTTGCACGGATGTCTGCCAAGTGTTTGGCAGGAAGAAAAGAAAAGTTGTCCAAAACAGCTTCCAATCGAATGTTCATGTGATTGGAAAAGTCAGGAGAGTGCAAAGGTACTGTTTTCTATCAGTTGGCAAGGTGCGCACACAATCCCAGTGTTGTACAGCTTGCTTCTTCACCTTCCCGAAGCTGCCGCTCTCGCCGGCTGCCGGAGCCCAAGAAGCGGCTTCTTCGCGCAAAGACGATTGTGCCGCTCACAGTGCTCTCCTTAGCGCGGCTTCTGCCGAAAGACGCCCGGCAGCGGCTCTTACCTCCGGAGAGCATCCTACCTTCGTCTTTAGCTCCTCTTCTCATCTACCTCTCGGCAAAACGCTTTTCCACTATGTCTGGCTAGGAAAAACTGTGCCAGTACAGAAAACATCTCCCATCGTGTACTAGAAGTTGCAGAGATGTCTGCCAAGTGTTTGGCAGGAAGAAAAGAAAAGTTGTCCAAAACAGCTTCCAATCGAATGTTCATGTGATTGGAAAAGTCAGGAGAGTGCAAAGGTACTGTTTTCTATCAGTTGGCAAGGTGCGCACACAATCCCAGTGTTGTACAGCTTGCTTCTTCACCTTCCCGAAGCTGCCGCTCTCGCCGGCTGCCGGAGCCCAAGAAGCGGCTTCTTCGCGCAAAGACGATTGTGCCGCTCACAGTGCTCTCCTTAGCGCGGCTTCTGCCGAAAGACGCCCGGCAGCGGCTCTTACCTCCGGAGAGCATCCTACCTTCGTCTTTAGCTCCTCTTCTCATCTACCTCTCGGCAAAACGCTTTCCCACTATGTCTGGCTAGGAAAAACTGTGCCAGTACAGAAAACATCTCCCATCGTGTACTAGAAGTTGCAGAGATGTCTGCCAAGTGTTTGGCAGGAAGAAAAGAAAAGTTGTCCAAAACAGCTTCCAATCGAATGTTCATGTGATTGGAAAAGTCAGGAGAGTGCAAAGGTACTGTTTTCTATCAGTTGGCAAGGTGCGCACACAATCCCAGTGTTGTACAGCTTGCTTCTTCACCTTCCCGAAGCTGCCGCTCTCGCCGGCTGCCGGAGCCCAAGAAGCGGCTTCTTCGCGCAAAGACGATTGTGCCGCTCACAGTGCTCTCCTTAGCGCGGCTTCTGCCGAAAGACGCCCGGCAGCGGCTCTTACCTCCGGAGAGCATCCTACCTTCGTCTTTCGCGTCTTCTGTAGTCTACATCTTAGCAAAACGCTTTCCCACTATGTCTGGCTAGGAAAAACTGTGCCAGCACAGAAAACATCTGCCATCGTGTTCTAGAAGTTGCACGGATGTCTGCCAAGTGTTTGGCAGGAAGAAAAGAAAAGTTGTCCAAAACAGCTTCCAATCGAATGTTCATGTGATTGGAAAAGTCAGGAGAGTGCAAAGGTACTGTTTTCTATCAGTTGGCAAGGTGCGCACACAATCCCAGTGTTGTACAGCTTGCTTCTTCACCTTCCCGAAGCTGCCGCTCTCGCCGGCTGCCGGAGCCCAAGAAGCGGCTTCTTCGCGCAAAGACGATTGTGCCGCTCACAGTGCTCTCCTTAGCGCGGCTTCTGCCGAAAGACGCCCGGCAGCGGCTCTTACCTCCGGAGAGCATCCTACCTTCGTCTTTAGCTCCAATTCTCATCTACCTCTCGGCAAAACGCTTTTCCACTATGTCTGGCTAGGAAAAACTGTGCCAGTACAGAAAACATCTCCCATCGTGTACTAGAAGTTGCAGAGATGTCTGCCAAGTGTTTGGCAGGAAGAAAAGAAAAGTTGTCCAAAACAGCTTCCAATCGAATGTTCATGTGATTGGAAAAGTCAGGAGAGTGCAAAGGTACTGTTTTCTATCAGTTGGCAAGGTGCGCACACAATCCCAGTGTTGTACAGCTTGCTTCTTCACCTTCCCGAAGCTGCCGCTCTCGCCGGCTGCCGGAGCCCAAGAAGCGGCTTCTTCGCGCAAACGATTGTGCCGCTCACAGTGCTCTCCTTAGCGCGGCTTCTGCCGAAAGACGCCCGGCAGCGGCTCTTACCTCCGGAGAGCATCCTACCTTCGTCTTTAGCTCCTCTTCTCATCTACCTCTCGGCAAAACGCTTTCCCACTATGTCTGGCTAGGAAAAACTGTGCCAGCACAGAAAACATCTGCCATCGTGTTCTAGAAGTTGCACGGATGTCTGCCAAGTGTTTGGCAGGAAGAAAAGAAAAGTTGTCCAAAACAGCTTCCAATCGAATGTTCATGTGATTGGAAAAGTCAGGAGAGTGCAAAGGTACTGTTTTCTATCAGTTGGCAAGGTGCGCACACAATCCCAGTGTTGTACAGCTTGCTTCTTCACCTTCCCGAAGCTGCCGCTCTCGCCGGCTGCCGGAGCCCAAGAAGCGGCTTCTTCGCGCAAAGACGATTGTGCCGCTCACAGTGCTCTCCTTAGCGCGGCTTCTGCCGAAAGACGCCCGGCAGCGGCTCTTACCTCCGGAGAGCATCCTACCTTCGTCTTTCGCGTCTTCTGTAGTCTACATCTTAGCAAAACGCTTTCCCACTATGTCTGGCTAGGAAAAACTGTGCCAGCACAGAAAACATCTCCCATCGTGTTCTAGAAGTTGCACGGATGTCTGCCAAGTGTTTGGCAGGAAGAAAAGAAAAGTTGTCCAAAACAGCTTCCAATCGAATGTTCATGTGATTGGAAAAGTCAGGAGAGTGCAAAGGTACTGTTTTCTATCAGTTGGCAAGGTGCGCACACAATCCCAGTGTTGTACAGCTTGCTTCTTCACCTTCCCGAAGCTGCCGCTCTCGCCGGCTGCCGGAGCCCAAGAAGCGGCTTCTTCGCGCAAAGACGATTGTGCCGCTCACAGTGCTCTCCTTAGCGCGGCTTCTGCCGAAAGACGCCCGGCAGCGGCTCTTACCTCCGGAGAGCATCCTACCTTCGTCTTTAGCTCCTCTTCTCATCTACCTCTCGGCAAAACGCTTTTCCACTATGTCTGGCTAGGAAAAACTGTGCCAGTACAGAAAACATCTCCCATCGTGTACTAGAAGTTGCAGAGATGTCTGCCAAGTGTTTGGCAGGAAGAAAAGAAAAGTTGTCCAAAACAGCTTCCAATCGAATGTTCATGTGATTGGAAAAGTCAGGAGAGTGCAAAGGTACTGTTTTCTATCAGTTGGCAAGGTGCGCACACAATCCCAGTGTTGTACAGCTTGCTTCTTCACCTTCCCGAAGCTGCCGCTCTCGCCGGCTGCCGGAGCCCAAGAAGCGGCTTCTTCGCGCAAACGATTGTGCTGCTCACAGTGCTCTCCTTAGCGTGGCTTCTGCCGAAAGACGCCCGGCAGCGGCTCTTACCTCCGGAGAGCATCCTACCTTCGTCTTTAGCTCCTCTTCTCATCTACCTCTCGGCAAAACGCTTTCCCACTATGTCTGGCTAGGAAAAACTGTGCCAGCACAGAAAACATCTCCCATCGTGTTCTAGAAGTTGCACGGATGTCTGCCAAGTGTTTGGCAGGAAGAAAAGAAAAGTTGTCCAAAACAGCTTCCAATCGAATGTTCATGTGATTGGAAAAGTCAGGAGAGTGCAAAGGTACTGTTTTCTATCAGTTGGCAAGGTGCGCACACAATCCCAGTGTTGTACAGCTTGCTTCTTCACCTTCCCGAAGCTGCCGCTCTCGCCGGCTGCCGGAGCCCAAGAAGCGGCTTCTTCGCGCAAAGACGATTGTGCCGCTCACAGTGCTCTCCTTAGCGCGGCTTCTGCCGAAAGACGCCCGGCAGCGGCTCTTACCTCCGGAGAGCATCCTACCTTCGTCTTTCGCGTCTTCTGTAGTCTACATCTTAGCAAAACGCTTTCCCACTATGTCTGGCTAGGAAAAACTGTGCCAGCACAGAAAACATCTGCCATCGTGTTCTAGAAGTTGCACGGATGTCTGCCAAGTGTTTGGCAGGAAGAAAAGAAAAGTTGTCCAAAACAGCTTCCAATCGAATGTTCATGTGATTGGAAAAGTCAGGAGAGTGCAAAGGTACTGTTTTCTATCAGTTGGCAAGGTGCGCACACAATCCCAGTGTTGTACAGCTTGCTTCTTCACCTTCCCGAAGCTGCCGCTCTCGCCGGCTGCCGGAGCCCAAGAAGCGGCTTCTTCGCGCAAAGACGATTGTGCCGCTCACAGTGCTCTCCTTAGCGCGGCTTCTGCCGAAAGACGCCCGGCAGCGGCTCTTACCTCCGGAGAGCATCCTACCTTCGTCTTTAGCTCCTCTTCTCATCTACCTCTCGGCAAAAAGCTTTTCCACTATGTCTGGCTAGGAAAAACTGTGCCAGCACAGAAAACATCTGCCATCGTGTTCTAGAAGTTGCACGGATGTCTGCCAAGTGTTTGGCAGGAAGAAAAGAAAAGTTGTCCAAAACAGCTTCCAATCGAATGTTCATGTGATTGGAAAAGTCAGGAGAGTGCAAAGGTACTGTTTTCTATCAGTTGGCAAGGTGCGCACACAATCCCAGTGTTGTACAGCTTGCTT
This sequence comes from Melospiza georgiana, assembly GCF_028018845.1. Classification (NCBI taxonomy): domain Eukaryota; kingdom Metazoa; phylum Chordata; class Aves; order Passeriformes; family Passerellidae; genus Melospiza; species Melospiza georgiana. The sequence continues at coordinate 44,495,120 of NC_080434.1, read as the reverse complement.
CTTCACCTTCCCGAAGCTGCCGCTCTCGCCGGCTGCCGGAGCCCAAGAAGCGGCTTCTTCGCGCAAAGACGATTGTGCCGCTCACAGTGCTCTCCTTAGCGCGGCTTCTGCCGAAAGACGCCCGGCAGCGGCTCTTACCTCCGGAGAGCATCCTACCTTCGTCTTTCGCGTCTTCTGTAGTCTACATCTTAGCAAAACGCTTTCCCACTATGTCTGGCTAGGAAAAACTGTGCCAGCACAGAAAACATCTCCCATCGTGTTCTAGAAGTTGCACGGATGTCTGCCAAGTGTTTGGCAGGAAGAAAAGAAAAGTTGTCCAAAACAGCTTCCAATCGAATGTTCATGTGATTGGAAAAGTCAGGAGAGTGCAAAGGTACTGTTTTCTATCAGTTGGCAAGGTGCGCACACAATCCCAGTGCTGTACAGCTTGCTTCTTCACCTTCCCGAAGCTGCCGCTCTCGCCGGCTGCCGGAGCCCAAGAAGCGGCTTCTTCGCGCAAAGACGATTGTGCCGCTCACAGTGCTCTCCTTAGCGCGGCTTCTGCCGAAAGACGCCCGGCAGCGGCTCTTACCTCCGGAGAGCATCCTACCTTCGTCTTTAGCTCCTCTTCTCATCTACCTCTCGGCAAAAAGCTTTTCCACTATGTCTGGCTAGGAAAAACTGTGCCAGCACAGAAAACATCTGCCATCGTGTTCTAGAAGTTGCACGGATGTCTGCCAAGTGTTTGGCAGGAAGAAAAGAAAAGTTGTCCAAAACAGCTTCCAATCGAATGTTCATGTGATTGGAAAAGTCAGGAGAGTGCAAAGGTACTGTTTTCTATCAGTTGGCAAGGTGCGCACACAATCCCAGTGTTGTACAGCTTGCTTCTTCACCTTCCCGAAGCTGCCGCTCTCGCCGGCTGCCGGAGCCCAAGAAGCGGCTTCTTCGCGCAAAGACGATTGTGCCGCTCACAGTGCTCTCCTTAGCGCGACTTCTGCCGAAAGACGCCCGGCAGCGGCTCTTACCTCCGGAGAGCATCCTACCTTCGTCTTTAGCTCCTCTTCTCATCTACCTCTCGGCAAAAAGCTTTTCCACTATGTCTGGCTAGGAAAAACTGTGCCAGCACAGAAAACATCTGCCATCGTGTTCTAGAAGTTGCACGGATGTCTGCCAAGTGTTTGGCAGGAAGAAAAGAAAAGTTTTCCAAAACAGCTTCCAATCGAATGTTCATGTGATTGGAAAAGTCAGGAGAGTGCAAAGGTACTGTTTTCTATCAGTTGGCAAGGTGCGCACACAATCCCAGTGTTGTACAGCTTGCTTCTTCACCTTCCCGAAGCTGCCGCTCTCGCCGGCTGCCGGAGCCCAAGAAGCGGCTTCTTCGCGCAAAGACGATTGTGCCGCTCACAGTGCTCTCCTTAGCGCGGCTTCTGCCGAAAGACGCCCGGCAGCGGCTCTTACCTCCGGAGAGCATCCTACCTTCGTCTTTCGCGTCTTCTGTAGTCTACATCTTAGCAAAACGCTTTCCCACTATGTCTGGCTAGGAAAAACTGTGCCAGCACAGAAAACATCTGCCATCGTGTTCTAGAAGTTGCACGGATGTCTGCCAAGTGTTTGGCAGGAAGAAAAGAAAAGTTGTCCAAAACAGCTTCCAATCGAATGTTCATGTGATTGGAAAAGTCAGGAGAGTGCAAAGGTACTGTTTTCTATCAGTTGGCAAGGTGCGCACACAATCCCAGTGTTGTACAGCTTGCTTCTTCACCTTCCCGAAGCTGCCGCTCTCGCCGGCTGCCGGAGCCCAAGAAGCGGCTTCTTCGCGCAAAGACGATTGTGCCGCTCACAGTGCTCTCCTTAGCGCGGCTTCTGCCGAAAGACGCCCGGCAGCGGCTCTTACCTCCGGAGAGCATCCTACCTTCGTCTTTAGCTCCTCTTCTCATCTACCTCTCGGCAAAAAGCTTTCCCACTATGTCTGGCTAGGAAAAACTGTGCCAGCACAGAAAACATCTGCCATCGTGTTCTAGAAGTTGCACGGATGTCTGCCAAGTGTTTGGCAGGAAGAAAAGAAAAGTTGTCCAAAACAGCTTCCAATCGAATGTTCATGTGATTGGAAAAGTCAGGAGAGTGCAAAGGTACTGTTTTCTATCAGTTGGCAAGGTGCGCACACAATCCCAGTGTTGTACAGCTTGCTTCTTCACCTTCCCGAAGCTGCCGCTCTCGCCGGCTGCCGGAGCCCAAGAAGCGGCTTCTTCGCGCAAAGACGATTGTGCCGCTCACAGTGCTCTCCTTAGCGCGGCTTCTGCCGAAAGACGCCCGGCAGCGGCTCTTACCTCCGGAGAGCATCCTACCTTCGTCTTAAGCTCCTCTTCTCATCTACCTCTCGGCAAAAAGCTTTTCCACTATGTCTGGCTAGGAAAAACTGTGCCAGCACAGAAAACATCTGCCATCGTGTTCTAGAAGTTGCACGGATGTCTGCCAAGTGTTTGGCAGGAAGAAAAGAAAAGTTGTCCAAAACAGCTTCCAATCGAATGTTCATGTGATTGGAAAAGTCAGGAGAGTGCAAAGGTACTGTTTTCTATCAGTTGGCAAGGTGCGCACACAATCCCAGTGTTGTACAGCTTGCTTCTTCACCTTCCCGAAGCTGCCGCTCTCGCCGGCTGCCGGAGCCCAAGAAGCGGCTTCTTCGCGCAAAGACGATTGTGCCGCTCACAGTGCTCTCCTTAGCGCGGCTTCTGCCGAAAGACGCCCGGCAGCGGCTCTTACCTCCGGAGAGCATCCTACCTTCGTCTTTCGCGTCTTCTGTAGTCTACATCTTAGCAAAACGCTTTCCCACTATGTCTGGCTAGGAAAAACTGTGCCAGCACAGAAAACATCTCCCATCGTGTTCTAGAAGTTGCACGGATGTCTGCCAAGTGTTTGGCAGGAAGAAAAGAAAAGTTGTCCAAAACAGCTTCCAATCGAATGTTCATGTGATTGGAAAAGTCAGGAGAGTGCAAAGGTACTGTTTTCTATCAGTTGGCAAGGTGCGCACACAATCCCAGTGCTGTACAGCTTGCTTCTTCACCTTCCCGAAGCTGCCGCTCTCGCCGGCTGCCGGAGCCCAAGAAGCGGCTTCTTCGCGCAAAGACGATTGTGCCGCTCACAGTGCTCTCCTTAGCGCGGCTTCTGCCGAAAGACGCCCGGCAGCGGCTCTTACCTCCGGAGAGCATCCTACCTTCGTCTTTCGCGTCTTCTGTAGTCTACATCTTAGCAAAACGCTTTCCCACTATGTCTGGCTAGGAAAAACTGTGCCAGCACAGAAAACATCTGCCATCGTGTTCTAGAAGTTGCACGGATGTCTGCCAAGTGTTTGGCAGGAAGAAAAGAAAAGTTGTCCAAAACAGCTTCCAATCGAATGTTCATGTGATTGGAAAAGTCAGGAGAGTGCAAAGGTACTGTTTTCTATCAGTTGGCAAGGTGCGCACACAATCCCAGTGTTGTACAGCTTGCTTCTTCACCTTCCCGAAGCTGCCGCTCTCGCCGGCTGCCGGAGCCCAAGAAGCGGCTTCTTCGCGCAAAGACGATTGTGCCGCTCACAGTGCTCTCCTTAGCGCGGCTTCTGCCGAAAGACGCCCGGCAGCGGCTCTTACCTCCGGAGAGCATCCTACCTTCGTCTTTCGCGTCTTCTGTAGTCTACATCTTAGCAAAACGCTTTCCCACTATGTCTGGCTAGGAAAAACTGTGCCAGCACAGAAAACATCTGCCATCGTGTTCTAGAAGTTGCACGGATGTCTGCCAAGTGTTTGGCAGGAAGAAAAGAAAAGTTGTCCAAAACAGCTTCCAATCGAATGTTCATGTGATTGGAAAAGTCAGGAGAGTGCAAAGGTACTGTTTTCTATCAGTTGGCAAGGTGCGCACACAATCCCAGTGTTGTACAGCTTGCTTCTTCACCTTCCCGAAGCTGCCGCTCTCGCCGGCTGCCGGAGCCCAAGAAGCGGCTTCTTCGCGCAAAGACGATTGTGCCGCTCACAGTGCTCTCCTTAGCGCGGCTTCTGCCGAAAGACGCCCGGCAGCGGCTCTTACCTCCGGAGAGCATCCTACCTTCGTCTTTAGCTCCTCTTCTCATCTACCTCTCGGCAAAACGCTTTTCCACTATGTCTGGCTAGGAAAAACTGTGCCAGTACAGAAAACATCTCCCATCGTGTACTAGAAGTTGCAGAGATGTCTGCCAAGTGTTTGGCAGGAAGAAAAGAAAAGTTGTCCAAAACAGCTTCCAATCGAATGTTCATGTGATTGGAAAAGTCAGGAGAGTGCAAAGGTACTGTTTTCTATCAGTTGGCAAGGTGCGCACACAATCCCAGTGTTGTACAGCTTGCTTCTTCACCTTCCCGAAGCTGCCGCTCTCGCCGGCTGCCGGAGCCCAAGAAGCGGCTTCTTCGCGCAAAGACGATTGTGCCGCTCACAGTGCTCTCCTTAGCGCGGCTTCTGCCGAAAGACGCCCGGCAGCGGCTCTTACCTCCGGAGAGCATCCTACCTTCGTCTTTCGCGTCTTCTGTAGTCTACATCTTAGCAAAACGCTTTCCCACTATGTCTGGCTAGGAAAAACTGTGCCAGCACAGAAAACATCTGCCATCGTGTTCTAGAAGTTGCACGGATGTCTGCCAAGTGTTTGGCAGGAAGAAAAGAAAAGTTGTCCAAAACAGCTTCCAATCGAATGTTCATGTGATTGGAAAAGTCAGGAGAGTGCAAAGGTACTGTTTTCTATCAGTTGGCAAGGTGCGCACACAATCCCAGTGTTGTACAGCTTGCTTCTTCACCTTCCCGAAGCTGCCGCTCTCGCCGGCTGCCGGAGCCCAAGAAGCGGCTTCTTCGCGCAAAGACGATTGTGCCGCTCACAGTGCTCTCCTTAGCGCGGCTTCTGCCGAAAGACGCCCGGCAGCGGCTCTTACCTCCGGAGAGCATCCTACCTTCGTCTTTAGCTCCTCTTCTCATCTACCTCTCGGCAAAACGCTTTCCCACTATGTCTGGCTAGGAAAAACTGTGCCAGTACAGAAAACATCTGCCATCGTGTACTAGAAGTTGCAGAGATGTCTGCCAAGTGTTTGGCAGGAAGAAAAGAAAAGTTGTCCAAAACAGCTTCCAATCGAATGTTCATGTGATTGGAAAAGTCAGGAGAGTGCAAAGGTACTGTTTTCTATCAGTTGGCAAGGTGCGCACACAATCCCAGTGTTGTACAGCTTGCTTCTTCACCTTCCCGAAGCTGCCGCTCTCGCCGGCTGCCGGAGCCCAAGAAGCGGCTTCTTCGCGCAAACGATTGTGCTGCTCACAGTGCTCTCCTTAGCGCGGCTTCTGCCGAAAGACGCCCGGCAGCGGCTCTTACCTCCGGAGAGCATCCTACCTTCGTCTTTAGCTCCTCTTCTCATCTACCTCTCGGCAAAACGCTTTCCCACTATGTCTGGCTAGGAAAAACTGTGCCAGCACAGAAAACATCTCCCATCGTGTTCTAGAAGTTGCACGGATGTCTGCCAAGTGTTTGGCAGGAAGAAAAGAAAAGTTGTCCAAAACAGCTTCCAATCGAATGTTCATGTGATTGGAAAAGTCAGGAGAGTGCAAAGGTACTGTTTTCTATCAGTTGGCAAGGTGCGCACACAATCCCAGTGTTGTACAGCTTGCTTCTTCACCTTCCCGAAGCTGCCGCTCTCGCCGGCTGCCGGAGCCCAAGAAGCGGCTTCTTCGCGCAAAGACGATTGTGCCGCTCACAGTGCTCTCCTTAGCGCGGCTTCTGCCGAAAGACGCCCGGCAGCGGCTCTTACCTCCGGAGAGCATCCTACCTTCGTCTTTCGCGTCTTCTGTAGTCTACATCTTAGCAAAACGCTTTCCCACTATGTCTGGCTAGGAAAAACTGTGCCAGCACAGAAAACATCTGCCATCGTGTTCTAGAAGTTGCACGGATGTCTGCCAAGTGTTTGGCAGGAAGAAAAGAAAAGTTGTCCAAAACAGCTTCCAATCGAATGTTCATGTGATTGGAAAAGTCAGGAGAGTGCAAAGGTACTGTTTTCTATCAGTTGGCAAGGTGCGCACACAATCCCAGTGTTGTACAGCTTGCTTCTTCACCTTCCCGAAGCTGCCGCTCTCGCCGGCTGCCGGAGCCCAAGAAGCGGCTTCTTCGCGCAAAGACGATTGTGCCGCTCACAGTGCTCTCCTTAGCGCGGCTTCTGCCGAAAGACGCCCGGCAGCGGCTCTTACCTCCGGAGAGCATCCTACCTTCGTCTTTCGCGTCTTCTGTAGTCTACATCTTAGCAAAACGCTTTCCCACTATGTCTGGCTAGGAAAAACTGTGCCAGCACAGAAAACATCTGCCATCGTGTTCTAGAAGTTGCACGGATGTCTGCCAAGTGTTTGGCAGGAAGAAAAGAAAAGTTGTCCAAAACAGCTTCCAATCGAATGTTCATGTGATTGGAAAAGTCAGGAGAGTGCAAAGGTACTGTTTTCTATCAGTTGGCAAGGTGCGCACACAATCCCAGTGTTGTACAGCTTGCTTCTTCACCTTCCCGAAGCTGCCGCTCTCGCCGGCTGCCGGAGCCCAAGAAGCGGCTTCTTCGCGCAAAGACGACTGTGCCGCTCACAGTGCTCTCCTTAGCGCGGCTTCTGCCGAAAGACGCCCGGCAGCGGCTCTTACCTCCGGAGAGCATCCTACCTTCGTCTTTCGCGTCTTCTGTAGTCTACATCTTAGCAAAACGCTTTCCCACTATGTCTGGCTAGGAAAAACTGTGCCAGCACAGAAAACATCTGCCATCGTGTTCTAGAAGTTGCACGGATGTCTGCCAAGTGTTTGGCAGGAAGAAAAGAAAAGTTGTCCAAAACAGCTTCCAATCGAATGTTCATGTGATTGGAAAAGTCAGGAGAGTGCAAAGGTACTGTTTTCTATCAGTTGGCAAGGTGCGCACACAATCCCAGTGTTGTACAGCTTGCTTCTTCACCTTCCCGAAGCTGCCGCTCTCGCCGGCTGCCGGAGCCCAAGAAGCGGCTTCTTCGCGCAAAGACGATTGTGCCGCTCACAGTGCTCTCCTTAGCGCGGCTTCTGCCGAAAGACGCCCGGCAGCGGCTCTTACCTCCGGAGAGCATCCTACCTTCGTCTTTAGCTCCTCTTCTCATCTACCTCTCGGCAAAACGCTTTTCCACTATGTCTGGCTAGGAAAAACTGTGCCAGTACAGAAAACATCTCCCATCGTGTACTAGAAGTTGCAGAGATGTCTGCCAAGTGTTTGGCAGGAAGAAAAGAAAAGTTGTCCAAAACAGCTTCCAATCGAATGTTCATGTGATTGGAAAAGTCAGGAGAGTGCAAAGGTACTGTTTTCTATCAGTTGGCAAGGTGCGCACACAATCCCAGTGTTGTACAGCTTGCTTCTTCACCTTCCCGAAGCTGCCGCTCTCGCCGGCTGCCGGAGCCCAAGAAGCGGCTTCTTCGCGCAAAGACGATTGTGCCGCTCACAGTGCTCTCCTTAGCGCGGCTTCTGCCGAAAGACGCCCGGCAGCGGCTCTTACCTCCGGAGAGCATCCTACCTTCGTCTTTAGCTCCTCTTCTCATCTACCTCTCGGCAAAACGCTTTCCCACTATGTCTGGCTAGGAAAAACTGTGCCAGTACAGAAAACATCTCCCATCGTGTACTAGAAGTTGCAGAGATGTCTGCCAAGTGTTTGGCAGGAAGAAAAGAAAAGTTGTCCAAAACAGCTTCCAATCGAATGTTCATGTGATTGGAAAAGTCAGGAGAGTGCAAAGGTACTGTTTTCTATCAGTTGGCAAGGTGCGCACACAATCCCAGTGTTGTACAGCTTGCTTCTTCACCTTCCCGAAGCTGCCGCTCTCGCCGGCTGCCGGAGCCCAAGAAGCGGCTTCTTCGCGCAAAGACGATTGTGCCGCTCACAGTGCTCTCCTTAGCGCGGCTTCTGCCGAAAGACGCCCGGCAGCGGCTCTTACCTCCGGAGAGCATCCTACCTTCGTCTTTCGCGTCTTCTGTAGTCTACATCTTAGCAAAACGCTTTCCCACTATGTCTGGCTAGGAAAAACTGTGCCAGCACAGAAAACATCTGCCATCGTGTTCTAGAAGTTGCACGGATGTCTGCCAAGTGTTTGGCAGGAAGAAAAGAAAAGTTGTCCAAAACAGCTTCCAATCGAATGTTCATGTGATTGGAAAAGTCAGGAGAGTGCAAAGGTACTGTTTTCTATCAGTTGGCAAGGTGCGCACACAATCCCAGTGTTGTACAGCTTGCTTCTTCACCTTCCCGAAGCTGCCGCTCTCGCCGGCTGCCGGAGCCCAAGAAGCGGCTTCTTCGCGCAAAGACGATTGTGCCGCTCACAGTGCTCTCCTTAGCGCGGCTTCTGCCGAAAGACGCCCGGCAGCGGCTCTTACCTCCGGAGAGCATCCTACCTTCGTCTTTAGCTCCAATTCTCATCTACCTCTCGGCAAAACGCTTTTCCACTATGTCTGGCTAGGAAAAACTGTGCCAGTACAGAAAACATCTCCCATCGTGTACTAGAAGTTGCAGAGATGTCTGCCAAGTGTTTGGCAGGAAGAAAAGAAAAGTTGTCCAAAACAGCTTCCAATCGAATGTTCATGTGATTGGAAAAGTCAGGAGAGTGCAAAGGTACTGTTTTCTATCAGTTGGCAAGGTGCGCACACAATCCCAGTGTTGTACAGCTTGCTTCTTCACCTTCCCGAAGCTGCCGCTCTCGCCGGCTGCCGGAGCCCAAGAAGCGGCTTCTTCGCGCAAACGATTGTGCCGCTCACAGTGCTCTCCTTAGCGCGGCTTCTGCCGAAAGACGCCCGGCAGCGGCTCTTACCTCCGGAGAGCATCCTACCTTCGTCTTTAGCTCCTCTTCTCATCTACCTCTCGGCAAAACGCTTTCCCACTATGTCTGGCTAGGAAAAACTGTGCCAGCACAGAAAACATCTGCCATCGTGTTCTAGAAGTTGCACGGATGTCTGCCAAGTGTTTGGCAGGAAGAAAAGAAAAGTTGTCCAAAACAGCTTCCAATCGAATGTTCATGTGATTGGAAAAGTCAGGAGAGTGCAAAGGTACTGTTTTCTATCAGTTGGCAAGGTGCGCACACAATCCCAGTGTTGTACAGCTTGCTTCTTCACCTTCCCGAAGCTGCCGCTCTCGCCGGCTGCCGGAGCCCAAGAAGCGGCTTCTTCGCGCAAAGACGATTGTGCCGCTCACAGTGCTCTCCTTAGCGCGGCTTCTGCCGAAAGACGCCCGGCAGCGGCTCTTACCTCCGGAGAGCATCCTACCTTCGTCTTTCGCGTCTTCTGTAGTCTACATCTTAGCAAAACGCTTTCCCACTATGTCTGGCTAGGAAAAACTGTGCCAGCACAGAAAACATCTCCCATCGTGTTCTAGAAGTTGCACGGATGTCTGCCAAGTGTTTGGCAGGAAGAAAAGAAAAGTTGTCCAAAACAGCTTCCAATCGAATGTTCATGTGATTGGAAAAGTCAGGAGAGTGCAAAGGTACTGTTTTCTATCAGTTGGCAAGGTGCGCACACAATCCCAGTGTTGTACAGCTTGCTTCTTCACCTTCCCGAAGCTGCCGCTCTCGCCGGCTGCCGGAGCCCAAGAAGCGGCTTCTTCGCGCAAAGACGATTGTGCCGCTCACAGTGCTCTCCTTAGCGCGGCTTCTGCCGAAAGACGCCCGGCAGCGGCTCTTACCTCCGGAGAGCATCCTACCTTCGTCTTTAGCTCCTCTTCTCATCTACCTCTCGGCAAAACGCTTTTCCACTATGTCTGGCTAGGAAAAACTGTGCCAGTACAGAAAACATCTCCCATCGTGTACTAGAAGTTGCAGAGATGTCTGCCAAGTGTTTGGCAGGAAGAAAAGAAAAGTTGTCCAAAACAGCTTCCAATCGAATGTTCATGTGATTGGAAAAGTCAGGAGAGTGCAAAGGTACTGTTTTCTATCAGTTGGCAAGGTGCGCACACAATCCCAGTGTTGTACAGCTTGCTTCTTCACCTTCCCGAAGCTGCCGCTCTCGCCGGCTGCCGGAGCCCAAGAAGCGGCTTCTTCGCGCAAACGATTGTGCTGCTCACAGTGCTCTCCTTAGCGTGGCTTCTGCCGAAAGACGCCCGGCAGCGGCTCTTACCTCCGGAGAGCATCCTACCTTCGTCTTTAGCTCCTCTTCTCATCTACCTCTCGGCAAAACGCTTTCCCACTATGTCTGGCTAGGAAAAACTGTGCCAGCACAGAAAACATCTCCCATCGTGTTCTAGAAGTTGCACGGATGTCTGCCAAGTGTTTGGCAGGAAGAAAAGAAAAGTTGTCCAAAACAGCTTCCAATCGAATGTTCATGTGATTGGAAAAGTCAGGAGAGTGCAAAGGTACTGTTTTCTATCAGTTGGCAAGGTGCGCACACAATCCCAGTGTTGTACAGCTTGCTTCTTCACCTTCCCGAAGCTGCCGCTCTCGCCGGCTGCCGGAGCCCAAGAAGCGGCTTCTTCGCGCAAAGACGATTGTGCCGCTCACAGTGCTCTCCTTAGCGCGGCTTCTGCCGAAAGACGCCCGGCAGCGGCTCTTACCTCCGGAGAGCATCCTACCTTCGTCTTTCGCGTCTTCTGTAGTCTACATCTTAGCAAAACGCTTTCCCACTATGTCTGGCTAGGAAAAACTGTGCCAGCACAGAAAACATCTGCCATCGTGTTCTAGAAGTTGCACGGATGTCTGCCAAGTGTTTGGCAGGAAGAAAAGAAAAGTTGTCCAAAACAGCTTCCAATCGAATGTTCATGTGATTGGAAAAGTCAGGAGAGTGCAAAGGTACTGTTTTCTATCAGTTGGCAAGGTGCGCACACAATCCCAGTGTTGTACAGCTTGCTTCTTCACCTTCCCGAAGCTGCCGCTCTCGCCGGCTGCCGGAGCCCAAGAAGCGGCTTCTTCGCGCAAAGACGATTGTGCCGCTCACAGTGCTCTCCTTAGCGCGGCTTCTGCCGAAAGACGCCCGGCAGCGGCTCTTACCTCCGGAGAGCATCCTACCTTCGTCTTTCGCGTCTTCTGTAGTCTACATCTTAGCAAAACGCTTTCCCACTATGTCTGGCTAGGAAAAACTGTGCCAGCACAGAAAACATCTGCCATCGTGTTCTAGAAGTTGCACGGATGTCTGCCAAGTGTTTGGCAGGAAGAAAAGAAAAGTTGTCCAAAACAGCTTCCAATCGAATGTTCATGTGATTGGAAAAGTCAGGAGAGTGCAAAGGTACTGTTTTCTATCAGTTGGCAAGGTGCGCACACAATCCCAGTGTTGTACAGCTTGCTTCTTCACCTTCCCGAAGCTGCCGCTCTCGCCGGCTGCCGGAGCCCAAGAAGCGGCTTCTTCGCGCAAACGATTGTGCCGCTCACAGTGCTCTCCTTAGCGCGGCTTCTGCCGAAAGACGCCCGGCAGCGGCTCTTACCTCCGGAGAGCATCCTACCTTCGTCTTTAGCTCCTCTTCTCATCTACCTCTCGGCAAAACGCTTTCCCACTATGTCTGGCTAGGAAAAACTGTGCCAGCACAGAAAACATCTGCCATCGTGTTCTAGAAGTTGCACGGATGTCTGCCAAGTGTTTGGCAGGAAGAAAAGAAAAGTTGTCCAAAACAGCTTCCAATCGAATGTTCATGTGATTGGAAAAGTCAGGAGAGTGCAAAGGTACTGTTTTCTATCAGTTGGCAAGGTGCGCACACAATCCCAGTGTTGTACAGCTTGCTTCTTCACCTTCCCGAAGCTGCCGCTCTCGCCGGCTGCCGGAGCCCAAGAAGCGGCTTCTTCGCGCAAAGACGATTGTGCCGCTCACAGTGCTCTCCTTAGCGCGGCTTCTGCCGAAAGACGCCCGGCAGCGGCTCTTACCTCCGGAGAGCATCCTACCTTCGTCTTTCGCGTCTTCTGTAGTCTACATCTTAGCAAAACGCTTTCCCACTATGTCTGGCTAGGAAAAACTGTGCCAGCACAGAAAACATCTCCCATCGTGTTCTAGAAGTTGCACGGATGTCTGCCAAGTGTTTGGCAGGAAGAAAAGAAAAGTTGTCCAAAACAGCTTCCAATCGAATGTTCATGTGATTGGAAAAGTCAGGAGAGTGCAAAGGTACTGTTTTCTATCAGTTGGCAAGGTGCGCACACAATCCCAGTGTTGTACAGCTTGCTTCTTCACCTTCCCGAAGCTGCCGCTCTCGCCGGCTGCCGGAGCCCAAGAAGCGGCTTCTTCGCGCAAAGACGATTGTGCCGCTCACAGTGCTCTCCTTAGCGCGGCTTCTGCCGAAAGACGCCCGGCAGCGGCTCTTACCTCCGGAGAGCATCCTACCTTCGTCTTTAGCTCCTCTTCTCATCTACCTCTCGGCAAAACGCTTTTCCACTATGTCTGGCTAGGAAAAACTGTGCCAGTACAGAAAACATCTCCCATCGTGTACTAGAAGTTGCAGAGATGTCTGCCAAGTGTTTGGCAGGAAGAAAAGAAAAGTTGTCCAAAACAGCTTCCAATCGAATGTTCATGTGATTGGAAAAGTCAGGAGAGTGCAAAGGTACTGTTTTCTATCAGTTGGCAAGGTGCGCACACAATCCCAGTGTTGTACAGCTTGCTTCTTCACCTTCCCGAAGCTGCCGCTCTCGCCGGCTGCCGGAGCCCAAGAAGCGGCTTCTTCGCGCAAACGATTGTGCTGCTCACAGTGCTCTCCTTAGCGTGGCTTCTGCCGAAAGACGCCCGGCAGCGGCTCTTACCTCCGGAGAGCATCCTACCTTCGTCTTTAGCTCCTCTTCTCATCTACCTCTCGGCAAAACGCTTTCCCACTATGTCTGGCTAGGAAAAACTGTGCCAGCACAGAAAACATCTCCCATCGTGTTCTAGAAGTTGCACGGATGTCTGCCAAGTGTTTGGCAGGAAGAAAAGAAAAGTTGTCCAAAACAGCTTCCAATCGAATGTTCATGTGATTGGAAAAGTCAGGAGAGTGCAAAGGTACTGTTTTCTATCAGTTGGCAAGGTGCGCACACAATCCCAGTGTTGTACAGCTTGCTTCTTCACCTTCCCGAAGCTGCCGCTCTCGCCGGCTGCCGGAGCCCAAGAAGCGGCTTCTTCGCGCAAAGACGATTGTGCCGCTCACAGTGCTCTCCTTAGCGCGGCTTCTGCCGAAAGACGCCCGGCAGCGGCTCTTACCTCCGGAGAGCATCCTACCTTCGTCTTTCGCGTCTTCTGTAGTCTACATCTTAGCAAAACGCTTTCCCACTATGTCTGGCTAGGAAAAACTGTGCCAGCACAGAAAACATCTGCCATCGTGTTCTAGAAGTTGCACGGATGTCTGCCAAGTGTTTGGCAGGAAGAAAAGAAAAGTTGTCCAAAACAGCTTCCAATCGAATGTTCATGTGATTGGAAAAGTCAGGAGAGTGCAAAGGTACTGTTTTCTATCAGTTGGCAAGGTGCGCACACAATCCCAGTGTTGTACAGCTTGCTTCTTCACCTTCCCGAAGCTGCCGCTCTCGCCGGCTGCCGGAGCCCAAGAAGCGGCTTCTTCGCGCAAAGACGATTGTGCCGCTCACAGTGCTCTCCTTAGCGCGGCTTCTGCCGAAAGACGCCCGGCAGCGGCTCTTACCTCCGGAGAGCATCCTACCTTCGTCTTTCGCGTCTTCTGTAGTCTACATCTTAGCAAAACGCTTTCCCACTATGTCTGGCTAGGAAAAACTGTGCCAGCACAGAAAACATCTGCCATCGTGTTCTAGAAGTTGCACGGATGTCTGCCAAGTGTTTGGCAGGAAGAAAAGAAAAGTTGTCCAAAACAGCTTCCAATCGAATGTTCATGTGATTGGAAAAGTCAGGAGAGTGCAAAGGTACTGTTTTCTATCAGTTGGCAAGGTGCGCACACAATCCCAGTGTTGTACAGCTTGCTTCTTCACCTTCCCGAAGCTGCCGCTCTCGCCGGCTGCCGGAGCCCAAGAAGCGGCTTCTTCGCGCAAAGACGATTGTGCCGCTCACAGTGCTCTCCTTAGCGCGGCTTCTGCCGAAAGACGCCCGGCAGCGGCTCTTACCTCCGGAGAGCATCCTACCTTCGTCTTTCGCGTCTTCTGTAGTCTACATCTTAGCAAAACGCTTTCCCACTATGTCTGGCTAGGAAAAACTGTGCCAGCACAGAAAACATCTGCCATCGTGTTCTAGAAGTTGCACGGATGTCTGCCAAGTGTTTGGCAGGAAGAAAAGAAAAGTTGTCCAAAACAGCTTCCAATCGAATGTTCATGTGATTGGAAAAGTCAGGAGAGTGCAAAGGTACTGTTTTCTATCAGTTGGCAAGGTGCGCACACAATCCCAGTGTTGTACAGCTTGCTTCTTCACCTTCCCGAAGCTGCCGCTCTCGCCGGCTGCCGGAGCCCAAGAAGCGGCTTCTTCGCGCAAAGACGATTGTGCCGCTCACAGTGCTCTCCTTAGCGCGGCTTCTGCCGAAAGACGCCCGGCAGCGGCTCTTACCTCCGGAGAGCATCCTACCTTCGTCTTTAGCTCTTCTCATCTACCTCTCGGCAAAACGCTTTCCCACTATGTCTGGCTAGGAAAAACTGTGCCAGCACAGAAAACATCTGCCATCGTGTTCTAGAAGTTGCACGGATGTCTGCCAAGTGTTTGGCAGGAAGAAAAGAAAAGTTGTCCAAAACAGCTTCCAATCGAATGTTCATGTGATTGGAAAAGTCAGGAGAGTGCAAAGGTACTGTTTTCTATCAGTTGGCAAGGTGCGCACACAATCCCAGTGTTGTACAGCTTGCTTCTTCACCTTCCCGAAGCTGCCGCTCTCGCCGGCTGCCGGAGCCCAAGAAGCGGCTTCTTCGCGCAAAGACGATTGTGCCGCTCACAGTGCTCTCCTTAGCGCGGCTTCTGCCGAAAGACGCCCGGCAGCGGCTCTTACCTCCGGAGAGCATCCTACCTTCGTCTTTCGCGTCTTCTGTAGTCTACATCTTAGCAAAACGCTTTCCCACTATGTCTGGCTAGGAAAAACTGTGCCAGCACAGAAAACATCTGCCATCGTGTTCTAGAAGTTGCACGGATGTCTGCCAAGTGTTTGGCAGGAAGAAAAGAAAAGTTGTCCAAAACAGCTTCCAATCGAATGTTCATGTGATTGGAAAAGTCAGGAGAGTGCAAAGGTACTGTTTTCTATCAGTTGGCAAGGTGCGCACACAATCCCAGTGTTGTACAGCTTGCTTCTTCACCTTCCCGAAGCTGCCGCTCTCGCCGGCTGCCGGAGCCCAAGAAGCGGCTTCTTCGCGCAAAGACGATTGTGCCGCTCACAGTGCTCTCCTTAGCGCGGCTTCTGCCGAAAGACGCCCGGCAGCGGCTCTTACCTCCGGAGAGCATCCTACCTTCGTCTTTCGCGTCTTCTGTAGTCTACATCTTAGCAAAACGCTTTCCCACTATGTCTGGCTAGGAAAAACTGTGCCAGCACAGAAAACATCTCCCATCGTGTTCTAGAAGTTGCACGGATGTCTGCCAAGTGTTTGGCAGGAAGAAAAGAAAAGTTGTCCAAAACAGCTTCCAATCGAATGTTCATGTGATTGGAAAAGTCAGGAGAGTGCAAAGGTACTGTTTTCTATCAGTTGGCAAGGTGCGCACACAATCCCAGTGCTGTACAGCTTGCTTCTTCACCTTCCCGAAGCTGCCGCTCTCGCCGGCTGCCGGAGCCCAAGAAGCGGCTTCTTCGCGCAAAGACGATTGTGCCGCTCACAGTGCTCTCCTTAGCGCGGCTTCTGCCGAAAGACGCCCGGCAGCGGCTCTTACCTCCGGAGAGCATCCTACCTTCGTCTTTAGCTCCTCTTCTCATCTACCTCTCGGCAAAAAGCTTTTCCACTATGTCTGGCTAGGAAAAACTGTGCCAGCACAGAAAACATCTCCCATCGTGTTCTAGAAGTTGCACGGATGTCTGCCAAGTGTTTGGCAGGAAGAAAAGAAAAGTTGTCCAAAACAGCTTCCAATCGAATGTTCATGTGATTGGAAAAGTCAGGAGAGTGCAAAGGTACTGTTTTCTATCAGTTGGCAAGGTGCGCACACAATCCCAGTGTTGTACAGCTTGCTTCTTCACCTTCCCGAAGCTGCCGCTCTCGCCGGCTGCCGGAGCCCAAGAAGCGGCTTCTTCGCGCAAAGACGATTGTGCCGCTCACAGTGCTCTCCTTAGCGCGGCTTCTGCCGAAAGACGCCCGGCAGCGGCTCTTACCTCCGGAGAGCATCCTACCTTCGTCTTTCGCGTCTTCTGTAGTCTACATCTTAGCAAAACGCTTTCCCACTATGTCTGGCTAGGAAAAACTGTGCCAGCACAGAAAACATCTGCCATCGTGTTCTAGAAGTTGCACGGATGTCTGCCAAGTGTTTGGCAGGAAGAAAAGAAAAGTTGTCCAAAACAGCTTCCAATCGAATGTTCATGTGATTGGAAAAGTCAGGAGAGTGCAAAGGTACTGTTTTCTATCAGTTGGCAAGGTGCGCACACAATCCCAGTGTTGTACAGCTTGCTTCTTCACCTTCCCGAAGCTGCCGCTCTCGCCGGCTGCCGGAGCCCAAGAAGCGGCTTCTTCCCGCAAAGACGATTGTGCCGCTCACAGTGCTCTCCTTAGCGCGGCTTCTGCCGAAAGACGCCCGGCAGCGGCTCTTACCTCCGGAGAGCATCCTACCTTCGTCTTTCGCGTCTTCTGTAGTCTACATCTTAGCAAAACGCTTTCCCACTATGTCTGGCTAGGAAAAACTGTGCCAGCACAGAAAACATCTGCCATCGTGTTCTAGAAGTTGCACGGATGTCTGCCAAGTGTTTGGCAGGAAGAAAAGAAAAGTTGTCCAAAACAGCTTCCAATCGAATGTTCATGTGATTGGAAAAGTCAGGAGAGTGCAAAGGTACTGTTTTCTATCAGTTGGCAAGGTGCGCACACAATCCCAGTGCTGTACAGCTTGCTTCTTCACCTTCCCGAAGCTGCCGCTCTCGCCGGCTGCCGGAGCCCAAGAAGCGGCTTCTTCGCGCAAAGACGATTGTGCCGCTCACAGTGCTCTCCTTAGCGCGGCTTCTGCCGAAAGACGCCCGGCAGCGGCTCTTACCTCCGGAGAGCATCCTACCTTCGTCTTTAGCTCCTCTTCTCATCTACCTCTCGGCAAAAAGCTTTTCCACTATGTCTGGCTAGGAAAAACTGTGCCAGCACAGAAAACATCTCCCATCGTGTTCTAGAAGTTGCACGGATGTCTGCCAAGTGTTTGGCAGGAAGAAAAGAAAAGTTGTCCAAAACAGCTTCCAATCGAATGTTCATGTGATTGGAAAAGTCAGGAGAGTGCAAAGGTACTGTTTTCTATCAGTTGGCAAGGTGCGCACACAATCCCAGTGTTGTACAGCTTGCTTCTTCACCTTCCCGAAGCTGCCGCTCTCGCCGGCTGCCGGAGCCCAAGAAGCGGCTTCTTCGCGCAAAGACGATTGTGCCGCTCACAGTGCTCTCCTTAGCGCGGCTTCTGCCGAAAGACGCCCGGCAGCGGCTCTTACCTCCGGAGAGCATCCTACCTTCGTCTTTAGCTCCTCTTCTCATCTACCTCTCGGCAAAACGCTTTTCCACTATGTCTGGCTAGGAAAAACTGTGCCAGCACAGAAAACATCTCCCATCGTGTTCTAGAAGTTGCACGGATGTCTGCCAAGTGTTTGGCAGGAAGAAAAGAAAAGTTGTCCAAAACAGCTTCCAATCGAATGTTCATGTGATTGGAAAAGTCAGGAGAGTGCAAAGGTACTGTTTTCTATCAGTTGGCAAGGTGCGCACACAATCCCAGTGTTGTACAGCTTGCTTCTTCACCTTCCCGAAGCTGCCGCTCTCGCCGGCTGCCGGAGCCCAAGAAGCGGCTTCTTCGCGCAAAGACGATTGTGCCGCTCACAGTGCTCTCCTTAGCGCGGCTTCTGCCGAAAGACGCCCGGCAGCGGCTCTTACCTCCGGAGAGCATCCTACCTTCGTCTTTCGCGTCTTCTGTAGTCTACATCTTAGCAAAACGCTTTCCCACTATGTCTGGCTAGGAAAAACTGTGCCAGCACAGAAAACATCTGCCATCGTGTTCTAGAAGTTGCACGGATGTCTGCCAAGTGTTTGGCAGGAAGAAAAGAAAAGTTGTCCAAAACAGCTTCCAATCGAATGTTCATGTGATTGGAAAAGTCAGGAGAGTGCAAAGGTACTGTTTTCTATCAGTTGGCAAGGTGCGCACACAATCCCAGTGTTGTACAGCTTGCTTCTTCACCTTCCCGAAGCTGCCGCTCTCGCCGGCTGCCGGAGCCCAAGAAGCGGCTTCTTCGCGCAAAGACGATTGTGCCGCTCACAGTGCTCTCCTTAGCGCGGCTTCTGCCGAAAGACGCCCGGCAGCGGCTCTTACCTCCGGAGAGCATCCTACCTTCGTCTTTAGCTCCTCTTCTCATCTACCTCTCGGCAAAAAGCTTTTCCACTATGTCTGGCTAGGAAAAACTGTGCCAGCACAGAAAACATCTGCCATCGTGTTCTAGAAGTTGCACGGATGTCTGCCAAGTGTTTGGCAGGAAGAAAAGAAAAGTTGTCCAAAACAGCTTCCAATCGAATGTTCATGTGATTGGAAAAGTCAGGAGAGTGCAAAGGTACTGTTTTCTATCAGTTGGCAAGGTGCGCACACAATCCCAGTGTTGTACAGCTTGCTTCTTCACCTTCCCGAAGCTGCCGCTCTCGCCGGCTGCCGGAGCCCAAGAAGCGGCTTCTTCGCGCAAAGACGATTGTGCCGCTCACAGTGCTCTCCTTAGCGCGGCTTCTGCCGAAAGACGCCCGGCAGCGGCTCTTACCTCCGGAGAGCATCCTACCTTCGTCTTTCGCGTCTTCTGTAGTCTACATCTTAGCAAAACGCTTTCCCACTATGTCTGGCTAGGAAAAACTGTGCCAGCACAGAAAACATCTGCCATCGTGTTCTAGAAGTTGCACGGATGTCTGCCAAGTGTTTGGCAGGAAGAAAAGAAAAGTTGTCCAAAACAGCTTCCAATCGAATGTTCATGTGATTGGAAAAGTCAGGAGAGTGCAAAGGTACTGTTTTCTATCAGTTGGCAAGGTGCGCACACAATCCCAGTGTTGTACAGCTTGCTTCTTCACCTTCCCGAAGCTGCCGCTCTCGCCGGCTGCCGGAGCCCAAGAAGCGGCTTCTTCGCGCAAAGACGATTGTGCCGCTCACAGTGCTCTCCTTAGCGCGGCTTCTGCCGAAAGACGCCCGGCAGCGGCTCTTACCTCCGGAGAGCATCCTACCTTCGTCTTTAGCTCCTCTTCTCATCTACCTCTCGGCAAAAAGCTTTCCCACTATGTCTGGCTAGGAAAAACTGTGCCAGCACAGAAAACATCTGCCATCGTGTTCTAGAAGTTGCACGGATGTCTGCCAAGTGTTTGGCAGGAAGAAAAGAAAAGTTGTCCAAAACAGCTTCCAATCGAATGTTCATGTGATTGGAAAAGTCAGGAGAGTGCAAAGGTACTGTTTTCTATCAGTTGGCAAGGTGCGCACACAATCCCAGTGTTGTACAGCTTGCTTCTTCACCTTCCCGAAGCTGCCGCTCTCGCCGGCTGCCGGAGCCCAAGAAGCGGCTTCTTCGCGCAAAGACGATTGTGCCGCTCACAGTGCTCTCCTTAGCGCGGCTTCTGCCGAAAGACGCCCGGCAGCGGCTCTTACCTCCGGAGAGCATCCTACCTTCGTCTTAAGCTCCTCTTCTCATCTACCTCTCGGCAAAAAGCTTTTCCACTATGTCTGGCTAGGAAAAACTGTGCCAGCACAGAAAACATCTCCCATCGTGTTCTAGAAGTTGCAGAGATGTCTGCCAAGTGTTTGGCAGGAAGAAAAGAAAAGTTGTCCAAAACAGCTTCCAATCGAATGTTCATGTGATTGGAAAAGTCAGGAGAGTGCAAAGGTACTGTTTTCTATCAGTTGGCAAGGTGCGCACACAATCCCAGTGTTGTACAGCTTGCTTCTTCACCTTCCCGAAGCTGCCGCTCTCGCCGGCTGCCGGAGCCCAAGAAGCGGCTTCTTCGCGCAAAGACGATTGTGCCGCTCACAGTGCTCTCCTTAGCGCGGCTTCTGCCGAAAGACGCCCGGCAGCGGCTCTTACCTCCGGAGAGCATCCTACCTTCGTCTTTCGCGTCTTCTGTAGTCTACATCTTAGCAAAACGCTTTCCCACTATGTCTGGCTAGGAAAAACTGTGCCAGCACAGAAAACATCTGCCATCGTGTTCTAGAAGTTGCACAGATGTCTGCCAAGTGTTTGGCAGGAAGAAAAGAAAAGTTGTCCAAAACAGCTTCCAATCGAATGTTCATGTGATTGGAAAAGTCAGGAGAGTGCAAAGGTACTGTTTTCTATCAGTTGGCAAGGTGCGCACACAATCCCAGTGTTGTACAGCTTGCTTCTTCACCTTCCCGAAGCTGCCGCTCTCGCCGGCTGCCGGAGCCCAAGAAGCGGCTTCTTCGCGCAAAGACGATTGTGCCGCTCACAGTGCTCTCCTTAGCGCGGCTTCTGCCGAAAGACGCCCGGCAGCGGCTCTTACCTCCGGAGAGCATCCTACCTTCGTCTTTCGCGTCTTCTGTAGTCTACATCTTAGCAAAACGCTTTCCCACTATGTCTGGCTAGGAAAAACTGTGCCAGCACAGAAAACATCTGCCATCGTGTTCTAGAAGTTGCACGGATGTCTGCCAAGTGTTTGGCAGGAAGAAAAGAAAAGTTGTCCAAAACAGCTTCCAATCGAATGTTCATGTGATTGGAAAAGTCAGGAGAGTGCAAAGGTACTGTTTTCTATCAGTTGGCAAGGTGCGCACACAATCCCAGTGTTGTACAGCTTGCTTCTTCACCTTCCCGAAGCTGCCGCTCTCGCCGGCTGCCGGAGCCCAAGAAGCGGCTTCTTCGCGCAAAGACGATTGTGCCGCTCACAGTGCTCTCCTTAGCGCGGCTTCTGCCGAAAGACGCCCGGCAGCGGCTCTTACCTCCGGAGAGCATCCTACCTTCGTCTTTAGCTCCTCTTCTCATCTACCTCTCGGCAAAACGCTTTTCCACTATGTCTGGCTAGGAAAAACTGTGCCAGTACAGAAAACATCTCCCATCGTGTACTAGAAGTTGCAGAGATGTCTGCCAAGTGTTTGGCAGGAAGAAAAGAAAAGTTGTCCAAAACAGCTTCCAATCGAATGTTCATGTGATTGGAAAAGTCAGGAGAGTGCAAAGGTACTGTTTTCTATCAGTTGGCAAGGTGCGCACACAATCCCAGTGTTGTACAGCTTGCTTCTTCACCTTCCCGAAGCTGCCGCTCTCGCCGGCTGCCGGAGCCCAAGAAGCGGCTTCTTCGCGCAAAGACGATTGTGCCGCTCACAGTGCTCTCCTTAGCGCGGCTTCTGCCGAAAGACGCCCGGCAGCGGCTCTTACCTCCGGAGAGCATCCTACCTTCGTCTTTAGCTCCTCTTCTCATCTACCTCTCGGCAAAACGCTTTTCCACTATGTCTGGCTAGGAAAAACTGTGCCAGTACAGAAAACATCTGCCATCGTGTACTAGAAGTTGCAGAGATGTCTGCCAAGTGTTTGGCAGGAAGAAAAGAAAAGTTGTCCAAAACAGCTTCCAATCGAATGTTCATGTGATTGGAAAAGTCAGGAGAGTGCAAAGGTACTGTTTTCTATCAGTTGGCAAGGTGCGCACACAATCCCAGTGTTGTACAGCTTGCTTCTTCACCTTCCCGAAGCTGCCGCTCTCGCCGGCTGCCGGAGCCCAAGAAGCGGCTTCTTCGCGCAAACGATTGTGCCGCTCACAGTGCTCTCCTTAGCGCGGCTTCTGCCGAAAGACGCCCGGCAGCGGCTCTTACCTCCGGAGAGCATCCTACCTTCGTCTTTAGCTCCTCTTCTCATCTACCTCTCGGCAAAACGCTTTCCCACTATGTCTGGCTAGGAAAAACTGTGCCAGCACAGAAAACATCTGCCATCGTGTTCTAGAAGTTGCACGGATGTCTGCCAAGTGTTTGGCAGGAAGAAAAGAAAAGTTGTCCAAAACAGCTTCCAATCGAATGTTCATGTGATTGGAAAAGTCAGGAGAGTGCAAAGGTACTGTTTTCTATCAGTTGGCAAGGTGCGCACACAATCCCAGTGTTGTACAGCTTGCTTCTTCACCTTCCCGAAGCTGCCGCTCTCGCCGGCTGCCGGAGCCCAAGAAGCGGCTTCTTCGCGCAAAGACGATTGTGCCGCTCACAGTGCTCTCCTTAGCGCGGCTTCTGCCGAAAGACGCCCGGCAGCGGCTCTTACCTCCGGAGAGCATCCTACCTTCGTCTTTCGCGTCTTCTGTAGTCTACATCTTAGCAAAACGCTTTCCCACTATGTCTGGCTAGGAAAAACTGTGCCAGCACAGAAAACATCTGCCATCGTGTTCTAGAAGTTGCACGGATGTCTGCCAAGTGTTTGGCAGGAAGAAAAGAAAAGTTGTCCAAAACAGCTTCCAATCGAATGTTCATGTGATTGGAAAAGTCAGGAGAGTGCAAAGGTACTGTTTTCTATCAGTTGGCAAGGTGCGCACACAATCCCAGTGTTGTACAGCTTGCTTCTTCACCTTCCCGAAGCTGCCGCTCTCGCCGGCTGCCGGAGCCCAAGAAGCGGCTTCTTCGCGCAAAGACGATTGTGCCGCTCACAGTGCTCTCCTTAGCGCGGCTTCTGCCGAAAGACGCCCGGCAGCGGCTCTTACCTCCGGAGAGCATCCTACCTTCGTCTTTAGCTCCTCTTCTCATCTACCTCTCGGCAAAACGCTTTTCCACTATGTCTGGCTAGGAAAAACTGTGCCAGTACAGAAAACATCTCCCATCGTGTACTAGAAGTTGCAGAGATGTCTGCCAAGTGTTTGGCAGGAAGAAAAGAAAAGTTGTCCAAAACAGCTTCCAATCGAATGTTCATGTGATTGGAAAAGTCAGGAGAGTGCAAAGGTACTGTTTTCTATCAGTTGGCAAGGTGCGCACACAATCCCAGTGTTGTACAGCTTGCTTCTTCACCTTCCCGAAGCTGCCGCTCTCGCCGGCTGCCGGAGCCCAAGAAGCGGCTTCTTCGCGCAAACGATTGTGCCGCTCACAGTGCTCTCCTTAGCGCGGCTTCTGCCGAAAGACGCCC
The DNA here is from genome assembly GCF_028018845.1 of Melospiza georgiana. Classification (NCBI taxonomy): domain Eukaryota; kingdom Metazoa; phylum Chordata; class Aves; order Passeriformes; family Passerellidae; genus Melospiza; species Melospiza georgiana. The sequence goes on along the minus strand of NC_080434.1, from coordinate 44,472,065 downwards.
GGCAGCGGCTCTTACCTCCGGAGAGCATCCTACCTTCGTCTTTAGCTCCTCTTCTCATCTACCTCTCGGCAAAACGCTTTCCCACTATGTCTGGCTAGGAAAAACTGTGCCAGCACAGAAAACATCTCCCATCGTGTTCTAGAAGTTGCACGGATGTCTGCCAAGTGTTTGGCAGGAAGAAAAGAAAAGTTGTCCAAAACAGCTTCCAATCGAATGTTCATGTGATTGGAAAAGTCAGGAGAGTGCAAAGGTACTGTTTTCTATCAGTTGGCAAGGTGCGCACACAATCCCAGTGTTGTACAGCTTGCTTCTTCACCTTCCCGAAGCTGCCGCTCTCGCCGGCTGCCGGAGCCCAAGAAGCGGCTTCTTCGCGCAAAGACGATTGTGCCGCTCACAGTGCTCTCCTTAGCGCGGCTTCTGCCGAAAGACGCCCGGCAGCGGCTCTTACCTCCGGAGAGCATCCTACCTTCGTCTTTCGCGTCTTCTGTAGTCTACATCTTAGCAAAACGCTTTCCCACTATGTCTGGCTAGGAAAAACTGTGCCAGCACAGAAAACATCTGCCATCGTGTTCTAGAAGTTGCACGGATGTCTGCCAAGTGTTTGGCAGGAAGAAAAGAAAAGTTGTCCAAAACAGCTTCCAATCGAATGTTCATGTGATTGGAAAAGTCAGGAGAGTGCAAAGGTACTGTTTTCTATCAGTTGGCAAGGTGCGCACACAATCCCAGTGTTGTACAGCTTGCTTCTTCACCTTCCCGAAGCTGCCGCTCTCGCCGGCTGCCGGAGCCCAAGAAGCGGCTTCTTCGCGCAAAGACGATTGTGCCGCTCACAGTGCTCTCCTTAGCGCGGCTTCTGCCGAAAGACGCCCGGCAGCGGCTCTTACCTCCGGAGAGCATCCTACCTTCGTCTTTCGCGTCTTCTGTAGTCTACATCTTAGCAAAACGCTTTCCCACTATGTCTGGCTAGGAAAAACTGTGCCAGCACAGAAAACATCTGCCATCGTGTTCTAGAAGTTGCACGGATGTCTGCCAAGTGTTTGGCAGGAAGAAAAGAAAAGTTGTCCAAAACAGCTTCCAATCGAATGTTCATGTGATTGGAAAAGTCAGGAGAGTGCAAAGGTACTGTTTTCTATCAGTTGGCAAGGTGCGCACACAATCCCAGTGTTGTACAGCTTGCTTCTTCACCTTCCCGAAGCTGCCGCTCTCGCCGGCTGCCGGAGCCCAAGAAGCGGCTTCTTCGCGCAAAGACGATTGTGCCGCTCACAGTGCTCTCCTTAGCGCGGCTTCTGCCGAAAGACGCCCGGCAGCGGCTCTTACCTCCGGAGAGCATCCTACCTTCGTCTTTCGCGTCTTCTGTAGTCTACATCTTAGCAAAACGCTTTCCCACTATGTCTGGCTAGGAAAAACTGTGCCAGCACAGAAAACATCTGCCATCGTGTTCTAGAAGTTGCACGGATGTCTGCCAAGTGTTTGGCAGGAAGAAAAGAAAAGTTGTCCAAAACAGCTTCCAATCGAATGTTCATGTGATTGGAAAAGTCAGGAGAGTGCAAAGGTACTGTTTTCTATCAGTTGGCAAGGTGCGCACACAATCCCAGTGTTGTACAGCTTGCTTCTTCACCTTCCCGAAGCTGCCGCTCTCGCCGGCTGCCGGAGCCCAAGAAGCGGCTTCTTCGCGCAAAGACGATTGTGCCGCTCACAGTGCTCTCCTTAGCGCGGCTTCTGCCGAAAGACGCCCGGCAGCGGCTCTTACCTCCGGAGAGCATCCTACCTTCGTCTTTAGCTCCTCTTCTCATCTACCTCTCGGCAAAACGCTTTTCCACTATGTCTGGCTAGGAAAAACTGTGCCAGTACAGAAAACATCTCCCATCGTGTACTAGAAGTTGCAGAGATGTCTGCCAAGTGTTTGGCAGGAAGAAAAGAAAAGTTGTCCAAAACAGCTTCCAATCGAATGTTCATGTGATTGGAAAAGTCAGGAGAGTGCAAAGGTACTGTTTTCTATCAGTTGGCAAGGTGCGCACACAATCCCAGTGTTGTACAGCTTGCTTCTTCACCTTCCCGAAGCTGCCGCTCTCGCCGGCTGCCGGAGCCCAAGAAGCGGCTTCTTCGCGCAAAGACGATTGTGCCGCTCACAGTGCTCTCCTTAGCGCGGCTTCTGCCGAAAGACGCCCGGCAGCGGCTCTTACCTCCGGAGAGCATCCTACCTTCGTCTTTAGCTCTTCTCATCTACCTCTCGGCAAAACGCTTTCCCACTATGTCTGGCTAGGAAAAACTGTGCCAGCACAGAAAACATCTGCCATCGTGTTCTAGAAGTTGCACGGATGTCTGCCAAGTGTTTGGCAGGAAGAAAAGAAAAGTTGTCCAAAACAGCTTCCAATCGAATGTTCATGTGATTGGAAAAGTCAGGAGAGTGCAAAGGTACTGTTTTCTATCAGTTGGCAAGGTGCGCACACAATCCCAGTGTTGTACAGCTTGCTTCTTCACCTTCCCGAAGCTGCCGCTCTCGCCGGCTGCCGGAGCCCAAGAAGCGGCTTCTTCGCGCAAAGACGATTGTGCCGCTCACAGTGCTCTCCTTAGCGCGGCTTCTGCCGAAAGACGCCCGGCAGCGGCTCTTACCTCCGGAGAGCATCCTACCTTCGTCTTTCGCGTCTTCTGTAGTCTACATCTTAGCAAAACGCTTTCCCACTATGTCTGGCTAGGAAAAACTGTGCCAGCACAGAAAACATCTGCCATCGTGTTCTAGAAGTTGCACGGATGTCTGCCAAGTGTTTGGCAGGAAGAAAAGAAAAGTTGTCCAAAACAGCTTCCAATCGAATGTTCATGTGATTGGAAAAGTCAGGAGAGTGCAAAGGTACTGTTTTCTATCAGTTGGCAAGGTGCGCACACAATCCCAGTGTTGTACAGCTTGCTTCTTCACCTTCCCGAAGCTGCCGCTCTCGCCGGCTGCCGGAGCCCAAGAAGCGGCTTCTTCGCGCAAAGACGATTGTGCCGCTCACAGTGCTCTCCTTAGCGCGGCTTCTGCCGAAAGACGCCCGGCAGCGGCTCTTACCTCCGGAGAGCATCCTACCTTCGTCTTTCGCGTCTTCTGTAGTCTACATCTTAGCAAAACGCTTTCCCACTATGTCTGGCTAGGAAAAACTGTGCCAGCACAGAAAACATCTCCCATCGTGTTCTAGAAGTTGCACGGATGTCTGCCAAGTGTTTGGCAGGAAGAAAAGAAAAGTTGTCCAAAACAGCTTCCAATCGAATGTTCATGTGATTGGAAAAGTCAGGAGAGTGCAAAGGTACTGTTTTCTATCAGTTGGCAAGGTGCGCACACAATCCCAGTGTTGTACAGCTTGCTTCTTCACCTTCCCGAAGCTGCCGCTCTCGCCGGCTGCCGGAGCCCAAGAAGCGGCTTCTTCGCGCAAAGACGATTGTGCCGCTCACAGTGCTCTCCTTAGCGCGGCTTCTGCCGAAAGACGCCCGGCAGCGGCTCTTACCTCCGGAGAGCATCCTACCTTCGTCTTTCGCGTCTTCTGTAGTCTACATCTTAGCAAAACGCTTTCCCACTATGTCTGGCTAGGAAAAACTGTGCCAGCACAGAAAACATCTCCCATCGTGTTCTAGAAGTTGCACGGATGTCTGCCAAGTGTTTGGCAGGAAGAAAAGAAAAGTTGTCCAAAACAGCTTCCAATCGAATGTTCATGTGATTGGAAAAGTCAGGAGAGTGCAAAGGTACTGTTTTCTATCAGTTGGCAAGGTGCGCACACAATCCCAGTGTTGTACAGCTTGCTTCTTCACCTTCCCGAAGCTGCCGCTCTCGCCGGCTGCCGGAGCCCAAGAAGCGGCTTCTTCGCGCAAAGACGATTGTGCCGCTCACAGTGCTCTCCTTAGCGCGGCTTCTGCCGAAAGACGCCCGGCAGCGGCTCTTACCTCCGGAGAGCATCCTACCTTCGTCTTTAGCTCCTCTTCTCATCTACCTCTCGGCAAAAAGCTTTCCCACTATGTCTGGCTAGGAAAAACTGTGCCAGCACAGAAAACATCTGCCATCGTGTTCTAGAAGTTGCACGGATGTCTGCCAAGTGTTTGGCAGGAAGAAAAGAAAAGTTGTCCAAAACAGCTTCCAATCGAATGTTCATGTGATTGGAAAAGTCAGGAGAGTGCAAAGGTACTGTTTTCTATCAGTTGGCAAGGTGCGCACACAATCCCAGTGTTGTACAGCTTGCTTCTTCACCTTCCCGAAGCTGCCGCTCTCGCCGGCTGCCGGAGCCCAAGAAGCGGCTTCTTCGCGCAAAGACGATTGTGCCGCTCACAGTGCTCTCCTTAGCGCGGCTTCTGCCGAAAGACGCCCGGCAGCGGCTCTTACCTCCGGAGAGCATCCTACCTTCGTCTTTCGCGTCTTCTGTAGTCTACATCTTAGCAAAACGCTTTCCCACTATGTCTGGCTAGGAAAAACTGTGCCAGCACAGAAAACATCTGCCATCGTGTTCTAGAAGTTGCACGGATGTCTGCCAAGTGTTTGGCAGGAAGAAAAGAAAAGTTGTCCAAAACAGCTTCCAATCGAATGTTCATGTGATTGGAAAAGTCAGGAGAGTGCAAAGGTACTGTTTTCTATCAGTTGGCAAGGTGCGCACACAATCCCAGTGTTGTACAGCTTGCTTCTTCACCTTCCCGAAGCTGCCGCTCTCGCCGGCTGCCGGAGCCCAAGAAGCGGCTTCTTCGCGCAAAGACGATTGTGCCGCTCACAGTGCTCTCCTTAGCGCGGCTTCTGCCGAAAGACGCCCGGCAGCGGCTCTTACCTCCGGAGAGCATCCTACCTTCGTCTTTAGCTCCTCTTCTCATCTACCTCTCGGCAAAAAGCTTTTCCACTATGTCTGGCTAGGAAAAACTGTGCCAGCACAGAAAACATCTGCCATCGTGTTCTAGAAGTTGCACGGATGTCTGCCAAGTGTTTGGCAGGAAGAAAAGAAAAGTTGTCCAAAACAGCTTCCAATCGAATGTTCATGTGATTGGAAAAGTCAGGAGAGTGCAAAGGTACTGTTTTCTATCAGTTGGCAAGGTGCGCACACAATCCCAGTGTTGTACAGCTTGCTTCTTCACCTTCCCGAAGCTGCCGCTCTCGCCGGCTGCCGGAGCCCAAGAAGCGGCTTCTTCGCGCAAAGACGATTGTGCCGCTCACAGTGCTCTCCTTAGCGCGACTTCTGCCGAAAGACGCCCGGCAGCGGCTCTTACCTCCGGAGAGCATCCTACCTTCGTCTTTAGCTCCTCTTCTCATCTACCTCTCGGCAAAAAGCTTTTCCACTATGTCTGGCTAGGAAAAACTGTGCCAGCACAGAAAACATCTGCCATCGTGTTCTAGAAGTTGCACGGATGTCTGCCAAGTGTTTGGCAGGAAGAAAAGAAAAGTTGTCCAAAACAGCTTCCAATCGAATGTTCATGTGATTGGAAAAGTCAGGAGAGTGCAAAGGTACTGTTTTCTATCAGTTGGCAAGGTGCGCACACAATCCCAGTGTTGTACAGCTTGCTTCTTCACCTTCCCGAAGCTGCCGCTCTCGCCGGCTGCCGGAGCCCAAGAAGCGGCTTCTTCGCGCAAAGACGATTGTGCCGCTCACAGTGCTCTCCTTAGCGCGGCTTCTGCCGAAAGACGCCCGGCAGCGGCTCTTACCTCCGGAGAGCATCCTACCTTCGTCTTTCGCGTCTTCTGTAGTCTACATCTTAGCAAAACGCTTTCCCACTATGTCTGGCTAGGAAAAACTGTGCCAGCACAGAAAACATCTGCCATCGTGTTCTAGAAGTTGCACGGATGTCTGCCAAGTGTTTGGCAGGAAGAAAAGAAAAGTTGTCCAAAACAGCTTCCAATCGAATGTTCATGTGATTGGAAAAGTCAGGAGAGTGCAAAGGTACTGTTTTCTATCAGTTGGCAAGGTGCGCACACAATCCCAGTGTTGTACAGCTTGCTTCTTCACCTTCCCGAAGCTGCCGCTCTCGCCGGCTGCCGGAGCCCAAGAAGCGGCTTCTTCGCGCAAAGACGATTGTGCCGCTCACAGTGCTCTCCTTAGCGCGGCTTCTGCCGAAAGACGCCCGGCAGCGGCTCTTACCTCCGGAGAGCATCCTACCTTCGTCTTTAGCTCCTCTTCTCATCTACCTCTCGGCAAAAAGCTTTCCCACTATGTCTGGCTAGGAAAAACTGTGCCAGCACAGAAAACATCTGCCATCGTGTTCTAGAAGTTGCACGGATGTCTGCCAAGTGTTTGGCAGGAAGAAAAGAAAAGTTGTCCAAAACAGCTTCCAATCGAATGTTCATGTGATTGGAAAAGTCAGGAGAGTGCAAAGGTACTGTTTTCTATCAGTTGGCAAGGTGCGCACACAATCCCAGTGTTGTACAGCTTGCTTCTTCACCTTCCCGAAGCTGCCGCTCTCGCCGGCTGCCGGAGCCCAAGAAGCGGCTTCTTCGCGCAAAGACGATTGTGCCGCTCACAGTGCTCTCCTTAGCGCGGCTTCTGCCGAAAGACGCCCGGCAGCGGCTCTTACCTCCGGAGAGCATCCTACCTTCGTCTTAAGCTCCTCTTCTCATCTACCTCTCGGCAAAAAGCTTTTCCACTATGTCTGGCTAGGAAAAACTGTGCCAGCACAGAAAACATCTCCCATCGTGTTCTAGAAGTTGCACGGATGTCTGCCAAGTGTTTGGCAGGAAGAAAAGAAAAGTTGTCCAAAACAGCTTCCAATCGAATGTTCATGTGATTGGAAAAGTCAGGAGAGTGCAAAGGTACTGTTTTCTATCAGTTGGCAAGGTGCGCACACAATCCCAGTGTTGTACAGCTTGCTTCTTCACCTTCCCGAAGCTGCCGCTCTCGCCGGCTGCCGGAGCCCAAGAAGCGGCTTCTTCGCGCAAAGACGATTGTGCCGCTCACAGTGCTCTCCTTAGCGCGGCTTCTGCCGAAAGACGCCCGGCAGCGGCTCTTACCTCCGGAGAGCATCCTACCTTCGTCTTTCGCGTCTTCTGTAGTCTACATCTTAGCAAAACGCTTTCCCACTATGTCTGGCTAGGAAAAACTGTGCCAGCACAGAAAACATCTCCCATCGTGTTCTAGAAGTTGCACGGATGTCTGCCAAGTGTTTGGCAGGAAGAAAAGAAAAGTTGTCCAAAACAGCTTCCAATCGAATGTTCATGTGATTGGAAAAGTCAGCAGAGTGCAAAGGTACTGTTTTCTATCAGTTGGCAAGGTGCGCACACAATCCCAGTGTTGTACAGCTTGCTTCTTCACCTTCCCGAAGCTGCCGCTCTCGCCGGCTGCCGGAGCCCAAGAAGCGGCTTCTTCGCGCAAAGACGATTGTGCCGCTCACAGTGCTCTCCTTAGCGCGGCTTCTGCCGAAAGACGCCCGGCAGCGGCTCTTACCTCCGGAGAGCATCCTACCTTCGTCTTTCGCGTCTTCTGTAGTCTACATCTTAGCAAAACGCTTTCCCACTATGTCTGGCTAGGAAAAACTGTGCCAGCACAGAAAACATCTGCCATCGTGTTCTAGAAGTTGCACGGATGTCTGCCAAGTGTTTGGCAGGAAGAAAAGAAAAGTTGTCCAAAACAGCTTCCAATCGAATGTTCATGTGATTGGAAAAGTCAGGAGAGTGCAAAGGTACTGTTTTCTATCAGTTGGCAAGGTGCGCACACAATCCCAGTGTTGTACAGCTTGCTTCTTCACCTTCCCGAAGCTGCCGCTCTCGCCGGCTGCCGGAGCCCAAGAAGCGGCTTCTTCGCGCAAAGACGATTGTGCCGCTCACAGTGCTCTCCTTAGCGCGGCTTCTGCCGAAAGACGCCCGGCAGCGGCTCTTACCTCCGGAGAGCATCCTACCTTCGTCTTTCGCGTCTTCTGTAGTCTACATCTTAGCAAAACACTTTCCCACTATGTCTGGCTAGTAAAAACTGTGCCAGCACAGAAAACATCTGCCATCGTGTTCTAGAAGTTGCACGGATGTCTGCCAAGTGTTTGGCAGGAAGAAAAGAAAAGTTGTCCAAAACAGCTTCCAATCGAATGTTCATGTGATTGGAAAAGTCAGGAGAGTGCAAAGGTACTGTTTTCTATCAGTTGGCAAGGTGCGCACACAATCCCAGTGTTGTACAGCTTGCTTCTTCACCTTCCCGAAGCTGCCGCTCTCGCCGGCTGCCGGAGCCCAAGAAGCGGCTTCTTCGCGCAAAGACGATTGTGCCGCTCACAGTGCTCTCCTTAGCGCGGCTTCTGCCGAAAGACGCCCGGCAGCGGCTCTTACCTCCGGAGAGCATCCTACCTTCGTCTTTCGCGTCTTCTGTAGTCTACATCTTAGCAAAACGCTTTCCCACTATGTCTGGCTAGGAAAAACTGTGCCAGCACAGAAAACATCTGCCATCGTGTTCTAGAAGTTGCACGGATGTCTGCCAAGTGTTTGGCAGGAAGAAAAGAAAAGTTGTCCAAAACAGCTTCCAATCGAATGTTCATGTGATTGGAAAAGTCAGGAGAGTGCAAAGGTACTGTTTTCTATCAGTTGGCAAGGTGCGCACACAATCCCAGTGTTGTACAGCTTGCTTCTTCACCTTCCCGAAGCTGCCGCTCTCGCCGGCTGCCGGAGCCCAAGAAGCGGCTTCTTCGCGCAAAGACGATTGTGCCGCTCACAGTGCTCTCCTTAGCGCGGCTTCTGCCGAAAGACGCCCGGCAGCGGCTCTTACCTCCGGAGAGCATCCTACCTTCGTCTTTAGCTCCTCTTCTCATCTACCTCTCGGCAAAATGCTTTTCCACTATGTCTGGCTAGGAAAAACTGTGCCAGTACAGAAAACATCTCCCATCGTGTACTAGAAGTTGCAGAGATGTCTGCCAAGTGTTTGGCAGGAAGAAAAGAAAAGTTGTCCAAAACAGCTTCCAATCGAATGTTCATGTGATTGGAAAAGTCAGGAAAGTGCAAAGGTACTGTTTTCTATCAGTTGGCAAGGTGCGCACACAATCCCAGTGTTGTACAGCTTGCTTCTTCACCTTCCCGAAGCTGCCGCTCTCGCCGGCTGCCGGAGCCCAAGAAGCGGCTTCTTCGCGCAAAGACGATTGTGCCGCTCACAGTGCTCTCCTTAGCGCGGCTTCTGCCGAAAGACGCCCGGCAGCGGCTCTTACCTCCGGAGAGCATCCTACCTTCGTCTTTAGCTCCTCTTCTCATCTACCTCTCGGCAAAAAGCTTTCCCACTATGTCTGGCTAGGAAAAACTGTGCCAGCACAGAAAACATCTGCCATCGTGTTCTAGAAGTTGCACGGATGTCTGCCAAGTGTTTGGCAGGAAGAAAAAAAAAGTTGTCCAAAACAGCTTCCAATCGAATGTTCATGTGATTGGAAAAGTCAGGAGAGTGCAAAGGTACTGTTTTCTATCAGTTGGCAAGGTGCGCACACAATCCCAGTGTTGTACAGCTTGCTTCTTCACCTTCCCGAAGCTGCCGCTCTCGCCGGCTGCCGGAGCCCAAGAAGCGGCTTCTTCGCGCAAAGACGATTGTGCCGCTCACAGTGCTCTCCTTAGCGCGGCTTCTGCCGAAAGACGCCCGGCAGCGGCTCTTACCTCCGGAGAGCATCCTACCTTCGTCTTTCGCGTCTTCTGTAGTCTACATCTTAGCAAAACGCTTTTCCACTATGTCTGGCTAGGAAAAACTGTGCCAGCACAGAAAACATCTCCCATCGTGTTCTAGAAGTTGCACGGATGTCTGCCAAGTGTTTGGCAGGAAGAAAAGAAAAGTTGTCCAAAACAGCTTCCAATCGAATGTTCATGTGATTGGAAAAGTCAGGAGAGTGCAAAGGTACTGTTTTCTATCAGTTGGCAAGGTGCGCACACAATCCCAGTGTTGTACAGCTTGCTTCTTCACCTTCCCGAAGCTGCCGCTCTCGCCGGCTGCCGGAGCCCAAGAAGCGGCTTCTTCGCGCAAAGACGATTGTGCCGCTCACAGTGCTCTCCTTAGCGCGGCTTCTGCCGAAAGACGCCCGGCAGCGGCTCTTACCTCCGGAGAGCATCCTACCTTCGTCTTTAGCTCCTCTTCTCATCTACCTCTCGGCAAAAAGCTTTCCCACTATGTCTGGCTAGGAAAAACTGTGCCAGCACAGAAAACATCTGCCATCGTGTTCTAGAAGTTGCACGGATGTCTGCCAAGTGTTTGGCAGGAAGAAAAGAAAAGTTGTCCAAAACAGCTTCCAATCGAATGTTCATGTGATTGGAAAAGTCAGGAGAGTGCAAAGGTACTGTTTTCTATCAGTTGGCAAGGTGCGCACACAATCCCAGTGTTGTACAGCTTGCTTCTTCACCTTCCCGAAGCTGCCGCTCTCGCCGGCTGCCGGAGCCCAAGAAGCGGCTTCTTCGCGCAAAGACGATTGTGCCGCTCACAGTGCTCTCCTTAGCGCGGCTTCTGCCGAAAGACGCCCGGCAGCGGCTCTTACCTCCGGAGAGCATCCTACCTTCGTCTTTCGCGTCTTCTGTAGTCTACATCTTAGCAAAACGCTTTTCCACTATGTCTGGCTAGGAAAAACTGTGCCAGCACAGAAAACATCTGCCATCGTGTTCTAGAAGTTGCACGGATGTCTGCCAAGTGTTTGGCAGGAAGAAAAGAAAAGTTGTCCAAAACAGCTTCCAATCGAATGTTCATGTGATTGGAAAAGTCAGGAGAGTGCAAAGGTACTGTTTTCTATCAGTTGGCAAGGTGCGCACACAATCCCAGTGTTGTACAGCTTGCTTCTTCACCTTCCCGAAGCTGCCGCTCTCGCCGGCTGCCGGAGCCCAAGAAGCGGCTTCTTCGCGCAAAGACGATTGTGCCGCTCACAGTGCTCTCCTTAGCGCGGCTTCTGCCGAAAGACGCCCGGCAGCGGCTCTTACCTCCGGAGAGCATCCTACCTTCGTCTTTCGCGTCTTCTGTAGTCTACATCTTAGCAAAACGCTTTTCCACTATGTCTGGCTAGGAAAAACTGTGCCAGCACAGAAAACATCTGCCATCGTGTTCTAGAAGTTGCACGGATGTCTGCCAAGTGTTTGGCAGGAAGAAAAGAAAAGTTGTCCAAAACAGCTTCCAATCGAATGTTCATGTGATTGGAAAAGTCAGGAGAGTGCAAAGGTACTGTTTTCTATCAGTTGGCAAGGTGCGCACACAATCCCAGTGTTGTACAGCTTGCTTCTTCACCTTCCCGAAGCTGCCGCTCTCGCCGGCTGCCGGAGCCCAAGAAGCGGCTTCTTCGCGCAAAGACGATTGTGCCGCTCACAGTGCTCTCCTTAGCGCGGCTTCTGCCGAAAGACGCCCGGCAGCGGCTCTTACCTCCGGAGAGCATCCTACCTTCGTCTTTAGCTCCTCTTCTCATCTACCTCTCGGCAAAACGCTTTTCCACTATGTCTGGCTAGGAAAAACTGTGCCAGTACAGAAAACATCTCCCATCGTGTACTAGAAGTTGCAGAGATGTCTGCCAAGTGTTTGGCAGGAAGAAAAAAAAAGTTGTCCAAAACAGCTTCCAATCGAATGTTCATGTGATTGGAAAAGTCAGGAGAGTGCAAAGGTACTGTTTTCTATCAGTTGGCAAGGTGCGCACACAATCCCAGTGTTGTACAGCTTGCTTCTTCACCTTCCCGAAGCTGCCGCTCTCGCCGGCTGCCGGAGCCCAAGAAGCGGCTTCTTCGCGCAAAGACGATTGTGCCGCTCACAGTGCTCTCCTTAGCGCGGCTTCTGCCGAAAGACGCCCGGCAGCGGCTCTTACCTCCGGAGAGCATCCTACCTTCGTCTTTCGCGTCTTCTGTAGTCTACATCTTAGCAAAACGCTTTCCCACTATGTCTGGCTAGGAAAAACTGTGCCAGCACAGAAAACATCTGCCATCGTGTTCTAGAAGTTGCACGGATGTCTGCCAAGTGTTTGGCAGGAAGAAAAGAAAAGTTGTCCAAAACAGCTTCCAATCGAATGTTCATGTGATTGGAAAAGTCAGGAGAGTGCAAAGGTACTGTTTTCTATCAGTTGGCAAGGTGCGCACACAATCCCAGTGTTGTACAGCTTGCTTCTTCACCTTCCCGAAGCTGCCGCTCTCGCCGGCTGCCGGAGCCCAAGAAGCGGCTTCTTCGCGCAAAGACGATTGTGCCGCTCACAGTGCTCTCCTTAGCGCGGCTTCTGCCGAAAGACGCCCGGCAGCGGCTCTTACCTCCGGAGAGCATCCTACCTTCGTCTTTAGCTCCTCTTCTCATCTACCTCTCGGCAAAACGCTTTCCCACTATGTCTGGCTAGGAAAAACTGTGCCAGTACAGAAAACATCTCCCATCGTGTACTAGAAGTTGCAGAGATGTCTGCCAAGTGTTTGGCAGGAAGAAAAGAAAAGTTGTCCAAAACAGCTTCCAATCGAATGTTCATGTGATTGGAAAAGTCAGGAGAGTGCAAAGGTACTGTTTTCTATCAGTTGGCAAGGTGCGCACACAATCCCAGTGTTGTACAGCTTGCTTCTTCACCTTCCCGAAGCTGCCGCTCTCGCCGGCTGCCGGAGCCCAAGAAGCGGCTTCTTCGCGCAAAGACGATTGTGCCGCTCACAGTGCTCTCCTTAGCGCGGCTTCTGCCGAAAGACGCCCGGCAGCGGCTCTTACCTCCGGAGAGCATCCTACCTTCGTCTTTAGCTCCTCTTCTCATCTACCTCTCGGCAAAACGCTTTCCCACTATGTCTGGCTAGGAAAAACTGTGCCAGCACAGAAAACATCTCCCATCGTGTTCTAGAAGTTGCACGGATGTCTGCCAAGTGTTTGGCAGGAAGAAAAGAAAAGTTGTCCAAAACAGCTTCCAATCGAATGTTCATGTGATTGGAAAAGTCAGGAGAGTGCAAAGGTACTGTTTTCTATCAGTTGGCAAGGTGCGCACACAATCCCAGTGTTGTACAGCTTGCTTCTTCACCTTCCCGAAGCTGCCGCTCTCGCCGGCTGCCGGAGCCCAAGAAGCGGCTTCTTCGCGCAAAGACGATTGTGCCGCTCACAGTGCTCTCCTTAGCGCGGCTTCTGCCGAAAGACGCCCGGCAGCGGCTCTTACCTCCGGAGAGCATCCTACCTTCGTCTTTCGCGTCTTCTGTAGTCTACATCTTAGCAAAACGCTTTCCCACTATGTCTGGCTAGGAAAAACTGTGCCAGCACAGAAAACATCTGCCATCGTGTTCTAGAAGTTGCACGGATGTCTGCCAAGTGTTTGGCAGGAAGAAAAGAAAAGTTGTCCAAAACAGCTTCCAATCGAATGTTCATGTGATTGGAAAAGTCAGGAGAGTGCAAAGGTACTGTTTTCTATCAGTTGGCAAGGTGCGCACACAATCCCAGTGTTGTACAGCTTGCTTCTTCACCTTCCCGAAGCTGCCGCTCTCGCCGGCTGCCGGAGCCCAAGAAGCGGCTTCTTCGCGCAAAGACGATTGTGCCGCTCACAGTGCTCTCCTTAGCGCGGCTTCTGCCGAAAGACGCCCGGCAGCGGCTCTTACCTCCGGAGAGCATCCTACCTTCGTCTTTCGCGTCTTCTGTAGTCTACATCGTAGCAAAACGCTTTCCCACTATGTCTGGCTAGGAAAAACTGTGCCAGCACAGAAAACATCTGCCATCGTGTTCTAGAAGTTGCACGGATGTCTGCCAAGTGTTTGGCAGGAAGAAAAGAAAAGTTGTCCAAAACAGCTTCCAATCGAATGTTCATGTGATTGGAAAAGTCAGGAGAGTGCAAAGGTACTGTTTTCTATCAGTTGGCAAGGTGCGCACACAATCCCAGTGTTGTACAGCTTGCTTCTTCACCTTCCCGAAGCTGCCGCTCTCGCCGGCTGCCGGAGCCCAAGAAGCGGCTTCTTCGCGCAAAGACGATTGTGCCGCTCACAGTGCTCTCCTTAGCGCGGCTTCTGCCGAAAGACGCCCGGCAGCGGCTCTTACCTCCGGAGAGCATCCTACCTTCGTCTTTAGCTCCTCTTCTCATCTACCTCTCGGCAAAACGCTTTTCCACTATGTCTGGCTAGGAAAAACTGTGCCAGTACAGAAAACATCTCCCATCGTGTACTAGAAGTTGCAGAGATGTCTGCCAAGTGTTTGGCAGGAAGAAAAGAAAAGTTGTCCAAAACAGCTTCCAATCGAATGTTCATGTGATTGGAAAAGTCAGGAGAGTGCAAAGGTACTGTTTTCTATCAGTTGGCAAGGTGCGCACACAATCCCAGTGTTGTACAGCTTGCTTCTTCACCTTCCCGAAGCTGCCGCTCTCGCCGGCTGCCGGAGCCCAAGAAGCGGCTTCTTCGCGCAAAGACGATTGTGCCGCTCACAGTGCTCTCCTTAGCGCGGCTTCTGCCGAAAGACGCCCGGCAGCGGCTCTTACCTCCGGAGAGCATCCTACCTTCGTCTTTAGCTCCTCTTCTCATCTACCTCTCGGCAAAACGCTTTCCCACTATGTCTGGCTAGGAAAAACTGTGCCAGCACAGAAAACATCTCCCATCGTGTTCTAGAAGTTGCACGGATGTCTGCCAAGTGTTTGGCAGGAAGAAAAGAAAAGTTGTCCAAAACAGCTTCCAATCGAATGTTCATGTGATTGGAAAAGTCAGGAGAGTGCAAAGGTACTGTTTTCTATCAGTTGGCAAGGTGCGCACACAATCCCAGTGTTGTACAGCTTGCTTCTTCACCTTCCCGAAGCTGCCGCTCTCGCCGGCTGCCGGAGCCCAAGAAGCGGCTTCTTCGCGCAAAGACGATTGTGCCGCTCACAGTGCTCTCCTTAGCGCGGCTTCTGCCGAAAGACGCCCGGCAGCGGCTCTTACCTCCGGAGAGCATCCTACCTTCGTCTTTCGCGTCTTCTGTAGTCTACATCTTAGCAAAACGCTTTCCCACTATGTCTGGCTAGGAAAAACTGTGCCAGCACAGAAAACATCTGCCATCGTGTTCTAGAAGTTGCACGGATGTCTGCCAAGTGTTTGGCAGGAAGAAAAGAAAAGTTGTCCAAAACAGCTTCCAATCGAATGTTCATGTGATTGGAAAAGTCAGGAGAGTGCAAAGGTACTGTTTTCTATCAGTTGGCAAGGTGCGCACACAATCCCAGTGTTGTACAGCTTGCTTCTTCACCTTCCCGAAGCTGCCGCTCTCGCCGGCTGCCGGAGCCCAAGAAGCGGCTTCTTCGCGCAAAGACGATTGTGCCGCTCACAGTGCTCTCCTTAGCGCGGCTTCTGCCGAAAGACGCCCGGCAGCGGCTCTTACCTCCGGAGAGCATCCTACCTTCGTCTTTCGCGTCTTCTGTAGTCTACATCGTAGCAAAACGCTTTCCCACTATGTCTGGCTAGGAAAAACTGTGCCAGCACAGAAAACATCTGCCATCGTGTTCTAGAAGTTGCACGGATGTCTGCCAAGTGTTTGGCAGGAAGAAAAGAAAAGTTGTCCAAAACAGCTTCCAATCGAATGTTCATGTGATTGGAAAAGTCAGGAGAGTGCAAAGGTACTGTTTTCTATCAGTTGGCAAGGTGCGCACACAATCCCAGTGTTGTACAGCTTGCTTCTTCACCTTCCCGAAGCTGCCGCTCTCGCCGGCTGCCGGAGCCCAAGAAGCGGCTTCTTCGCGCAAAGACGATTGTGCCGCTCACAGTGCTCTCCTTAGCGCGGCTTCTGCCGAAAGACGCCCGGCAGCGGCTCTTACCTCCGGAGAGCATCCTACCTTCGTCTTTAGCTCCTCTTCTCATCTACCTCTCGGCAAAAAGCTTTTCCACTATGTCTGGCTAGGAAAAACTGTGCCAGTACAGAAAACATCTCCCATCGTGTACTAGAAGTTGCAGAGATGTCTGCCAAGTGTTTGGCAGGAAGAAAAGAAAAGTTGTCCAAAACAGCTTCCAATCGAATGTTCATGTGATTGGAAAAGTCAGGAGAGTGCAAAGGTACTGTTTTCTATCAGTTGGCAAGGTGCGCACACAATCCCAGTGTTGTACAGCTTGCTTCTTCACCTTCCCGAAGCTGCCGCTCTCGCCGGCTGCCGGAGCCCAAGAAGCGGCTTCTTCGCGCAAAGACGATTGTGCCGCTCACAGTGCTCTCCTTAGCGCGGCTTCTGCCGAAAGACGCCCGGCAGCGGCTCTTACCTCCGGAGAGCATCCTACCTTCGTCTTTAGCTCCTCTTCTCATCTACCTCTCGGCAAAACGCTTTCCCACTATGTCTGGCTAGGAAAAACTGTGCCAGCACAGAAAACATCTCCCATCGTGTTCTAGAAGTTGCACGGATGTCTGCCAAGTGTTTGGCAGGAAGAAAAGAAAAGTTGTCCAAAACAGCTTCCAATCGAATGTTCATGTGATTGGAAAAGTCAGGAGAGTGCAAAGGTACTGTTTTCTATCAGTTGGCAAGGTGCGCACACAATCCCAGTGCTGTACAGCTTGCTTCTTCACCTTCCCGAAGCTGCCGCTCTCGCCGGCTGCCGGAGCCCAAGAAGCGGCTTCTTCGCGCAAAGACGATTGTGCCGCTCACAGTGCTCTCCTTAGCGCGGCTTCTGCCGAAAGACGCCCGGCAGCGGCTCTTACCTCCGGAGAGCATCCTACCTTCGTCTTTCGCGTCTTCTGTAGTCTACATCTTAGCAAAACGCTTTCCCACTATGTCTGGCTAGGAAAAACTGTGCCAGCACAGAAAACATCTGCCATCGTGTTCTAGAAGTTGCACGGATGTCTGCCAAGTGTTTGGCAGGAAGAAAAGAAAAGTTGTCCAAAACAGCTTCCAATCGAATGTTCATGTGATTGGAAAAGTCAGGAGAGTGCAAAGGTACTGTTTTCTATCAGTTGGCAAGGTGCGCACACAATCCCAGTGTTGTACAGCTTGCTTCTTCACCTTCCCGAAGCTGCCGCTCTCGCCGGCTGCCGGAGCCCAAGAAGCGGCTTCTTCGCGCAAAGACGATTGTGCCGCTCACAGTGCTCTCCTTAGCGCGGCTTCTGCCGAAAGACGCCCGGCAGCGGCTCTTACCTCCGGAGAGCATCCTACCTTCGTCTTTCGCGTCTTCTGTAGTCTACATCTTAGCAAAACGCTTTCCCACTATGTCTGGCTAGGAAAAACTGTGCCAGCACAGAAAACATCTGCCATCGTGTTCTAGAAGTTGCACGGATGTCTGCCAAGTGTTTGGCAGGAAGAAAAGAAAAGTTGTCCAAAACAGCTTCCAATCGAATGTTCATGTGATTGGAAAAGGCAGGAGAGTGCAAAGGTACTGTTTTCTATCAGTTGGCAAGGTGCGCATACAATCCCAGTGTTGTACAGCTTGCATCTTCACCTTCCCGAAGCTGCCGCTCTCCGGAGGTAAGAGCCGCTGCCGGGCGTCTTTCGGCAGTAGCCGCGCTAAGGAGAGCACTGTGAGCGGCACAATCGTCTTTGCGCGAAGAAGCCGCTTCTTGGGCTCCGGCAGCCGGCGAGAGCGGCAGCTTCGGGAAGGTGAAGAAGCAAGCTGTACAACACTGGGATTGTGTGCGCACCTTGCCAACTGATAGAAAACAGTACCTTTGCACTCTCCTGACTTTTCCAATCACATGAACATTCGATTGGAAGCTGTTTTGGACAACTTTTCTTTTCTTCCTGCCAAACACTTGGCAGACATCTCTGCAACTTCTAGTACACGATGGGAGATGTTTTCTGTGCTGGCACAGTTTTTCCTAGCCAGACATAGTGGAAAAGCTTTTTGCCGAGAGGTAGACTACAAAAGACGCGAAAGACGAAGGTAGGATGCTCTCCGGAGGTAAGAGCCGCTGCCGGGCGTCTTTCGGCAGAAGCCGCGCTAAGGAGAGCACTGTGAGCGGCACAATCGTCTTTGCGCGAAGAAGCCGCTTCTTGGGCTCCGGCAGCCGGCGAGAGCGGCAGCTTCGGGAAGGTGAAGAAGCAAGCTGTACAGCACTGGGATTGTGTGCGCACCTTGCCAACTGATAGAAAACAGTACCTTTGCACTCTGCTGACTTTTCCAATCACATGAACATTCGATTGGAAGCTGTTTTGGACAACTTTTCTTTTCTTCCTGCCAAACACTTGGCAGACATCCGTGCAACTTCTAGAACACGATGGCAGATGTTTTCTGTGCTGGCACAGTTTTTCCTAGCCAGACATAGTGGGAAAGCGTTTTGCTAAGATGTAGACGACAAGAGAGGCTAAAGAGTGGATGTTAGCAAATGACACCCATCTTCAAAAAAGGCAATTAAGAGGACTCGCGATAGTACAAACCAGCCATCCTCTTTTTTATCCCCAGGAAGTTGATGGAGCAGCTCTTCCTGGAAATCCTTGCCAGGCACATGAAAGATGACCAAATAATGTAGTTAGCATGATTTTTCAGGGGAATTTCATGCTGAACATCACTTTAAACTCCTCTGATGAATCAACTTGACTGGTAGATGAAGGGAATATTATCTGCCTGGGCTTCAGGGAGGTTTTTGACATACCTCTACATGGCATCACACATACATATGGAAGCAATAGTGCAAAGGGGAGGGAATCAGTGTCTTTTCAGTGATGCTGAGGGAAAAGACAAGAGGCAGTGGGCACGCACTGAAATACAGGAGATTGCCTTTGAACATCAGTAAATGTTTCTTTACTGTCAGGGTGACTGAACCACGGCACAGACTGCCCAGAAAGATTGTGGAGCCTGGATCTTTGAAGACATTAAAAGTACACCCAGATAGAATCCTGGGCAAGAGGCTCTAGGTATCCTGGTTTAGGCAGGGGGGTTGGGCCTGGTTAGCCCCACCAACCCCTTCCACTCTCTTTCATTCTGTGCTAGTGAATTCTCTTCAAGATGCATTTCAAGCACTGGCATGACAAAGTTCTGTGCAGACAGAGATCCAAATGGACATGGCATCTAAGTTCCTTAAGCAGTGTTCAAGAAGAATGTAAAACTCTGGCACAAGTGTCTCTTCCCTAACTGAATCCCTTTCATGGGAAAATTCCCAGCTCTAGAAAGATCTTCTGATACGCATGCTTAAGACTGACACTGGCTGAGCAAATTTCTCCCTATGTATATCTAAGACCAGTTAGGATCTTCACCCAAAGTGCTGTCAACATAGTCACAGAATGCCTATTGTTAAGAAGTGACAGCTTCCATCAGAATGGCAACTATTGGTCCACAAAATGGATTAATGGATGGGAATTATCTACGTGGGTTAAAAACAAAAATAAAGAGTTGGTCTTTATTTATCAATTTCATGGCAATATTGATAAGGGAAGAAAAAGATCTAAGTCCTTGACTTTCTGGACTCGAGGAAAGATTTTAAAAATTCCTTGTAAAAATGTATGATCACAATCAGACTATTGAAACCATTTTAGTTGGGAACAAAGTTCCAAAATTGTCTAGATAGTGGCAAAGAAGCCAAGAAAATAGGAAAGAAACAAAAAGAGAGCAAAAGAGTCAGCTTCAGTGTACAAGCTCGTTCTAGAAGTAGTCTGCTGGGAAAAGGAACCCCCAGCTAAATTTCCAATGTATTCCTGCGCTTGATTCAGTAACTGGTCAATGTAAAAACCAATCCTTTTGTACAACTTCTTCCAGCAACAAAAACTCCAACAGGTTGACACTACCATCATGCCTGTTCCAGACATATTTAAAAGAGAAATGATGATTTTCTTGAAAACCTACTTACATAAAAGTTGCAAGATGGTGGAGGGATTCCCACATCCTCCTTCCTCCATCTGGCTTGAAAGTATATTTGATAAAATATGCAACAAAGCACATGATTTATAAGGGAGAGTCAAATGGATGATTTGGGAATCGATCTCTTGTTGATAGTAAACTTCATATCCACTCGGTGTGACCTTTTTAAAACAAAATGTGGAGCTGAGGCATGAATCTGCCACAACAATTGTAAAGCAAACATACACACTCCCCTTCATATGCCCCCCCCTCCACACACACCTAGGCACACACAGAGATCAGCATAGCAGATCATGAACTCCTTGGAAAAGACTGAAATGCTAAATGCCTCTCTTGATGGGCAAAAGAGCTGGTGCAGTAATTCAAATGCCTGGTACAAAAATTCTGTTTAATATTTAGCTCCTATTTAAAACACAGCTTTTCATTTCATTCTATTTACAGAATATTTTCATTTCATTTGTTTCTTTAAAATTACTTAGTTCTCACCTGTTGTATGTCTAGGAATATTTTCTTCCAAAAATAGAAAAAAATAGATGATATCTTTTCAGCAGAAAACATTGGTTGATACAATTTTAAACCATCATGATATGGAAGAATTCTTCTGTCCCTCTCGAAGGTGGAAGAAGCATTTGGATCACAGATCATCTACAATGAAATACTTGACATGTTTAAGATGCTTTCAATCAATTTTGATCGTCAATTGCTTATTTGTTGTAAACAGTAATTTTTCAGTGAAGGGAAAGTGTGTGTGGTATATCTACATGATATGTTCAAAGGCAGTTCCTACTAATGGCCAGGCTGAATTCCAGTAAATAATGTCCCGAATGATATTTTGCCGCCTTCTTTGGCACTTCATGAAATCTTACCCCGATGAAGTGCTGAAACACAGAGATTTTCTCTTAGAGAGTGTCTCATGTTGTAACCTATCCCATGGATTTTATGCTGTAATTCTTATCTCTTTTAAAATTTACTATCTTCTGTACAGTTTTCATGAAACTTTCTGTTACAGTAGTGAATAGCACAGATAAATGTCATTTTGTACAACTTTGAATTTACCCCAAGAGCTGAGAGAAAACTTGATCCTATACTTCAATCCGAGTTTCTTCTATAGTCCAACTTTGTTTCTCTACCATCAAGCTTCTCCTTTGTTGCTGCTCCAAGCCCCGTCCAAGGTGACCTTGAATACTTTCAGGGATGGGACACCCACAACTTCTCTGGGCAACCTGTTCCAGTGTTCCAGCACTCCCACAGTAAAAAAGGCCTTCCTTTCATCTAATATGTGTAGGAAATCATAAATCTAGGCATAGAAGCTTGGAGTGCAAATTTGAAATTCTTTGGATTTGAAGCACATTTTATATGAATACTGACTTACAGATGACTAAAAGATGTTGATGGGCATTTGAGCTGACAAGTTTTGAAAAAGTGCACGGAAATTAAAATTGAAACCACTAAAATTAAAAACTCCTTGCCATTTTCTTTTTCCTCTCCTATTCAAAATTGCATATGTCAGATATCAGTGCTTCATGCAAACCTCTCAGATGCTCTCAGAGAAAAAGCTTTTCTTTCAGACTAAGTTGCGGTTGACGTAGAACACTAGCAGGAGTGAAAGATTTTCTGGGCATCGGGGCAGCACGTTCTCCTTGGATTTGTGTGCAGAATGCATTTTATCCAAACTGGAAAATAGATCCCAGCTCTGTTCTATTCATCATTCTTACTTCATCAGGCCAGAAGATTCTGTGAAAAGTAGCCTGTGGACCTTGAAGACAGCGCATGTGAACCAGATGAGAGGTGATAGAGAAGTTGAGGGAGAGAAGAAAGAGCATATGGCTGAAACCAAAAAGTATTTCTCCACGTGATCATGGAAGATTGCAGGAGCCACTTGGTGCTATCAAACCAGCCCAACTTGGCACTGGTGCCACCTTGGGTCTGGGAGCCATCTTGCATAACGTGCATTTTAAGGAGCCAGCTGGCCACACCCAGCCATATGCCCCCAAACAGAAACCAAGGCCCTTTTCTCTGGCAAACAAAACTCAGCTGCCCTGCTTCTGGATGGCAGATTGCAGGAGCCACTTGGTACTATCAAACCAGCCCAACTTGGCACTGGTGCCACCATGGGTCTGGTCACCATCCTGCCTATTGTAGCTTTTCAGGAGCCAGCCGGTCACTCTCAGCCATAGGCCCCCAAACACAAACCACGGCCCGTTTCCCTGGCAAACAAAAGTAAGCTGCCCCGCTTCTGGATGGCAGATTGCAGGAGCTACTTAGTACTATCAAATCAGCCCGACTTGGCACAGGTGCCACCTTGGATCTGGGAACCATCCTGTGTATCGTGGATTTTCAGGGGCCAGCCGGCCACTCTGAGCCATATGCCCCCAAAACCAAACCACGGACCTTTTCTCTGGCAAACAAAAATCAGCCGCCCCACTTGTGGATGGCAGATTGCAGGAGCCACTTGGGACTATCACACCAGCACAACATGGCACTGCTGCCAACTTGGATCTGGGAACCATCCTGCGTATCGTACATATTCAGGAACCAGCCGAACACTCCCAGCCACAGGCCCCCAAACACAAACAACGGCCCATTTCCCTGGCAAACAAAACTCAGCTGCCCCACTTCTGGATGGCCGTTTGCAGGAGCCACTTGATGCTATCAAACCAGCCCGACTTGGTATTGGTACCACCTTGGTATCTGGGAACCATCCTGCGTATCGTGGATTTTCAGGGGCCAGCCGGTCACTCCCAGCCATAGGCCCCCAAACACAAACCTCGGCCCTTTTCTCTGGCAAACAAAACTCAACTGCCCCTCTTCTGGATGGCAAATTGCAGGACGCACTTGGTACTACAAAAAGAGTCCCACTTGGCACTGGTGCCACCTTGGCTCTGGGAACCATCCTGCGTATTGTGCATTTTAAGGAGCCAGCCGGCAATTCCCAGCCGTATGCCCCAAAAACAAACCACGGACCTTTTCTCTGGCTAAAAAAACTCAGCTGCCCCGCTTCTGGATGGTAGATTGCAGGAGTCACTTTGAATCATACAACCAGCCTTACTTGGCACTGGTGCCACCTTGGTATCTGGGAACCATCCTGCCTATCGTTGATTTTCAGGGGCCAGCCGGCCACTCTCAGCCATAGGCCCCCAAACACAAACCACAGCCCTTTTCTCTAGCAAACAAAATTTAGCTGCCCCGCTTCTGGATGGCAAATTGCAGGAGCTACTTGGTACTACAAAAACAGCCCGACTTGGCACTGGTGCCACCTTGCGTCTGGTTACCATGCGGCATATCGTGCATTTTAAGGAGCCAGGTGGCCACTCCCAGCCATATGCCCCCAAACACAACCCACGGCCCTTTTCTCTGGCAAACAAAACTCAGCTGCCCCGCTTCTGGATGGCAGATTGCAGGAGCCACTTGGTACTATCAAACCAGCCCGGCTTAGCACTGCTGCCACCTTGGCTCTGGGAACCATCCTGCCTATTGTGGATTTTAAGGAGCCAGCCGGCTACTCCCAGCCAGAGGCCCCCAAACAAAAACCACGGCCCTTTTTTCTGGCAAACAAAACTTAGCTGCCTCACTTCTGGATGGCAGATTGCAGGAGCCACTTGGTGTTATCAAACCAGCCCGTCTTGGCTCTGGTGCCACCTTGGGTCTGGGAACCATGCTGCGTATCGTGGATTCTAAGGAGCCAGCCGGCCACTCCCAGCCACAGGCCCCCAAACAAAATTAACGGCGCTGTTCCCTGGAAAACAAAACACGCCTGCCAACATTTTGATGGAGTTTGCAGGAGCCACTTGGTACTATCAAACCAGCCCGACTTGGCACTAATGCCACCATGGGTGTGGGAAACATCCTGCGTATCGTGGATTCTTAGGAGCCAGCCGGCCACTCCTAGCCACAGGCCCCCAAACAAAAACCTAGGCCCATTTCTCTGGCAAACAAAAGTAAGCTGCCCCGCTTCTGGATGGCAGATTGCAGGAGACACTTGGGACTATCAAACCAGCCCAACTTGGCACTGGTGCCACCTCTGATCTGGGAACCATCCTGCCTATCGTGGATTTTCAGGGGCCAGCCGGTCACTCTCAGCCATATGCCCCCAAACAGAAACCTCGGCCCGTTTCTCTGGCAAACAAAACTCAACTGCCCCTCTTCTGGAGGGCAAATTGCAGGATGAACTTGATACTAAAACCGCAGGCCGACTTGGCACTGGTGCCACCTTGGGTCTGGGAACCATCCTGCGTATCTTGGGTTCAAAGGAGCCAGCCGGCCACTCCCAGCCACAGGCCCCCAAACAAAAACAACGGCACTTTTCCCTGGAAAACAAAACTCGCCTGCCAACTTTTTGATGGCAGATTGCAGGAGCCACTTGGTACTATCAAACCAGCCCAACTTGGCACTGCTGCCACCATGGGTCTGGTAACCATCCTGCCTATTGTAGCTTTCCAGGTGCCAGCCGGTCACTCCCAGCCATAGGTCCCCAGTCACAAACCTCGGCCCGTTTCCCTGGCAAAGAAAAGTAAGCTGCCCCGCTTCAGGATGGCAGATTGCAGGAGCCACTTGGTACTATCAAACCAGCCCGACTTGGCACTGGTGCCACCTTGGGTCTGGGAACCATGCTGCGTAACGTAGATTCTAAGGCGCCAGCCGGCCACTCCCAGCCACAAGCCCCCAAACACAAACAACGGTGCTTTTCCCTGGCAAACAAAACTCAACTGCCCCTCTTCTGGATGGCAAATTGCAGGACGCACTTGGTACTATAAAAACAGCCCGACTTGGCACTGGTGCCAGCTTGGGTCTGGGAACCATCCTGCGTATCGATCTTTTTATTGAGACAGCCGGCCACTCCCAGCCATATGCCCCCAAACACAACCCACGGTCCTTTCCTCTGGCAAACAAAACTCAGCTGCCCCGCTTCTGGATGGCAGATTGCAGGAGCCACTTGGTACTATCAAACCAGCCCGACTTGGCACTGGTGCCACCTTGGGTCTGGGAACCATCCTGCGTATTGTGGATTGTCAGGAGCCAGCCGACCACTCTCGGCCACAGACCCCAATCAAAAACAACGGCCCGGTTCACAGGCAAACAAAACTCAGCTGCCCCGCTTCTGGATGGGAGATTGCAGGAGGCACTTGACACTGTCAAACCAGCCCCACTTGGCACTGGTGCCACCTTGGGTCTGGGAACCATGCTGCGTATCATGGATTTTCAGGAGCCAGCCGGGCACTGCAAGCCATATGCCCCCAAACAAAAACCACAGCCTTTTTCTCTGGCAAACAAAATTCAGCTGCCCCACTTCTGGATGGCAGATTGCAGGAGCCATTTGGGACTATCACACCAGCACAACATGGCACTGGTGCCACCTTGGATCTGGGAAACATCCTACCTATCGTGGATTTTCAGGGGCCAGCCGGCCACTCTCAGCCATAGGACCCAAACACAAACCACGGCCATTTTCTCTGGCAAACAAAACTCAACTGCCCCTCTTCTGGATGGCAGATTGCAGGAGCCACTTGGTACTATCAAACCAGCCCTACTTGGCACTGGTGCCACCTTGGGTCTGGGAAGCATGCTGCGTATCATGGATTTTCAGGAGCCAGCCCGCCACTGCAAACTACAGGCCCCCAAACACAAACAACAGCCTTTTTCTCTGGCAAACAAAATTCAGCTGCCCCGCTTCTGGATGGCAGATTGCAGGAGCCACTTGGTAGTATCAAACCAGTCCGACTTGGCACTGGTGCCAACTTGGGTCTGGGAACCATCCTGCGTATCGTGGATTCTAAGTAGCCAGCTGGCCACTCCCAGCCACAGGCCCCCAAACACAAACAACGGTGCTTTTCCCTGGAAAACAAAACTGGCCTGCCAACTTTTTGATGGCAGATTGCAGGAGCCACTTGGTACTATCAAACCAGCCCAACTTGGCACTGGTGCCACCATGGGCCTGGTCACCATCCTGCCTATCAGAGCTTTTCAGGAGCCAGCCGGTCACTCCCAGCCATAGGCCCCCAGCCACAAACCTCGGCCCGTTTCCCTGGCACACAAAAGTAAGCTACCCCGCTTCTGGATGGCAGATTGCAGGAGCAACTTGGCATCATCAAACCAGCCCGACTTGGCACTGGTGCCACCTTGGCTCTGGGAACCATGCTGCGTATCGTGGGTTCTAAGGAGCCAGCCGGCCACTCCCAGCCACAGGCCCCCAAACACAAACAACGGCACTTTTCCCTGGAAAACAAAACTCGCCTGCTAGCTTTTTGATGGCAGAGTGCAGGAGCCACTTGGTACTATCAAACCAGCTCAACTTGGCACTGGTGCCACTATGGGTCTGGTCACCATCCTGCTTATCGTAGCATTTCAGGAGCCAGCCGGTCACTCCCAGCCGTAGGCCCCCAGACAAATACCTCGGCCCGTTTCCCTGGCAAAAAAAATTAAGCTGCCCCGCTTCTGGATGGCAGATTGCAGGAGCCACTTGGTACTATCAAACCAGCCCAACTTGGCACTGGTGCCACCATGGGTCTGGTCACCATCCTGCCTATCGTAGCTTTTCAGGGGCCAGCCAGCCAGCCCCAGGCACTGGCCCCCAGACAAGAATTTCGGCCCGTTTCCATGGCAAACAAAAGTAAGCTACCCCGCTTCTGGATGGCAGATTGTAGGAGCCACTTTGCACCATCAAACCAGCCCAACTTGACACTGGTGCCACCTCTGGCCTGGGAACCATCCTGCATATTGTGGATTCTAAGCAGCCACCCGGCCACTCCGAGCCACAGGCCCCCAAACACAAACAACGGCGCTTTTCCCCGGAAAACAAAACTCGCCTGCCAACATTTTGATGGCAGATTGCAGGAGCCACTTGGTACTATCAAAACAGCCCAACTTGGCACTGGTGCCACCATGGGTCTGGTCACCATCCTGCCTAGCATAGCTTTTCAGGAGCCAGGAGGTCACTCCCAGCCATAGACCCCCAGACAGAAACCTCGGCCCGTTTCCATGGAAAACAAAAGTAAGCTGCCCCGCTTCTGGATGGCAAATTGCAGGAGCCACTTGGTACTATCAAATTAGCCCAACTTGGCACTGGTGCCACCATGGGTCTGGTAAACATCCTGCCTATCGTAGCTTTTCAGGAGCCAGCCAGTCACTCCCTGCCATAGGGACCCAGACAAATACCTCGGCCCGTTTCCCTGGCAAACAAAAGTAAGCTGCCCCGCTTCTGGATGGCAGATTGCAGGAGCCACTTGGTACTATCAAACCAGCCCGACTTGGCACTGGTGCCACCTTGGATTTGGGAACCATGCTGCGTAACGTGGATTCTAAGACGACAGGCGGCCACTCCCAGCCACAGGGCCCCAAACACCAACAACGGCGCTTTTCCCTGGAAAACAAAACTCGCCTGCCAACTTTTTGATGGCAGATTGCAGGAGCCACTTGGTACTATCAAATCAGCCCAACTTGGCACTGGTGCCACCATGGGTCTGGTAATCATCCTGCCTACTGTAGCTTTTCAGGAGCCAGCCGGTCACTCCCAACCATAGGCCCCCAGAAAAAAACCTCGGCCCGTTTCCCTGGCAAACAAAAGTAAGCTACCCCGCTTCTGGATGGCAGATTGCAGGAGCCACTTTGCACCATCAAACTATCCCGACTTGGCACTGGTGCCACCTCGGGTCTGGAAACCATCCTGCGCATCGTGGATTCTAAGGAGCCAGCCGGCCACTCCCAGCCACAGGACCCCAGACACAAAGCTCTGCCCGTTACCCTGACAAACAAAATTAAGCTACCCCGCTTCTGGATGGCAGATTGCAGGAGCTATTTTGTACTATCAAACCAGCCCGACTTGGCACTGGTGCCACCTTGGCTCTGGGAACCATCCTGCCTATTGTGGATTTTGTGGTGTCAGCCGGCCACTCTCAGCCATATGCCCTCAAACACAAACCACGGCCCTTTTCTCTGGCAAACAAAACTCAACTGCCCCTCTTCTGGAAGGCAAATTGCAGGAGCCACTTGGTACTACAAAAACAGCCCAACTTGGCACTGGTGCCACCTCTGGTCTGAGAACCATCCGGCGTATCGTGGATTCTAAGGAGCCAGCCGGCCACTCCCAGGCACAGGCCCCCAAACACAAACAACGGCTCTTTTCCCTGGAAAACAAAACTGGCCTGCCAACTTTTTGATGGCAGATTGCAGGAGCCACTTGGTGCTATCAAACCAGCCCAACTTGGCACTGGTGCCACCATGGGTCTTGTCACAATCCTGCCTATCGTAGCTTTTCAGGAGCCAGCCGGTCACTTCCAGCCATAGGCGCCCAGACACAGAGCTCGGCCCATTTCCATGGTAAATAAAAGTAAGCTGTCCCGCTTCTGCATGGCAGATTGCAGGAACCACTTGGTACTATCAAACCAGCCCAACTTGGCACTGGTGCCACCATGGGTCTGGTCACCATCCTGCCTATCGTAGCTTTTCAGGAGCCAGCCGGTCACTCCCAGCCATAGGCCCCCAGATACAAACCTCGACCCGTTTCCCTGGCAAACAAAAGTAAGCTGCCCCGCTTCTGGATGGCAGATTGCAGGAGCCACTTTGAACCATCAAACCAGCCCGACTTGGCACTGGTGCCACCTCGGGTCTGGGAACCATCCTGCGTATCGTGGATTCTAATTAGCCTGCCGGCCACTCCCAGCCACAGGCCCCCAAACACAAACAACGGCGCTTGTCCCTGGCAAACAAAACTCGCCTGCCAACCTTTTGATGGCAGATTGCAGGAGCCGCTTAGTACTATCAAACCAGCCCAACTTGGCACTGGTGCCACCATGGGTCTGGTCACCATCCTGCCTATCAGAGCTTTTCAGGAGCCAGCCGGTCACTCCCAGCCATAGGCCCCCAGACACAAAGCTCGGCCCGTTTCCCTGGCAAACAAAAGTAAGCTGCCCCGCTTCTGGATGGCAGATTGCAGGAGCCACTTGGTACTATCAAACCAGCCCGACTTGGCACTGGTGCCACCTTGGGTCTGGGAACCATGCTGCGTAACGTAGATTCTAAGGCGCCAGGCGGCCACTCCCAGCCGCAGGCCCCCAAACACAAACAACGGCGCTTTTCCCTGGAAAACAAAACTCGCCTGCCAACTTTTTGATGGCAGATTGCAGGAGCCACTTGGTACTATCAAACCAGCCCAACTTGGCACTGGTGCCACCATGGGTCTGGTCACCATCCTGCCTATCGTAGCTTTTCAGGAGCCAGCCGGTCACTCCCAGCCATAGGCCCCCAGACACAAAGCTCGGCCCGTTTCCCTGGCAAACAAAAGTAAGCTACCCCACTTCTGGATGGCAGATTGCAGGAGCTATTTATTACTATCAAACCAGCCCGACTTGGCACTGGTGCCACCTTGGCTCTGGGAACCATCCTGCCTATCGTGGATTTTCAGGGGCCAGCCGGCCACTCCCATCCATATACCGACAAAAACAAACCACGGAACTTTTCTCCAGCAAACAAAAATCCGCTGCCCCGCGTCTGGATGGCAGATTGCAGGAGCCACTTTGCACCATCAAACAAGCCCGACTTGGCACTGGTGCCACCTTGGATCTGGGAACCATCCTGCCTATCGTGGATTTTCAGGGGCCAGCCGGCCACTCTCAGCCCTAGGCCCCCAAACACAAACCACGGCACTTTACTCTGGTAAACAAAACTCAACTGCCCCTCTTCTGGATGGCAAATTGCAGGACGCACTTGGCACTACAAAACCAGCCCGACTTGGCACTGGTGCCACCTTGGGTCTGGTCACCATCCTGCGTATCGTGCATTTTAAGGAGCCAGTTGGCCACTCCAAGCCATAGGCCCCCAGACACAAAGCTCTGCCCGTTTCCCTGGCAAACAAAAGTAAGCTACCCCGCTTCTGGATGGCAGATTAGAGGAGCCACTTTGCACCATCAAACCAGCCTAACTGGGCACTGGTGCCACCTTGGGTCTGGGAACCATCCTGCCTATCGTGGATTTTCAGGAGCCAGCCGGCCACTCCCAGCCACAGGTCCCCAAACACAAACAACGGCGCTTTTCCCTGGAAAACAAAACTCGCCTGCCAACTTTTTGATGGCAGATTGCAGGAGCCACTTTGCAACATAAAACCAGCCCGGCTTGGCACTGGTCCCACCTTGGATCTCGGAACCATCCTGCCTATCGTGGATTTTCAGGGGCCAGCCGGCCACTCTCAGCCATGTAGCCCCAAACAAAAACCACGGCCCTTTCCTCTGGCCAACAAAACTCAACTGACCCTCTTCTGGATGGCAAATTGCAGGAGCCACTTGCTACTACAAAACCAGCCCAACTTGGCACTGGTGCCACCTTGGCTCTGGGAACCATGCTACGTATCGTGGATTCTAATGAGCCAGCCGGCCACTCCCAGCCACAGGCGCCCAAAAAAAACGAAAGACCTTCTCTCTTGCAAACAAAAATCGGCTACCCCGCTTCTGGATGGCAGATTGCAGGAGACACTTTGCACCATCAAACCAGCCCGACTTGGCACTGGTGCCACCTTGGCTCTGGGAACCATGCTGCCTAGCGTGGATTTTCAGGAGCCAGCCGGCCACTCTCAGCCATAGGCCCTCAAGCACAAACCACGGCCCTTTTCTCTGGCAAACAAAACTCAACTGCCCCTCTTCTGGATGGCAAATTGCAGGACGCAATTGGTACTACAAAAACAGCCCAACTTGGCACTGGTGCCACCATGGGTCTGGTAACAATCCTGCCTATCGTAGCTTTTCAGGAGCCAGCCGGTCACACCCAGCCATAGGACCCCAGACAAAAACCTCGCCCGTTTCCCTGGCAAACAAAAGTAAGCTACCCCGCTTCTGGATGGCAAATTGCAGGAGCCACTTTGCACAATCAAACTGCCCGACTTGGCACTGGTGCCACCTCGGGTCTGGGAACCATCCTGCGTATCGTGGATTCAAATGAGCCAGCTGGCCACTCCCAGTCACAGGCACCCAAACACAAACAACGGCGCTTTTCCCTGGAAAACAAAACTCGCCTGCCAACTTTTTGATGGCAGATTGCAGGAGCCACTTTGCAACATAAAACCAGCCCGACTCGGCACTGGTTCCACCTTGGATCTCCGAACCATCCTGCCTATCGTGGATTTTCAGGGGCCAGCCGGCCACTCTCAGCCATGTACCCCAAAACAAAAACCACGGCCCTTTCCTCTGGCAAACAAAACTCAACTGCCCCTCTTCTGGATGGCAAATTGCAGGAGCCACTTGCTACTACAAAACCAGCCCAACTTGGCACTGGTGCCACCTTGGCTCTGGGAACCATGCTGCGTATCGTGGATTCTAATGAGCCAGCCGGCCACTCCCAGCCACAGGCGCCCAAAAAAAACCAAAGACTTTTCTCTTGCAAACAAAAATCGGCTACCCCGCTTCTGGATGGCAGATTGCAGGAGACACTTTGCACCATCAAACCAGCCCGACTTGGCACTGGTGCCACCTTGGGTCTGGGAACCATGCTGCCTAGCGTGGATTTTCAGGAGCCAGCCGGCCACTCTCAGCCATATGCCCTCAAGCAGAAACCACGGACCTTTTCTCTGGCAAACAAAACTCAACTGCCCCTCTTATGGAGGGCAAATTGCAGGACGCACTTGGTACTACAAAAACAGCCCAACATGGCACTGGTGCCACCTTGGGTCTGGGAACCATCCTGCGTATCGAGCATTTTAAGGAGCCAGCCGGCCACTCCCAGCCATATGCCCCCAAAAACGAACCACGGACTTGTTCCCTGGCAAACAAAAATCAGCTGCCCCGCGTTGGGATGGCAGATTGCAGGAGCCACTTTGCACCATCAAACCAGCCCGACTTGGCACTGGTGCCACCTTGGGTCTTGTCACAATCCTGCCTATCGTAGCTTTTCAGGAGCCAGCCGGTCACTTCCAGCCATAGGCGCCCAGACACAGAGCTCGGCCCATTTCCATGGTAAATAAAAGTAAGCTGTCCCGCTTCTGCATGGCAGATTGCAGGAACCACTTGGTACTATCAAACCAGCCCAACTTGGCACTGGTGCCACCTTGGGTCTTGTCACAATCCTGCCTATCGTAGCTTTTCAGGAGCCAGCCGGTCACTTCCAGCCATAGGCGCCCAGACACAGAGCTCGGCCCATTTCCATGGTAAATAAAAGTAAGCTGTCCCGCTTCTGCATGGCAGATTGCAGGAATCACTTGGTACTATCAAACCAGCCCAACTTGGCACTGGTGCCACCATGGGTCTGGTCACCATCCTGCTTATCGTAGCTTTTCAGGAGCCAGCCGGTCACTCCCAGCCATAGGCCCCCAGACACAAACCTCGACCCGTTTCCCTGGCAAACAAAAGTAAGCTGCCCCGCTTCTGGATGGCAGATTGCAGGAGCCACTTTGAACCATCAAACCAGCCCGACTTGGCACTGGTGCCACCTCGGGTCTGGGAACCATCCTGCGTATCGTGGATTCTAATTAGCCAGCCGGCCACTCCCAGCCACAGGCCCCCAAACACAAACAACGGCGCTTGTCCCTGGCAAGCAAAACTCGCCTGCCAACCTTTTGATGGCAGATTGCAGGAGCCGCTTAGTACTATCAAACCAGCCCAACTTGGCACTGGTGCCACCATGGGTCTGGTCACCATCCTGCCTATCGGAGCTTTTCAGGAGCCAGCCGGTCACTCCCAGCCATAGGCCCCCAGACACAAAGCTCGGCCCGTTTCCCTGGCAAACAAAAGTAAGCTGCCCCGCTTCTGGATGGCAGATTGCAGGAGCCACTTGGTACTATCAAACCAGCCCGACTTGGCACTGGTGCCACCTTGGGTCTGGGAACCATGCTGCGTAACGTAGATTCTAAGGCGCCAGGCGGCCACTCCCAGCCGCAGGCCCCCAAACACAAACAACGGCGCTTTTCCCTGGAAAACAAAACTCGCCTGCCAACTTTTTGATGGCAGATTGCAGGAGCCACTTGGTACTATCAAACCAGCCCAACTTGGCACTGGTGCCACCATGGGTCTGGTCACCATCCTGCCTATCGTAGCTTTTCAGGAGCCAGCCGGTCACTCCCAGCCATAGGCCCCCAGACACAAAGCTCGGCCCGTTTCCCTGGCAAACAAAAGTAAGCTACCCCACTTCTGGATGGCAGATTGCAGGAGCTATTTATTACTATCAAACCAGCCCGACTTGGCACTGGTGCCACCTTGGCTCTGGGAACCATCCTGCCTATCGTGGATTTTCAGGGGCCAGCCGGCCACTCCCATCCATATACCGCCAAAAACAAACCACGGAACATTTCTCCAGCAAACAAAAATCCGCTGCACCGCGTCTGGATGGCAGATTGCAGGAGCCACTTTGCACCATCAAACCAGCCCGACTTGGCACTGGTGCCACCTTGGCTCTGGGAACCATCCTGCCTATCGTGGATTTTCAGGGGCCAGCCGGCCACTCTCAGCCCTAGGCCCCCAAACACAAACCACGGCACTTTACTCTGGTAAACAAAACTCAACTGCCCCTCTTCTGGATGGCAAATTGCAGGACGCACTTGGCACTACAAAACCAGCCCGACTTGGCACTGGTGCCACCTTGGGTCTGGTCACCATCCTGCGTATCGTGCATTTTAAGGAGCCAGTTGGCCACTCCAAGCCATAGGCCCCCAGACACAAAGCTCTGCCCGTTTCCCTGGCAAACAAAAGTAAGCTACCCCGCTTCTGGATGGCAGATTAGAGGAGCCACTTTGCACCATCAAACCAGCCTAACTGGGCACTGGTGCCACCTTGGGTCTGGGAACCATCCTGCCTATCGTGGATTTTCAGGAGCCAGCCGGCCACTCCCAGCCACAGGTCCCCAAACACAAACAACGACGCTTTTCCCTGGAAAACAAAACTCGCCTGCCAACTTTTTGATGGCAGATTGCAGGAGCCACTTTGCAACATAAAACCAGCCCGGCTTGGCACTGGTCCCACCTTGGATCTCGGAACCATCCTGCCTATCGTGGATTTTCAGGGGCCAGCCGGCCACTCTCAGCCATGTAGCCCCAAACAAAAACCACGGCCCTTTCCTCTGGCCAACAAAACTCAACTGACCCTCTTCTGGATGGCAAATTGCAGGAGCCACTTGCTACTACAAAACCAGCCCAACTTGGCACTGGTGCCACCTTGGCTCTGGGAACCATGCTACGTATCGTGGATTCTAATGAGCCAGCCGGCCACTCCCAGCCACAGGCGCCCAAAAAAAACGAAAGACCTTCTCTCTTGCAAACAAAAATCGGCTACCCCGCTTCTGGATGGCAGATTGCAGGAGACACTTTGCACCATCAAACCAGCCCGACTTGGCACTGGTGCCACCTTGGCTCTGGGAACCATGCTGCCTAGCGTGGATTTTCAGGAGCCAGCCGGCCACTCTCAGCCATAGGCCCTCAAGCACAAACCACGGCCCTTTTCTCTGGCAAACAAAACTCAACTGCCCCTCTTCTGGATGGCAAATTGCAGGACGCAATTGGTACTACAAAAACAGCCCAACTTGGCACTGGTGCCACCATGGGTCTGGTAACAATCCTGCCTATCGTAGCTTTTCAGGAGCCAGCCGGTCACACCCAGCCATAGGACCCCAGACAAAAACCTCGCCCGTTTCCCTGGCAAACAAAAGTAAGCTACCCCGCTTCTGGATGGCAAATTGCAGGAGCCACTTTGCACAATCAAACTGCCCGACTTGGCACTGGTGCCACCTCGGGTCTGGGAACCATCCTGCGTATCGTGGATTCAAATGAGCCAGCTGGCCACTCCCAGCCACAGGCACCCAAACACAAACAACGGCGCTTTTCCCTGGAAAACAAAACTCGCCTGCCAACTTTTTGATGGCAGATTGCAGGAGCCACTTTGCAACATAAAACCAGCCCGACTCGGCACTGGTTCCACCTTGGATCTCCGAACCATCCTGCCTATCGTGGATTTTCAGGGGCCAGCCGGCCACTCTCAGCCATGTACCCCAAAACAAAAACCACGGCCCTTTCCTCTGGCAAACAAAACTCAACTGCCCCTCTTCTGGATGGCAAATTGCAGGAGCCACTTGCTACTACAAAACCAGCCCAACTTGGCACTGGTGCCACCTTGGCTCTGGGAACCATGCTGCGTATCGTGGATTCTAATGAGCCAGCCGGCCACTCCCAGCCACAGGCGCCCAAAAAAAACCAAAGACTTTTCTCTTGCAAACAAAAATCGGCTACCCCGCTTCTGGATGGCAGATTGCAGGAGACACTTTGCACCATCAAACCAGCCCGACTTGGCACTGGTGCCACCTTGGGTCTGGGAACCATGCTGCCTAGCGTGGATTTTCAGGAGCCAGCCGGACACTCTCAGCCATATGCCCTCAAGCAGAAACCACGGCCCTTTTCTCTGGCAAACAAAACTCAACTGCCCCTCTTATGGAGGGCAAATTGCAGGACGCACTTGGTACTACAAAAACAGCCCAACTTGGGACTGGTGCCACCTTGGGTCTGGGAACCATCCTGCGTATCGAGCATTTTAAGGAGCCAGCCGGCCACTCCCAGCCATATGCCCCCAAAAACGAACCACGGACTTGTTCCCTGGCAAACAAAAATCAGCTGCCCCGCGTTGGGATGGCAGATTGCAGGAGCCACTTTGCACCATCAAACCAGCCCGACTTGGCACTGGTGCCACCTTGGGTCTGGGAACCATTCTGCCTATCGTGGATTTTCAGGGGCCAGCCGGCCACTCTGAGCCATAGGCCCCCAAACAAAAACCACGGCCCTTTTCTCTGGCAAACAAAACTCAACTGCCCCTCTTCTGGATGGCAGATTGCAGGAGCCACATGGTACAATCAAACCAGCCCAACTTGGCACTGGTGCCACCTTGGCTCTGGGAACCATCCTGCGTATTGTGGATTGTCAGGAGCCAGCCGACCACTCTCGGCCACAGACCCCAATCAAAAACAACGGCCCGATTCACAGGCAAAAAAATCTGAGCTGCCCCACTTGTGGATGGGAGATTGCAGGAAGCGCTTGACACTGTCAAACCAGCCTAACTTGGCACTGGTGCCACCTTGGGTCTGGGAACGATGCTGCGTATCATGGAATTTAAGGAGCCAGCCGGCCACTCCCAGCCACAGGACCCAAACACATACGACAGCCCTTTTCTTTGGCAAACAAAACTCAGCTGCCCTGCTTTTGGATGGCAGATTGCAGGAGCCACTTGGTACTATCAAACCAGCCCAACTTGGCACTGGTGCCTCCATGGGTCTGGTCACCATCCTGCCTATCTTAGCTTTTCAGGAGCCAGCCGGTCAGTCCCAGCCATAGGCCCCCAGACACAAAGCTCTGCCCGTTTCCCTGGCAAACAAAAGTAAGCTACCCCGCTTCTGGATGGCAGATTGCAGGAGACACTTTGCACCATCAAACCAGCCCGACTTGGCACTGGTGCCACCTCTGGTCTGGAAACCATCCTGCGTATCGTGGATTCTTAGGAGCCAGCTGGCCACTCCCAGCCACAGGCCCCCAAACACAAACAACGGCGCTTTTCCCTGGAAAACAAAACTCGCCTGCCAACTTTTTGATGGCAGATTGCAGGAGCCACTTGGTACTATCAAACCAGCCCAACTTGGCACTGGTGCCACCATGGGTCTGGTCACCATCCTGCCTATCGTAGCTTTTCAGGAGCCAGCCGGTCACTCCCAGCCATAGGCCCCCAGAAAAAAACCTCGGCCCGTATCCCTGGCAAACAAAACTCAACTGCCCCTCTTCTGGATGGCAGATTGCAGGAGCCACTTGGTACTATCAAACCAGCCCTACTTGGCACTGGTGCCACCTTGGGTCTGGGAAGCATGCTGCGTATCATGGATTTTCAGGAGCCAGCCCGCCACTGCAAGATACAGGCCCCCAAGCACAAACAACAGCCTTTTTCTCTGGCAAACAAAACTCAACTGCCCCTCTTCTGGATGGCAAATTGCAGGACGCACTTGGTACTACGAAAACAGCCCGACTTGGCGCTGATGCCACCTTGGGTCAGGGAACCAACCTGCGTATCGAGCTTTTTAAGGAGCCAGCCGGCGACGCCCCGCCATATACCGCCAAAAAAACCACGGAACTTTTTTCCAGCAAACAAAAATCCGCTGCCCCGCGTCTGGATGGCAGATTGCAGGAGCCACTTTGCACCATGAAACCAGCCCAACTTGGCGCTGGTGCCACCTTGGGTCTGGGAACCATCCTGCGTATCGTGGATTCTAAGGAGCCAGCCGGCCACTCCCAGGCACAGGCCCCCAAACAAAAACAACGGCGCTTTTCCGTGGAAAACAAAACTTGCCTGCCAACTTTTTGATGGCAGATTGCAGGAGCCACTTGGTACTATTAAACCAGCCCGACTTGGCACTGGTGCCACCTTGGCTCTGGGAACCATGCTGCGTAACGTAGATTCTAAGGCGCCAGGCGGCCACTCCCAGCCACAGGCCCCCAAACACAAACAACGGCGCTTTTCCCTGGAAAACAAAACTCGCCTGCCAACTTTTTGATGGCAGATTGCAGGAGCCACTTGGTACTATCAAACCAGCCCAACTTGGCACTGGTGCCACCATGGGTCTGGTCACCATCCTGCCTATCGTAGCTTTTCAGGAGCCAGCCGGTCACTCCCAGCCATAGGCCCCCAGACACAAAGCTCGGCCCGTTTCCCTGGCAAACAAAAGTAAGCTGCCCCGCTTCTGGATGGCAGATTGCAGGAGTTATTTAGTACTATCAAACCAGCCAGACGTGGCACTGGTGCCACCTTGGATCTGGGAACCATCTTGCCTATCGTGGATTTTAAGGAGCCAGCCGGCCTCTCTCAGCCATATGCCCCCAAACACAAACCACGGCCCTTTTCTCTGGCAAACAAAACTCAACTGCCCCTCTTCTGGATGGCAGATTGCAGGAGCCACTTGGTACTATCAAACCAGCCCTACTTGGCACTGGTGCCACCTTGGGTCTGGGAACCATCCTGCGTATCATGGATTTTCAGGAGCCAGCGTGCCACTGAAAGCTACAGGCCCCCAAACACAAACAACGGTGCTTTTCCCTGGAAAACAAAACTGGCCTGCCAAGTTTTTGATGGCAGATTGCAGGAGCCACTTGGTACTATCAAACCAGCCCAACTTGGCACTGGTGCCACCATGGGTCTGGTCACCATCCTGCCTATCGTAGCTTTTCAGGAGCCAGCCGGTCACTCCCAGCCATAGGCCCCCAGACAAATACCTCGGCCCGTTTCCCTGGCAAACAAAAGTAAGCTGCCGTGCTACTGGATGGCAGATTGCAGGAGCCACTTGGTACTATCAAACCAGCCCGACTTGGCACTGATGCCACCTTGGCTCTGGGAACCATCCTGCCTATCGTGAATTTTCAGGGGCCAGCCGGCCACTCTCAGCCATATGCCCCCAAACACAAACCACGGCCCTTTTCTCTGGCAAACAAAACTCAACTGCCCCTCTTCTGGATTGCAAATTGCAGGACGCACTTGGTACTACGAAAACAGCCCGACTTGGCACTGATGCCACCTTGGGTCAGGGAACCATCCTGCGTATCGGGCTTTTTAAGGGGCCAGCCGGCCACGCCCAGCCGTATACCCCCAAAAACAACCACGGAACTTTTCTTCAGCAAACAAAATCTGCTGCCCCGCGTCTGGATGGCAGATTGCAGGAGCCACTTTGCACCATCAACCCAGCCCAACTTGGCACTGGTGCCACTTTGGATCTGGGAACCATTCTGCCTATCGTGGATTTTCAGGGGCCAGCCGGCCACTCTCAGCCATAGGCCACCAAACACAAACAACGGCCCTTTACTCTGGTAAACAAACCTCAACTGCCCCTCTTCTGGATGGCAAATTGCAGGACGCACTTGGTACTACAAAACCAGCCCGACTTGGCACTGGTGCCACCTTGGGTCTGGTCACCATCCTGCCTATCGTAGCTTTTCAGGAGCCAGCAGGTCACTCCCAGCCATAGGCCCCCAGACACAAACAACGGTGCTTTTCCCTGGAAAACAAAACTGGCCTGCCAACATTTGATGGTAGATTGCAGGAGACACTTTGCAACATAAAACCAGCCCGACTTGGCACTGCTGCCACGTTGGATCTGGGAACCATCCTGCCTATCGTAGCTTTTCAGGAGCCAGCCGGCCACTCCCAGCCACATAGCCCAAACACAATCAACAGCGCTTTTCCCTGGAAAACCAAACTCGCCTGCCAGCTTTATGATGGCAGATTGCAGGAGCCACTTTGCACCATCAAACTAACCCAACTTTGCACTGGTGCCACCACTGGCCTGGGAACCATCCTGCGTATCGTGGATTCTATGCAGCCCACCGGCCACTCCCAGTCACAGGCCCCCAATGAAAAACAACGGCGCTTTTCCCTGGAAAACAAAACTCGCCTGCCAACTTTTTGATGGCAGATTGCATGAGCCACTTGGTGCTATCAAACCAGACAACTTGGCACTGGTGCCACCATGGGTCTGGTCACAATCCTGCCTATCGTAGCTTTTCAGGAGCCAGGAGGTCACTCCCAGCCATAGGCGCCCAGACACAAACCTCGGCCCATTTCCATGGTAAACAAAAGTAAGCTGCCCCGCTTCTGGATGGCAGATTGCAGGAGCCATTTGGTACTATCAAACCAGCCCGACTTGGCACTGGTGCCACCATGGGTCTGGTCAACATCCTGCCTATCGTAGCTTTTCAGGAGCCAGTCGGTCACTCCCAGCCATAGCCCCCCAGACAAAAACCTCGGCCCGTTTCCCTGGCAAACAAAAGTAAGCTACCCCGCTTCTGGATGGCAGATTGCAGGACGCACTTGGTACTATCAAACCAGCCCAACTTGGCACTGGTGCCACCTCTGGTCTAGGAACCATCCTGCGTATCGTGGATTCTAAGGAGCCAGCCGGTCACTCCCAGCCACAGACCCCCAAAAACAAACAACGGCGCTTTTCCCTGGAAAACTAAACTCGCCTGCCAACTTTTTGATGGCAGATTGCAGGAGCCACTTGGTACTATCAAACCAGCCCAACTTGGCACTGGTGCCACCATGGGTCTGGTCACCATCCTGCCTATCGTAGCTTTTCAGGAGCCAGCCGGTCACTCCCAGCCATAGGCCCCGAGACACAAACCTCGGCCCGTTTCCCTGGCAAAGAAAAGTAAGCTACCCCGCTTCTGGATGGCAGATTGCAGGAGCCACTTTGCACCATCAAACCAGCCCGACTTGGCACTGGTGCCACCTCTGGTCTGGGAACCATCCTGCGTATCGTGGATTCAAAGGAGCCAGCTGGCCACTCCCAGCCACAGGCCCCCAAACACAAACAACGGCGTTTTTCCCTGGAAAACAAAACTGGCCTGCCAACATTTTGATGGCAGATTGCAGAAACCACTTGGTACTATCAAACCAGCCCAACTTGGCACTGGTGCCACCATGGGTCTATTCACCATCCTGCCTATCGTAGCTTTTCAGTAGCCAGCCGGTAACTCCCAGCCATAGGCCGCCAGACACAAAGCTCTGCCCGTTTCCCTGGCAAACAAAAGTAAGCTGCCCCGCTTCTGGATGGCAGATTGCAGGAACCACTTGGTAGTATCAAACCAGCCCAACTTGGCACTGGTGCCACCTCTGGTCTGGGAACCATCCTGCGTATCGTGTGTTCTAATGATCCGGCCGGCCACTCCCAGCCACAGGCCCCCAAACACAAACAAAGGCGCTTTTCCATGGAAAACAAAACTCACCTGCCAACTTTTTGATGGCAGATTGCAGGAGCCACTTGGTACTATCAAACCAGCCCAACTTGGCACTGGTGCCACCATGGGTCTAGTCACCATCCTGCCTATCGTAGCTTTTCAGGAGCCAGCCGGTCACTCCCAGCCATAGGCCCCCAGACACAAACCTCGGCCCGTTTCCCTGGCAAACAAAAGTATGCTACCCCGTTTCTGGATGGCAGATTGCAGGAGCCACTTTGCACCATCAAACCAGCCCGACTTGGCACTGGTGCCACCTCTGGTCTGGGAACCATCCTGCGTATCGTGGATTCTAAGGAGCCAGCCGGCCACTCCCAGCCACAGGCCCCCAAACACAAACAACGGCGCTTTTCCCTGGAAAACAAAACTGGCCTGCCAAGTTTTTGATGACAGATTGCAGGAGCCACTTGGTACTATCAAACCAGCCCAACTTGGCACTGCTGCCACCATGGGTCTGGTCACCATCCTGCCTATCGTAGCTTTTCAGGAGCCAGCCGGTCACTCCCAGCCATAGGCGGCCAGACACAAACCTCGGCCCGTTTCCCTGGCAAACAGAAGTAAGCTGCCCCGCTTCTGGATGGCAGATTGCAGGAGCCACTTGGTACTATCAAACCAGCCCGACTTGGCACTGGTGCCACCTTGGGTCTGTGAACCATGCTGCCTAACGTAGATTCTAAGGCGCCAGCCGCCCACTCCCAGCCACATGCCCCCAAACACAAACAACGGCGCTTTTCCCTGGAAAACAAAACTCGCCTGCCAACTTTTTGATGGCAGATTGCAGGAGCCACTTGGTACTATCAAACCAGCCCAACTTGGCACTGGTGCCACCATGGGTCTGGTCACCATCCTGCCTATCGTAGCTTTTCAGGAGCCAGCCGGTCACTCCCAGCCATAGGCACCCAGACACAAACCTCGGCCCGTTTCCGTGGCAAACAAAAGTAAGCGGCCCCGCTTCTGGATGGCAGATTGCAGGAGCCACTTGGTACTATCAAACCAGCCC
Organism: Melospiza georgiana; assembly: GCF_028018845.1. Classification (NCBI taxonomy): domain Eukaryota; kingdom Metazoa; phylum Chordata; class Aves; order Passeriformes; family Passerellidae; genus Melospiza; species Melospiza georgiana. The sequence continues at coordinate 44,430,797 of NC_080434.1, read as the reverse complement.
GACTTGGCACTGGTGCCACCTGTGGTCTGGGAACCATCCTGCCTATCGTGGATTTTCAGGGGCCAGCCGGCCACTCTCAGCCATATGCCCCCAAACACAAACCACGGCCCTTTTCTCTGGCAAACAAAACTCAACTGCCCCTCTTCTGGATGGCAAATTGCAGGACGCACTTAGTACTACGAAAACCGCCCGACTTGACACTGATGCCACCTTGGGTCAGGGAACCATCCTGCGTATCGGGCTTTTTAAGGAGCCAGCCGGCCACGCCCAGCCATATACCCCCAAAAACAACCACGGAACTTTTCTCCAGCAAACAAAAATCTGCTGCCCCGCGTCTGGATGGCAGATTGCAGGAGCCACTTTGCACCATCAACCCAGCCCAACTTGGCACTGGTGCCACCTTGGATCTGGGAACCATTCTGCCTATCATGGATTTTCAGGGCCCAGCCGGCCACTCTCAGCCATAGGCCACCAAACACAAACTACGGCCCTTTACTCTGGTAAACAAACCTCAACTGCCCCTCTTCTGGATGGCAAATTGAAGGACGCACATGGTACTACAAAACCAGCCCGACTTGGCACTGGTGTCACCTTGGGTCTGGTCACCATCCTGCCTATCGTAGCTTTTCAGGAGCCAGCCGGTCACTCCCAGCCATAGGCCGCCAGACACAAACCTCGGCCCGTTTCCCTGGCAAACAAAAGTAAGCTGCCCCACTTCTGGATGGCAGATTGCAGGAGCCACTTTGCACCATCAAACCAGCCCGACTTGGCACTGGTGCCACCTTGGGTCTGGAAACCATGCTGCGTAAGGTAGATTCTAAGATGCCAGGGGGCCACTCCCAGCCACAGGCCCCCAAACACAAACAAGAGCGCTTATCTCTGGAAAACAAAACTGGCCTGCCAAATTTTTGATGGCAGATTGCAGGAGCCACTTGGTACTATCAAACCAGCCCGTCTTGGCACTGGTGCCACCATGGGTCTGGTCACCATCCTGCCTATCGTAGCTTTTCAGGAGCCAGCCGGTCACTCCCTGCCATAGGCCCCCAGACACAAACCTCGGACTGTTTCCCTGGCAAACAAAAGTAAGCTACCCCGCTTCTGGATGGCAGATTGCAGGAACCATTTTGCACCATCGAACTAGCCCGACTTTGCACTGGTGCCACCTTGGATCTGGGAACCATGCTGCGTATCGTGGATTCTAATTAGCCAGCCGGCCACTCCCAGCCACAGGCCCCCAAACACAAATTACGGCGTTTTTAATCCTGGAAAACAAAACTCGCCTGCCAACTTTTTGATGGCAGATTGCAGGATCCACTTGGTACTATCAAACCAGCCCAACTTGGCACTGGTGCCACCATGAGTCTGGTCACCATCCTGCCTATCGTAGCTTTTCAGGAGCCAGCCTGTCATTCCCAGCCATAGACCCCCACACACAAACCTCGGCCCGTTTCCCTGGCAAACAAAAGTAAGCTGCCCCGCTTCTGGATGGCAGATTGCAGGAGCCACTTGGTACTATCAAACCAGCCCAACTTGGCACTGGTGCCACTTTGGCTCTGGGAACCATCCTGCGTAACGTAGATTGTGAGACGACCGGCGGCCACTCCCAGCCACAGGCCTCCAAACAAAATCAATGGCGATTTTCCCGGGAAAATAAAACTCGCCTGCCAAATTTTTGATGGCAGATTGCAGGAGCCACTTGGTACTATCAAACCAGCCCAACTTGGCACTGGTGCCACCATGGGTATGGTCACCATCCTGCCTATCGTAGCTTTTCAGGAGCCAGCCGGTCACTCCCAGCCATAGACCCCCAGACACAAACCTCGGCCCTTTTCCCTGGCAAACAAAAGTAAGCTGCCCCGCTTCTGGATGGCAGATTGCAGGAACCACTTGGTACTATCAAACCAGCCCGACATGGCACTGGTGCCACCTTGGGTCTGGGAACCATCCTGCGTATCGTGGATTCTAAGGGGCCAGCCGGCCACTGCAGCCACATGCCGTCAAACACAAACAACGGCGCTTTTCCCTGGAAAACAAAACTCGCCTGCCAACTTTTTGATGGCAGATTGCAGGAGCCACTTGGTACTATCAAACCAGCCCGTCTTTGCATTGGTGCCACCTTGGAACTGGGAACCATGCTGCGTAACGTAGATTCTAAGACGCCAGGGGGCCACTCGCAGCCACAGGCCCCCAAACCAAAAACAACGGCGTTTTTCCCTGGAAAACAAAACTCGCCTGCCAACTTTTTTATGGCAGATTGCAGGAGCCACTTGGTACTATCAAATCAGCCCAACTTGGCACTGGTGCCACCATGGGTCTGGTCACCATCCTGCCTACCGTAGCTTTTCAGGAGCCAGCCGGTCACTCCCAGCCATAGGCCCCCAGACAAAAACCTCGGCCCGTTTCCCTGGCAAACAAAAGTCAGCTGCCCCGCTTCTGGATGGCAGATTGCAGGAGCCACTTTGCACCATCAAACTGGCCCGACTTGGCACTGGTGCCACCTCAGGTCTAGGAACCATGCTGCGTATCGTGGATTCTAATTAGCCAGCCGGCCACTCCCAGCCACAGGCCCCCAAACAGAAACAACGGCGCTTTTCCCTGGAAAACAAAACTGGCCTGCCAACTTTTTGATGGCAGATTGCAGGAGCCACTTGGTACTATCAAACCAGCCCGACTTGGCACTGGTGCCACCATGGGTCTGGTCACCATCCTGCCTATCGTAGCTTTTCAGGAGCCAGCCGGTCACTCCCAGCCATAGGCTCCCAGACAAAAATCTAGGACCGTTTCCCTGGCAAACAAAAGTAAGCTGCCCCGCTTCTGGATGGCAGATTGCAGGGGCCACTTTGCACCATCAAACCAGCCCGAGTTGGCACTGGTTCCACCTTGGATCTGGGAACCATCCTGCCTATCGTGGATTTTCAGGGGCCAGCCGGCCACTCTCAGCCTTGTACCCCCAAACAAAAACCACGGCCCTTTCCTCTGGCAAACAAAACTCAACTGCCCCTCTACTGGATGGCAAATTGCAGGAGCCACTTGCTACTACAAAACCAGCCCGACTTGGCACTGGTGCCACCTCGGGTCTGGGAACCATCCTGCGTATCGTGGATTCTAAGGAGCCAGCCGGCCACTCCCAGCCACAGGCCCTCAAAAAATACCAAAGGCCTTTTCTCTTGCAAACAAAAATCCGCTGCCCCGCTTCTGGATGGCAGATTGCAGGAGCCACTTTGCACCATCAAACCAGCTCGACTTGGCACTGGTGCCACCTTGGGTCTGGGAACCATTCTGCGTTTTGTGGATTCTAAGGAGCCAGCCGGCCACTCCCAGCCACAGGCCCCCAAAAACAAACAACGGCGCTTTTCCCTGGAAAACAAAATTCGCCTGCCAACTTTTTGATGGCAGATTGCAGGAGCCACTTGGTACTATTAAACCAGCCCAACTTGGCACTGCTGCCACCATGGGTCTGGTCACCATCCTGCCTATCGTAGCTTTTCAGGAGCCAGCCGGTCACTCCCAGCCATAGCCCCCAGACACAAACCTCGGCCCGTTTCCCTGGCAAACAAAAGTAAGCTGCCCCGCTTCTGGATGGCAGATTGCAGGAGCCACTTGGTACTATCAAACCAGCCCGACTTGGCACTGGTGCCACCTTGGGTCTGGGAACCATGCGGCGTATCGTGGATTCTATGGAGCCAGCCGGCCACTCCCAGCCACTGGCCCCCAAACAAAATCAATGGCGCTTTTCCCTGGAAAACAAAACTTGCCTGCCAAATTTTTGACGGCAGATTGCAGGAGCCACTTGGTACTATCAAACCAGCCCAACTTGGCACTGATGCCACCATGGGTCTGGTAAACATCCTGCCTATCGTAGCTTTTCAGGAGCCAGCCGGTCACTCCCAGCCATATGCCCCCAGCCACAAACCTCGGCCCGTTTCCCTGGCAAACAAAAGTAAGCTACCCCGCTTCTGGATGGCAGATTGCAGGAGCCACTTTGCACCATCAAACTAGCCCGACATGGCACTGGTGCCACCTCTGGTCTGGGAACCATCCTGCGTATCGTATATTCTAATTAGCCAGCCGGCTACTCCCATCCTCAGGCCCCCAAACACAAACAACGGCGCTTTTCCCTGGAAAAAAAATTAAGCTACCCCTCTTCTGGATGGCAGATTGCAGGAGCCACTTGCTACTATCAAACCAGCCCAACTTGGCACTGCTGCCACCATGGGTCTGGTCACCATCCTGCCTATCGTAGCTTCTCAGGAGCCAGCTGGTCACTCCCAGCCATAGGCCCCCAGACACAAACCTCGGCCCGTTTCCCTGGCAAACAAAAGTAAGCTGCCCCAATTCTGGATGGCAGATTGCAGGGACCACTTGGTAGTATCAAACCAGCACGACTTGGCACTGGTGCCTCCATGGGTCTGGGAACCATCCTGCGTATCGTGGATTCTAAGGAGCCAGCCGGCCACTCCCAGCCACAGGCACCCAAACACAAACAACGGCTCTTTTCCCTGGCAAATAAAAGTAAGCTGCCCCGCTTCTGGATGGCAGATTGCAGGAACCACTTGGTAGTATTAAACCAGCCCAACTTGTCACTGGTGCCACCTCTTGTCTGGGAACCATGCTGCGTATCGTGGATTCTAAGGATCCAGCCGGCCACTCTTAGCCACAGGCCCCCAAACACAAACAACGTTGCTTTTCCCTGGAAAATAAAACTCGCCTGCCAACTTTTTGATGGCAGATTGCAGGAGCCACTTGGTACTATCAAATCAGCCCAACTTGGCACTGGTGCCACCATGGGTCTGGCCACCATCCTGCCTATCGTAGCTTTTCAGGAGCCAGCCGGTCACTCCCAGCGAAAGGCCCCCAGACACAAGCCTGGGCCCGTTTCCCTGGCAAACAAAAGTAAGCTGCCCCGCTTCTGGATGGCAGATTGCAGGAGCCACTTGGTACTATCAAACCAGCCCGACTTGGCACTGGTGCCACCACTGGTCTGGAAAATATCCTGCGTATCGTGGATTCTAATTAGCCAGCGGGCCACTCCCAGCCACAGGACCCCAGACACAAAACTCTGCCCGTTTCCCTGGCAAGCAAAAGTAAGCTGCCCCGCTTCTGGATGGCAGATTGCAGGAGCTATTTAGTACTATCAAACCAGCCCGACTTGGCACTGGTGCAGCCTTGGCTCTGGGAACCCTCCTGCCTATTGTGGATTTTCATGGGTCAGCCGACCACTCTCCGCCATATGCCCTCAAACAAAAACCACGGCCCTTTTCTCTGGTAAACAAAACTCAGCTGCCCTGCTTCTGGATGGCAGATTGCAGGAGCCACTTGGTACTATCAAATCAGCCCAACTTGGCACTGGTGCCACCATGGGTCTGGTAACCATCCTGCCTATCGTAGCTTTTCAGGAGCCAGCCGGTCACTCCCAGCCATAGGCCGCCAGACACAAAGCTCGGCCCGTTTCCCTGGCAAACAAAAGTAAGCTACCGCGCTTCTGGATGGCAGATTTCAGGAGCCACTTTGCACCATCAAACTAGCCCGACTTGGCACTGGTGCCACCTCTGGTCTGGGAACCATCCTGCGTATCGTGGATTCTAATTAGTCAGCCGGCCACTCCCAGCCACAGGACCCCAAACACAAACAACGGCGCTTTTCCCTGGAAAACTAAACTCGCCTGCCAACTTTTTGTGAGCAGATTGCAGGAGCCACTTGGTACTATCAAATCAGCCCAACTTGGCACTGGTGCCACCATGGGTCTGGTCACCATCCTGCCTATCGTAGCTTTTCAGGAGACAGCCGGTCAGTCCCAGCCATAGGCCTCGAGATACAAACATCGGCACGTTTCCTTGGCAAACACAAGTAAGCTACCCCGCTTCTGGATGGCAGATTGCAGGAACTACTTTGCACCATCAAACCAGCCCGACTTGGCACTGGTGCCACCTTGGCTCTGGGAACCATGCTGCGTATCGTGGATTCTAAGGAGCCAGCTGGCCACTCCCAGCCACATGCCGCCAAACACAAACAACGGCGCTTTTCCCTGGAAAACAAAACTCGCCTGCCAACTTTTTGATGGCAGATTGCAGGAGCCACTTGGTACTATCAAACCAGCCCAACTTGGCACTGGTGCCACCATGGGTCTGGTAACCATCCTGCCTATCGTAGGTTTTCAGGAGCCAGTCGGTCACTCCCAGCCTTAGGCCCACAGACACAAACCTCGGCCCGTTTCCCTTGCAAACAAAAGTAAGCTACCCCGCTTCTGGATGGCAGATTGCAGGAGCCACTTTGCAACATCAAACTAGACCGAATTTGCACTGGTGCCTCCTTGGGTCTGGGAACCATCCTGCGTATCGTGGATTCTAATTAGCCAGCCGGCCACTCCGAGCCACCCGACCCCAAACACAAACAACGGCGCTTTTCACTGGAAAACAAAACTCGCCTGCCAACTTTTTGATGGCAGATTGCAGGAGCCACTTGGTACAATCATATCAGCCCAACTTGGCACTGGTGCCACCATGGGTCTGGTCACCATCCTGCCTATCGTAGCTTTTCAGGAGCGAGCCGGTCACTCCCAGCCATAGGCATCGACACACAAACCTCGGCCCGTTTCCTTGGCAAACACAAGTAAGCTACCCCGCTTCTGGATGGCAGATTGCAGGAGCCACTTTGCACCATTAAACAAGCCCGATTTGGCACTGGTGCCACCTTGGCTATGGGAACCATGCTGCGTATCGTGGATTCTAAGGAGCCGGCTGGCCACTCCCAGCCACATGCCGGCAAACACAAACAACGGCGATTTTCCCTGGAAAAAAAAACTCGCCTGCCAACATTTTGATGGCAGATTGCAGGAGCCACTTGGTACTATCAAACCAGCCCAACTTGGCACTGGTGCCACAATGGGTCTGGTAACCATCCTGCCTATCGTAGCTTTTCAGGAGCCAGCCGGTCACTCCCAGCCATAGAACCCCAGACAAAAACCTCGGCCCTTTTCCCTGGCAAACAAAAGTAAGCTGCCCAGCTTCTGGATGGCAGATTGCAGGAGCCACTTGGTACTATCAAACCAGTCTGACTTGGCACTGGTGCCACCTTGGGTCTGGGAACCATCCTGCGTATCGATGATTCCAAGACGCAAGGGGGCCACTCCCAGCCACCGGGCCCCAAACAAAAACAACGGCGCTTTTCCCCGGAAAACAAAACTCGCCTGCCAAATTTTTGATGGCAGATTGCAGGAGCCACTTGGTACTATCAAATCAGCCCAACTTGGCACTGGTGCCACCATGGGTCTGGTCACCATCCTGCCTATCGTAGCTTTTCACGACCTAGACGGTCACTCCCAGCCATAGGCCGCCAGACACAAAGCTCGGCCCGTTTCCCTGGCAAACAAAAGTAAGCTGCCCCGCTTCTGGATGGCACATTGCAGGACGCGCTTTGTACTATCAAACCAGCCCAAATTGGCACTGGTGCCACCTCTGGTCTGGTCACCATCCTGCCTATCGTAGTTTTCAGGCTCCTGCAATCTGCCATCAAAAAGTTGGCAGGTGAGTTTTGTTTTCCAGGGAAAAGCCCCTTTGTTTGTGTTTGGGGGCCTGTGGCTGGGAGTGGCCGGCTGGCTCCTTAGAATCCACGATACGCAGGATGGTTCCCAGACCAGAGGTGGCACCAGTGCCAAGTCGGGCCAGTTTGATGGTGCAAAGTGGCTCCTGCAATTTGCCATCCAGAAGCGGGGTAGCTTACTTTTGTTTGCCAGGGAAACGGGCCGAGGTTTTTGTCTGGGGGCCTATGACTGGGAGTGACCGGCTGGCTCCTGAAAACTACGATAGGCAGGATGGTTACCAGACCCATGGTGGCACAAGTGCCAAGTTGGGCTGTTTTTGTAGTACCAATTGCGTCCTGCAATTTGCCCTCCAGAAGAGGGGCAGTTGAGTTTTGTTTGCCAGAGAAAAGGGCCGTGGTTTGTGCTTGAGGGCCTATGGCTGAGAGTGGCCGGCTGGCTCCTGAAAATCCACGCTAGGCAGCATGGTTCCCAGAGCCAAGGTGGCACCAGTGCCAAGTCGGGCTGGTTTGATGGTGCAAAGTGTCTCCTGCAATCTGCCATCCAGAAGCGGGTTAGCCGATTTTTGTTTGCAAGAGAAAAGGTCCGTGGTTTTTTTTGGGCGCCTGTGGCCGGCTGGCTCACTAGAATCCACGATACGCAGCATGGTTCCCAGAGCCAAGGTGGCACCAGTGCCAAGTTGGGCTGGTTTGATGGTGCAAAGTGGCTCCTCTAATCTGCCATCCAGAAGCGGGGTAGCTTACTTTTGTTTTCCAGGGAAACGGGCAGAGCTTTGTGTCTGGGGGCCTATGGCTTGGAGTGGCGGGCTGGCTCCTTAAAATGCACGATACGCAGGATGGTGACCAGACCCAAGGTGGCACCAGTGCCAAGTCGGGCTGGTTTTGTAGTACCAAGTGCGTCCTGCAATTTGCCATCCAGAAGAGGGGCAGTTGAGTTTTGTTTACCAGAGTAAAGTGCCGTGGTTTGTGTTTGGGGGCCTATGGCTGAGAGTGGCCGGCTGGCCCCTGAAAATCCACGATAGGCAGGATGGTTCCCAGATCCAAGGTGGCACCAGTGCCAAGTCGGGCTGGTTTGATGGTGCAAAGTGGCTCCAGCAATCTGCCATCCAGACGCGGGGCAGCGGATTTTTGTTTGCTGGAGAAAAGTTCCGTGGTTTGTTTTTGGCGGTATATGGATGGGAGTGGCCGGCTGTCTCCTTAAAAAGCTCGATACGCAGGATGGTTCCCTGACCCGATGTGGCATCAGCGCCAAGTGGGGCTGTTTTCGTAGTACCAAGTGCGTCCTGCAATTTGCCGTCCAGAAGAGGGGCAGTTGAGTTTTGCTTGCCAGAGAAAAGGGCCGTGGTTTGTGTTTGGGGGCATATGGCTGAGAGTGGCCGGCTGGCCTCTGAAAATCCACGATAGGCAGGATGATTCCCAGAGCCAAGGTGGCACCAGTGCCAAGTCGGGCTGTATTGATAGTAATAAATAGCTCCTGCAATCTGCCATCCAGAAGCGGGGCAGCTTACTTTTGTTTGTCAGGGAAACAGGCCGAGGTTTGTGTCTGGGGGCCTATGGCTGGGAGTGACCGGCTGGCTCCTGAAAAGCTACGATAGGCAGGATGGTGACCAGACCCATGGTGGCAGCAGTGCCAAGTTGGGCTGGTTTGATAGTACCAAGTGGCTCCTGCAATCTGCCATCAAAAAGTTGGCAGGCGAGTTTTGTTTTCCAGGGTAAAGCGCCGTTGTTTGTGTTTGGGGGCCTGTGGCTGGGAGTGTCCGCCTTCGCCTAAGAATCTACGTTACGCAGCATGGTTCCCAGACCCAAGGTGGCACCAGTGCCAAGTCGGGCTGGTTTGATAGTACCAAGTGGCTCCTGCAATCTGCCATCCAGAAGCGGAGCAGCTTACTTTTGTTTGCCAGGGAAACGGGCCGAGATTTGTGTCTGGGGGCCTATGGCTGGGAGTGACCGGCTGGCTCCTGAAAAGCTACGATAGGCAGGATGGTGACCAGACCCATGGTGGCACCAGTGCCAAGTTGGGCTGGTTTGATAGTACTAAGCGGCTCCTGCAATCTGCCATCAAAAAGTTGGCAGGCGAGTTTTGTTTGCCAGGGACAAGCGCCGTTGTTTGTGTTTGGGGGCCTGTGGCTGGGAGTGGCCGGCTGGCTCCTTAGAATCCACGATACGCAGGATGGTTCCCTGACCAGAGGTGGCACCAGTGCCAAGTCGGGCTGGTTTGATGGTTCAAAGTGGCTCCTGCAATCTGCCATCCAGAAGCGGGGTAGCTTACTTTTGTTTGCCGGGGAAACGGGCAGAGATTTGTGTTTGGGGCCTATGGCTGGGACTGATCGGCTGGCTCCTGAAAAGCTACGATAGGCAGGAGGGTTACCAGACCCATGGAGGCACCAGTGCCAAGTCGGGCTGGTTTGATAGTACCAAGTGGCTCCTGCAATCTGCCATCCAGAAGCGGGGCAGCTTACTTTTGTTTGCCAGGGAAACGGGCCGAGGTTTTTGTCTGGGGGCAAAAGGCTGGGAGTGACCGGCTGGCTCCTGAAAAGCTACGATAGGCAGGATGGTGACCAGACCCTTGGTGGCACCAGTGCCAATTTGGGCTGGTTTGATAGTACCAAGTGGCTCCTGCAATCTGCCATCAAAAAGTTGGCAGGCGAGTTTTGTTTTCCAGGGAAAAGCGCCGTTGTTTGTGTTTGGGGGCCTGTGGTTGGGAGTGGCCGCCTGGCGCGTTAGAATCTACGTTACGCAGCATGGTTCCCAGAGCCAAGGTGGCACCAGTGCCAAGTCGGGCTGGTTTGATAGTACCAAGTGGTTCCTGCAGTCTGCCATCCAGAAGCGGGGCAGCTTACTTTTGTTTGCCAGGGAAACGGGCCGAGGTTTGTGTCTGGCGGCCTATGGCTAGGAGTGACCGGCTGGCTCTTGAAAAGCTACGATAGGCAGGATGGTGACCAGACCCATGGTGGCACCAGTGCCAAGTTGGGCTGGTTTCATAGTACCAAGTGGCTCCTGCAATCTGCCATCCAAATGTTGGCAGGCGAGTTTTGTTTTCCAGGGAAAAGCGCCGTTGTTTGTGTTTGGCGGCCTGTGGCTGGGAGTGGTCGCCTGGCGCCTTAGAATCTACGTTACGCAGCATGGTTCCCAGAGCCAAGGTGGCACCAGTGCCAAGTCGGGCTGGTTTGATAGTACTAAATAGCTCCTGCAATCTGCCATCCAGAAGCGGGGTAGCTTAATTTTGTTTGTCAGGGAAACGGGCAGAGCTTTGTGTCTGGGGTCCTGTGGCTGGGAGTGGCCGGCTGGCTCCTTAGAATGCACAATACGCAGGATGGTTCCCAGACCAGTGGTGGCACCAGTGCCAAGTTGGGCTGGTTTGATAGTACCAAGTGGCTCCTGCAATCTGCCATCAAAAAGTTGGCAGGCGAGTTTTGTTTTCCAGGGAAAAGCGCCGTTGTTTGTGTTTGGGGGCCTGTGGCTGGGAGTGGCCGGCCGGCTAATTAGAATCCACGATACGCAGGATGGTTCCCAGACCCGAGGTGGCACCAGTGCCAAGTCGGGATAGTTTGATGGTGCAAAGTGCCTCCTGCAATCTGCCATCCAGAAGCGGGGTAGCTTACTTTTGTTTGCCAGGGAAACGGGCCGAGGTTTTTTTCTGGGGGCCTATGGTTGGGAGTGATCGGCTGGCTCCTGAAAAGCTACAGTAGGCAGGATGATTACCAGACCCATGGTGGCACCAGTGCCAAGTTGGGCTGATTTGATAGTACCAAGTGGCTCCTGCAATCTGCCATCAAAAAGTTGGCAGGCGAGTTTTGTTTTCCAGGGAAAAGCGCCGTTGTTTTGTTTGGGGCCCTGTGGCTGGGAGTGGCCGCCTGTCGTCTTAGAATCCACGTTACGCAGCATAGTTCCCAGATCCAAGGTGGCACCAGTGCCAAGTCGGGCTGGTTTGATAGTACCAAGTGGCTCCTGCAATCTGCCATCCAGAAGCGGGGCAGCTTACTTTTGTTTGCCAGGGAAACGGGCCGAGGTATTTGTCTGGGGCCCTATGGCAGGGAGTGACTGGCTGGCTCCTGAAAAGCTACGATAGGCAGGATGTTTACCAGACCCATGGTGGCACCAGTGCCAAGTTGGGCTAATTTGATAGTACCAAGTGGCTCCTGCAATCTGCCATCCAGAAGCGGGGCAGCTTACTTTTGTTTTCCATGGAAACGGGCCGAGGTTTCTGTCTGGGGGTCTATGGCTGGGAGTGACCTCCTGGCTCCTGAAAAGCTATGCGAGGCAGGATGGTGACCAGACCCATGGTGGCACCAGTGCCAAGTTGGGCTGGTTTGATAGTACCAAGTGGCTCCTGCAATCTGCCATCAAAATGTTGGCAGGCGAGTTTTGTTTTCCGGGGTAAAGCGCCGTTGTTTGTGTTTGGGCGCCTGTGGCTCGGAGTAGCCGGGTGGCTGCTTAGAATCCACAATACGCAGGATGGTTCCCAGACCCAAGGTGGCACCAGTGCCAAGTCGGGCTGGTTTGATAGTACCAAGTGGTTCCTGCAATCTGCCATCCAGAAGCGGGGCAGCTTACTTTTGTTTACCATGGAAATGAGCCGAGCTTTGTGTCTGGGCGCCTATGGCTGGGAGTGACCGGCTGGCTCCTGAAAAGCTACGATAGGCAGGATTGTGACCAGACCCATGGTGGCACCAGTGCCAAGTTGGCTGGTTTGATAGCACCACGTGGCTCATGCAATCTGCCATCAAAAAGTTGGCAGGCGAGTTTTGTTTTCCAGGGAAAAGCGCCGTTGTTTGTGTTTGGGGGCCTGTGGCTGGGAGTGGCCGGCTGGCTCCTTAGAATCCACGATACGCAGGATGGTTCCCAGACCCGAGGTGGCACCAGTGCCAAGTCGGGCTGTTTTCGTAGTACCAAGTGCGTCCTGCAATTTGCCGTCCAGAAGAAGGGCAGTTGAGTTTTGTTTGCCAGAGAAAAGGGCCGTGGTTTGTGTTTGGGGGCATATGCCTGAGAGTGGCCGGCTGGCCCCTGAAAATCCACGATAGCCAGGATGGTTCCCAGAGCCAAGGTGGCATCAGTGCCAAGTCGGGCTGGTTTGATAGTAATAAATAGCTCCTGCAATCTGCCATCTAGAAGCGGGGCAGCTTCCTTTTGTTTGCCAGGGAAACGGGCCGAGGTTTGTGTCTGGGGGCCTATGGCTGGGAGTGACCGGCTGGCTCCTGAAAAGCTACGATAGGCAGGATGGTGACCAGACCCATGGTGGCACCAGTGCCAAGTTGGGCTGATTTGATAGTACCAAGTGGCTCCTGCAATCTGCCATCAAAAAGTTGGCAGGCGAGTTTTGTTTTCCAGGGAAAAGCGCCGTTGTTTGTGTTTGGGGGCCTGCGGCTGGGAGTGGCCGGCTGGCGCCTTAGAATCTACGTTACGCAGCATGGTTCCCAGACCCAAGGTGGCACCAGTGCCAAGTCGGGCTGGTTTGATAGTACCAAGTGGCTCCTGCAATCTGCCATCCAGAAGCGGGGCAGCTTACTTTTGTTTGCCAGGGAAACGGGCCGAGCTTTGTGTCTGGGGGCCTATGGCTGGGAGTGACCGGCTGGCTCCTGAAAAGCTACGATAGGCAGGATGGTGACCAGACCCATGGTGGCACCAGTGCCAAGTTGGGCTGGTTTGATAGTACCAAGTGGCTCCTGCAATCTGCCATCAAAAACTTGGCAGGCAAATTTTGTTTTCCAGGGAAAAGCGACATTGTTTGTGTTTGGGGGCCTGTGGCTGGGAGTGGCCGCCTGGCGCCTTAGAATCTACGTTACGCAGCATGGTTCCCAGACCCAAGGTGGCACCAGTGCCAAATCGGGCTGGTGTGATAGTACCAAGTGGCTCCTGCAATCTGCCATCCAGAAGCGGGGCAGCTTACTTTTGTTTGCCAGGGAAACGGGCCGAGGTTTGTGACTGGGGGCCTATGGCTGGGAGTGACCGGCTGGCTCCTGAAAAGCTCCGATAGGCAGGATGGTGACCAGACCCATGGTGGCACCAGTGCCAAGTTGGGCTGGTTTGATAGTACCAAATGGCTCCTGCAATCTGCCATCAAAAATCTGGCAGGCGAGTTTTGTTTTCCAGGGAAAAGCGCCGTTGTTTTTGTTTGTGGGCCTGTGGCTGGGACTGGCCAGCTGGCTCCTTAGAATCCACGATACGCAGGATGGTTCCCTGACCAGAGGTGGCACCAGTGCCAAGTCGGGATAGTTTGATGGTTCAAAGTGGCTCCTGCAATCTGCCATCCAGAAGCGGGGTACCTTACTTTTGTTTGCCAGAGAATCGGGCCGAGCTTTGTGTCTGGGGCCTATGGCTGGGACTGACCGGCTGGCTCCTGAAAAGCTGCGATAGGCAGGATGGTTACCAGACCCATGGAGGCACCAGTGCCAAGTTGGGCTGGTTTGATAGTACCAAGTGGTTCCTGCAATCTGCCATGCAGAAGCGGGGCAGCTTACTTTTATTTACCATGGAAATGGGCCGAGCTTTGTGTCTGGGCGCCTATGGCTGGAAGTGACCGGCTGGCTCCAGAAAAGCTACGATAGGCAGGATTGTGACAAGACCCATGGTGGCACCAGTGCCATGTTGGGCTGGTTTGATAGCACCAAGTGGCTCCTGCAATCCGCCATCAAAAAGTTGGCAGGCGAGATTTGTTTTCCAGGGGAAAGAGCGGTGGTTTTTGTTTGGGGGCCTGTGGCTGGGAGTGGCCGGCTGGCTCCTTAGAATCCACGATACGCAGGATGGTTCCCAGACCAGAGGTGGCACCAGTGCCAAGTTGGGCTGTTTTTGTAGTACCAAGTGCGTCCTGCAATTTGCCTTCCAGAAGAGGGGCAGTTGAGTTTTGTTTGCCAGAGAAAAGGGCCCTGGTTTGTGTTTGAGGGCATATGGCTGAGAGTGGCCGGCTGACCCCACAAAATCCACAATAGGCAGGATGGTTCCCAGAGCCAAGGTGGCACCAGTGCCAAGTCGGGCTGGTTTGATAGTACTAAATAGCTCCTGCAATCTGCCATCCAGAAGCGGGGTAGCTTAATTTTGTTTGTCAGGGAAACGGGCAGAGCTTTGTGTCTGGGGTCCTGTGGCTGGGAGTGGCCGGCTGGCTCCTTAGAATCCACGATACGCAGGATGGTTCCCAGACCAGTGGTGGCACCAGTGCCAAGTTGGGCTGGTTTGATAGTACCAAGTGGCTCCTGCAATCTGCCATCAAAAAGTTGGCAGGCCAGTTTTGTTTTCCAGGGAAAAGCGCCGTTGTTTGTGTTTGGGGCCCTGTGGCTGGGAGTGGCCGCCTGTCGTCTTAGAATCCACGTTACGCAGCATGGTTCCCAGATCCAAGGTGGCACCAGTGCCAAGTCGGGCTGGTTTGATAGTACCAAGTGGCTCCTGCAATCTGCCATCCAGAAGCGGGGCAGCTTACTTTTGTTTGCCAGGGAAACGGGCCGAGCTTTGTGTCTGGGGGCCTATGGCTGGGAGTGACCGGCTGGCTCCTGAAAAGCTACAGTAGGCAGGATGATTACCAGACCCATGGTAGCAGCAGTGCCAAGTTGGGCTGATTTGATAGTACCAAGTGGCTCCTGCAATCTGCCATCAAAAAGTTGGCAGGCGAGTTTTGTTTTCCAGGGAAAAGCGCCGTTGTTTTTGTTTGGGGCCCTGTGGCTGGGAGTGGCCGCCTGTCGTCTTAGAATCCACGTTATGCAGCATGGTTCCCAGATCCAAGGTGGCACCAGTGCCAAGTCGGGCTGGTTTGATAGTACCAAGTGGCTCCTGCAATCTGCCATCCAGAAGCGGGGCAGCTTACTTTTGTTTGCCAGGGAAACGGGCCGAGGTTTGTGTCTGGGGCCCTATGGCAGGGAGTGACTGGCTGGCTCCTGAAAAGCTACGATAGGCCGGATGTTTACCAGACCCATGGTGGCACCAGTGCCAAGTTGGGCTAATTTGATAGTACCAAGTGGCTCCTGCAATCTGCCATCCAGAAGCGGGGCAGCTTACTTTTGTTTGCCAGGGAAACGGGCCGAGGTTTGTGTCTGGGGGTCTATGGCTGGGAGTGACCTCCTGGCTCCTGAAAAGCTATGCTAGGCAGGATGCTGACCAGACCCATGGTGGCACCAGTGCCAAGTTGGGCTGGTTTGATAGTACCAAGTGGCTCCTGCAATCTGCCATCAAAATGTTGGCAGGCGAGTTTTGTTTTCCAGGGAAAAGCGCCGTTGTTTGTGTTTGGGGGCCTGTGGCTGGGAGTGGCCGGCTGGCTCCTTTGAACCCAGGATAAGCAGGATGGTTCCCAGACCAGAGGTGGCACCAGTGCCAAGTCGGGCTGGTTTGATAGTACCAAGTGGTTCCTGCAATCTGCCATCCAGAAGCGGGGCAGCTTACTTTTGTTTGCCAGGGAAACGGGCCGAGGTTTGTGTCTCGGGGCCTATGGCTGGGAGTGACCGGCGAGGTCCAGAAAAGCTACGATAGGCAGGATGGTGACCAGACCCATGGTGGCACCAGTGCCAAGTTGGGCTGGTTTGATAGTACCAAGTGGCTCCTGCAATCTGCCATCAAAAAGTTGGCAGGCGAGTTTTGTTTTCCAGGGAAAAGCGCCGTTGTTTGTGTTTGGGGGCCTGCGGCTGGGAGTGGCCGGCTGGCGCCTTAGAATCTACGTTACGCAGCATGGTTCCCAGACCCAAGGTGGCACCAGTGCCAAGTCGGGCTGGTTTGATAGTACCAAGTGGCTCCTGCAATCTGCCATCCAGAAGCGGGGCAGCTTACTTTTGTTTGCCAGGGAAACGGGCCGAGCTTTGTGTCTGGGGGCCTATGGCTGGGAGTGACCGGCTGGCTCCTGAAAAGCTACGATAGGCAGGATGGTGACCAGACCCATGGTGGCACCAGTGCCAAGTTGGGCTGGTTTGATAGTACCAAGTGGCTCCTGCAATCTGCCATCAAAAACTTGGCAGGCAAATTTTGTTTTCCAGGGAAAAGCGACATTGTTTGTGTTTGGGGGCCTGTGGCTGGGAGTGGCCGCCTGGCGCCTTAGAATCTACGTTACGCAGCATGGTTCCCAGACCCAAGGTGGCACCAGTGCCAAATCGGGCTGGTGTGATAGTACCAAGTGGCTCCTGCAATCTGCCATCCAGAAGCGGGGCAGCTTACTTTTGTTTGCCAGGGAAACGGGCCGAGGTTTGTGACTGGGGGCCTATGGCTGGGAGTGACCGGCTGGCTCCTGAAAAGCTCCGATAGGCAGGATGGTGACCAGACCCATGGTGGCACCAGTGCCAAGTTGGGCTGGTTTGATAGTACCAAATGGCTCCTGCAATCTGCCATCAAAAATCTGGCAGGCGAGTTTTGTTTTCCAGGGAAAAACGCCGTTGTTTTTGTTTGTGGGCCTGTGGCTGGGACTGGCCAGCTGGCTCCTTAGAATCCACGATACGCAGGATGGTTCCCTGACCAGAGGTGGCACCAGTGCCAAGTCGGGATAGTTTGATGGTTCAAAGTGGCTCCTGCAATCTGCCATCCAGAAGCGGGGTACCTTACTTTTGTTTGCCAGAGAATCGGGCCGAGCTTTGTGTCTGGGGCCTATGGCTGGGACTGACCGGCTGGCTCCTGAAAAGCTGCGATAGGCAGGATGGTTACCAGACCCATGGAGGCACCAGTGCCAAGTTGGGCTGGTTTGATAGTACCAAGTGGTTCCTGCAATCTGCCATGCAGAAGCGGGGCAGCTTACTTTTATTTACCATGGAAATGGGCCGAGCTTTGTGTCTGGGCGCCTATGGCTGGAAGTGACCGGCTGGCTCCAGAAAAGCTACGATAGGCAGGATTGTGACAAGACCCATGGTGGCACCAGTGCCATGTTGGGCTGGTTTGATAGCACCAAGTGGCTCCTGCAATCCGCCATCAAAAAGTTGGCAGGCGAGATTTGTTTTCCAGGGGAAAGAGCGGTGGTTTTTGTTTGGGGGCCTGTGGCTGGGAGTGGCCGGCTGGCTCCTTAGAATCCACGATACGCAGGATGATTCCCAGACCAGAGGTGGCACCAGTGCCAAGTTGGGCTGTTTTTGTAGTACCAAGTGCGTCCTGCAATTTGCCTTCCAGAAGAGGGGCAGTTGAGTTTTGTTTGCCAGAGAAAAGGGCCCTGGTTTGTGTTTGAGGGCATATGGCTGAGAGTGGCCGGCTGACCCCACAAAATCCACAATAGGCAGGATGGTTCCCAGAGCCAAGGTGGCACCAGTGCCAAGTCGGGCTGGTTTGATAGTACTAAATAGCTCCTGCAATCTGCCATCCAGAAGCGGGGTAGCTTAATTTTGTTTGTCAGGGAAACGGGCAGAGCTTTGTGTCTGGGGTCCTGTGGCTGGGAGTGGCCGGCTGGCTCCTTAGAATCCACGATACGCAGGATGGTTCCCAGACCAGTGGTGGCACCAGTGCCAAGTTGGGCTGGTTTGATAGTACCAAGTGGCTCCTGCAATCTGCCATCAAAAAGTTGGCAGGCCAGTTTTGTTTTCCAGGGAAAAGCGCCGTTGTTTTTGTTTGGGGCCCTGTGGCTGGGAGTGGCCGCCTGTCGTCTTAGAATCCACGTTACGCAGCATGGTTCCCAGATCCAAGGTGGCACCAGTGCCAAGTCGGGCTGGTTTGATAGTACCAAGTGGCTCCTGCAATCTGCCATCCAGAAGCGGGGCAGCTTACTTTTGTTTGCCAGGGAAACGGGCCGAGGTTTTTTTCTGGGGGTCTATGGCTGGGAGTGACCGGCTGGCTCCTGAAAAGCTACAGTAGGCAGGATGATTACCAGACCCATGGTAGCAGCAGTGCCAAGTTGGGCTGATTTGATAGTACCAAGTGGCTCCTGCAATCTGCCATCAAAAAGTTGGCAGGCGAGTTTTGTTTTCCAGGGAAAAGCGCCGTTGTTTTTGTTTGGGGCCCTGTGGCTGGGAGTGGCCGCCTGTCGTCTTAGAATCCACGTTATGCAGCATGGTTCCCAGATCCAAGGTGGCACCAGTGCCAAGTCGGGCTGGTTTGATAGTACCAAGTGGCTCCTGCAATCTGCCATCCAGAAGCGGGGCAGCTTACTTTTGTTTGCCAGGGAAACGGGCCGAGGTTTGTGTCTGGGGCCCTATGGCAGGGAGTGACTGGCTGGCTCCTGAAAAGCTACGATAGGCCGGATGTTTACCAGACCCATGGTGGCACCAGTGCCAAGTTGGGCTAATTTGATAGTACCAAGTGGCTCCTGCAATCTGCCATCCAGAAGCGGGGCAGCTTACTTTTGTTTGCCAGGGAAACGGGCCGAGGTTTCTGTCTGGGGGTCTATGGCTGGGAGTGACCTCCTGGCTCCTGAAAAGCTATGCTAGGCAGGATGCTGACCAGACCCATGGTGGCACCAGTGCCAAGTTGGGCTGGTTTGATAGTACCAAGTGGCTCCTGCAATCTGCCATCAAAATGTTGGCAGGCGAGTTTTGTTTTCCAGGGAAAAGCGCCGTTGTTTGTGTTTGGGGGCCTGTGGCTGGGAGTGGCCGGGTGGCTGCTTAGAATCCACGATACGCAGGATGGTTCCCAGGCCAGAGGTGTTACCAGTGTCAAGTTGGGCTGGTTTGATGGTGCAAAGTGGCTCCTGCAATCTGCCATCCAGAAGCGGGGTAGCTTACTTTTGTTTGCCAGGGAAACGGGCCGAAATTCTTGTCTGGGGGCCAGTGCCTGGGCCTGGCTGGCCGGCCCCTGAAAAGCTACGATAGGCAGGATGGTTACCAGACCCATGGTGGCACCAGTGCCAAGTCGGGCTGGTTTGATAGTACCAAGTGGCTCCTGCAATCTGCCATCCAGAAGCGGGGCAGCTTACTTTTGTTTGCCAGGGAAACGGGCCGAGCTTTGTGTCTGGGGGCAAAAGGCTGAGAGTGACCGGTTGGCTCCTGAAAAGCTACGATAGGCAGGATGGTGACCAGACCCTTGGTGGCACCAGTGCCAATTTGGGCTGGTTTGATAGTACCAAGTGGCTCCTGCAATCTGCCATCAAAAAGTTGGCAGGCGAGTTTTGTTTTCCAGGGGAAAGCGCCGTTGTTTTTGTTTGGGGGTCTGTGGTTGGGAGTGGCCGCCTGGCGCGTTAGAATCTACGTTACGCAGCATGGTTCCCAGAGCCAAGGTGGCACCAGTGCCAAGTCGGGCTGGTTTGATAGTACCAAGTGGCTCCTGCAATCTGCCATCCAGAAGCGGGGCAGCTTACTTTTGTTTGCCAGGGAAACGGGCCGAGGTTTGTGTCTGGCGGCCTATGGCTGGGAGTGAGCGGCTGGCTCCTGAAAAGCTACGATAGGCAGGATGGTGACCAGACCCATGGTGGCACCAGTGCCAAGTTGGGCTGGTTTCATAGTACCAAGTGGCTCCTGCAATCTGCCATCAAAAAGTTGGCAGGCGAGTTTTGTTTTCCAGGGAAAAGCGCCGTTGTTTGTGTTTGGCGGCCTGTGGCTGGGAGTGGCCGCCTGGCGCCTTAGAATCTACGTTAGGCAGCATGGTTACCAGACCAATGGAGGCACCAGTGCCAAGTCGGGCTGGTTTGATAGTACCAAGTGGCTCCTGCAATCTGCCATCCAGAAGCGGGGCAGCTTACTTTTGTTTGCCAGGGAAACGGGCCGAGCTTTGTGTCTGGGGGCCTATGGCTGGGAGTGACCGGCTGGCTCCTGAAAAGCTACGATAGGCAGGATGGTGACCAGACCAATGGTGGCACCAGTGCCAAGTTGGGCTGGTTTGATAGTACCAAGTGGCTCCTGCAATCTGCCATCAAAAATTTGGCAGGCCAGTTTTGTTTTCCAGGGAAAAGCGCCGTTGTTTGTGTTTGTGGGCCTGTGGCTGGGACTGGCCAGCTGGCTCCTTAGAATCCACGATACGCAGGATGGTTCCCAGACCAGAGGTGGCACCAGTGCCAAGTCGGGATAGTTTGATGGTTCAAAGTGGCTCCTGCAATCTGCCATCCAGAAGCGGGGTAGCTTACTTTTGTTTGCCAGGGAATCGGGCAGAGCTTTGTGTCTGGGGCCTATGGCTGGGACTGACCGGCTGGCTCCTGAAAAGCTACCATAGGCAGGATGGTGACCAGACCCATGGTGGCACCAGTGCCAAGTTGGGCTGATTTGATAGTACCAAGTGGTTCCTGCAATCTTCCATGCAGAAGCGGGGCAGCTTACTTTTATTTACCATGGAAATGGGCCGAGCTTTGTGTCTGGGCGCCTATGGCTGGAAGTGACCGGCTGGCTCCTGAAAAGCTACGATAGGCAGGATTGTGACAAGACCCATGGTGGCACCAGTGCCATGTTGGGTTGGTTTGATAGCACCAAGTGGCTCCTGCAATCTGCCATCAAAAAGTTGGCAGGCGAGTTTTGTTTTCCAGGGAAAAGAGCCGTTGATTGTGTTTGGGGGCCTGTGGCTGGGAGTGGCCGGCGTGCTCCTTAGAATCCACCATACGCAGGATGGTTCCCAGACCCGAGGTGGCACCAGTGCCAAGTTGGGCTGTTTTTGTAGTACCAAGTGCGTCCTGCAATTTGCCTTCCAGAAGAGGGGCAGTTGAGTTTTGTTTGCCAGAGGAAAGGGCCGTGGTTTGTGTTTGAGGGCATATGGCTGAGAGTGGCCGGCTGACCCCACAAAATCCACAATAGGCAGGATGGTTCCCAGAGCCAAGGTGGCACCAGTGCCAAGTCGGGCTGGTTTGATAGTACTAAATAGCTCCTGCAATCTGCCATCCAGAAGCGGGGTAGCTTAATTTTGTTTGTCAGGGAAACGTGCAGAGCTTTGTGTCTGGGGTCCTGTGGCTGGGAGTGGCCGGCTGGCTCCTTAGAATCCACAATACGCAGGATGGTTCCCAGACCAGTGGTGGCACCAGTGCCAAGTTGGGCTGGTTTGATAGTACCAAGTGGCTCCTGCAATCTGCCATCAAAAAGTTGGCAGGCGAGTTTTGTTTTCCAGGGAAAAGCGCCGTTGTTTGTGTTTGGGGGCCTGTGGCTGGGAGTGGCCGGCCGGCTAATTAGAATCTACGATACGCAGGATGGTTCCCACACCCGAGGTGGCACCAGTGCCAAGTCGGGATAGTTTGATGGTGCAAAGTGCCTCCTGCAATCTGCCATCCAGAAGCGGGGTAGCTTACTTTTGTTTGCCAGGGAAACGGGCCGAGGTTTTTTTCTGGGGGCCTATGGTTGGGAGTGATCGGCTGGCTCCTGAAAAGCTACATTAGGCAGGATGATTACCAGACCCATTGTGGCACCAGTGCCAAGTTGGGCTGATTTGATAGTACCAAGTGGCTCCTGTAATCTGCCATCAAAAAGTTGGCAGGCGAGTTTTGTTTTCCAGGGAAAAGCGCCGTTGTTTGTGTTTGGCGGCCTGTGGCTGGGAGTGGCCGCCTGGCGCCTTAGAATCTACGTTAGGCAGCATGGTTACCAGACCAATGGAGGCACCAGTGCCAAGTCGGGCTGGTTTGATAGTACCAAGTGGCTCCTGCAATCTGCCATCCAGAAGCGGGGCAGCTTACTTTTGTTTGCCAGGGAAACGGGCCGAGCTTTGTGTCAGGGGGCCTATGGCTGGGAGTGACCGGCTGGCTCCTGAAAAGCTACGATAGGCAGGATGGTGACCAGACCAATGGTGGCACCAGTGCCAAGTTGGGCTGGTTTGATAGTACCAAGTGGCTCCTGCAATCTGCCATCAAAAATTTGGCAGGCCAGTTTTGTTTTCCAGGGAAAAGCGCCGTTGTTTGTGTTTGTGGGCCTGTGGCTGGGACTGGCCAGCTGGCTCCTTAGAATCCACGATACGCAGGATGGTTCCCAGACCAGAGGTGGCACCAGTGCCAAGTCGGGATAGTTTGATGGTTCAAAGTGGCTCCTGCAATCTGCCATCCAGAAGCGGGGTAGCTTACTTTTGTTTGCCAGGGAATCGGGCAGAGGTTTGTGTCTGGGGCCTATGGCTGGGACTGACCGGCTGGCTCCTGAAAAGCTACCATAGGCAGGATGGTGACCAGACCCATGGTGGCACCAGTGCCAAGTTGGGCTGATTTGATAGTACCAAGTGGTTCCTGCAATCTGCCATGCAGAAGCGGGGCAGCTTACTTTTATTTACCATGGAAATGGGCCGAGCTTTGTGTCTGGGCGCCTATGGCTGGAAGTGACCGGCTGGCTCCTGAAAAGCTACGATAGGCAGGATTGTGACAAGACCCATGGTGGCACCAGTGCCATGTTGGGTTGGTTTGATAGCACCAAGTGGCTCCTGCAATCTGCCATCAAAAAGTTGGCAGGCGAGTTTTGTTTTCCAGGGAAAGAGCCGTTGTTTGTGTTTCGGGGCCTGTGGCTGGGAGTGGCCGGCGTGCTCCTTAGAATCCACCATACGCAGGATGGTTCCCAGACCCGAGGTGGCACCAGTGCCAAGTTGGGCTGTTTTTGTAGTACCAAGTGCGTCCTGCAATTTGCCTTCCAGAAGAGGGGCAGTTGAGTTTTGTTTGCCAGAGAAAAGGGCCGTGGTTTGTGTTTGAGGGCATATGGCTGAGAGTGGCCGGCTGACCCCACAAAATCCACAATAGGCAGGATGGTTCCCAGAGCCAAGGTGGCACCAGTGCCAAGTCGGGCTGGTTTGATAGTACTAAATAGCTCCTGCAATCTGCCATCCAGAAGCGGGGTAGCTTAATTTTGTTTGTCAGGGAAACGTGCAGAGCTTTGTGTCTGGGATCCTGTGGCTGGGAGTGGCCGGCTGGCTCCTTAGAATCCACAATACGCAGGATGGTTCCCAGACCAGTGGTGGCACCAGTGCCAAGTTGGGCTGATTTGATAGTACCAAGTGGTTCCTGCAATCTGCCATGCAGAAGCGGGGCAGCTTACTTTTATTTACCATGGAAATGGGCCGAGCTTTGTGTCTGGGCGCCTATGGCTGGAAGTGACCGGCTGGCTCCTGAAAAGCTACGATAGGCAGGATTGTGACAAGACCCATGGTGGCACCAGTGCCATGTTGGGTTGGTTTGATAGCACCAAGTGGCTCCTGCAATCTGCCATCAAAAAGTTGGCAGGCGAGTTTTGTTTTCCAGGGAAAGAGCCGTTGTTTGTGTTTCGGGGCCTGTGGCTGGGAGTGGCCGGCGTGCTCCTTAGAATCCACCATACGCAGGATGGTTCCCAGACCCGAGGTGGCACCAGTGCCAAGTTGGGCTGTTTTTGTAGTACCAAGTGCGTCCTGCAATTTGCCTTCCAGAAGAGGGGCAGTTGAGTTTTGTTTGCCAGAGAAAAGGGCCGTGGTTTGTGTTTGAGGGCATATGGCTGAGAGTGGCCGGCTGACCCCACAAAATCCACAATAGGCAGGATGGTTCCCAGAGCCAAGGTGGCACCAGTGCCAAGTCGGGCTGGTTTGATAGTACTAAATAGCTCCTGCAATCTGCCATCCAGAAGCGGGGTAGCTTAATTTTGTTTGTCAGGGAAACGTGCAGAGCTTTGTGTCTGGGGTCCTGTGGCTGGGAGTGGCCGGCTGGCTCCTTAGAATCCACAATACGCAGGATGGTTCCCAGACCAGTGGTGGCACCAGTGCCAAGTTGGGCTGGTTTGATAGTACCAAGTGGCTCCTGCAATCTGCCATCAAAAAGTTGGCAGGCGAGTTTTGTTTTCCAGGGAAAAGCGCCGTTGTTTGTGTTTGGGGGCCTGTGGCTGGGAGTGGCCGGCCGGCTAATTAGAATCTACGATACGCAGGATGGTTCCCACACCCGAGGTGGCACCAGTGCCAAGTCGGGATAGTTTGATGGTGCAAAGTGCCTCCTGCAATCTGCCATCCAGAAGCGGGGTAGCTTACTTTTGTTTGCCAGGGAAACGGGCCGAGGTTTTTTTCTGGGGGCCTATGGTTGGGAGTGATCGGCTGGCTCCTGAAAAGCTACATTAGGCAGGATGATTACCAGACCCATTGTGGCACCAGTGCCAAGTTGGGCTGATTTGATAGTACCAAGTGGCTCCTGCAATCTGCCATCAAAATGTTGGCAGGCGAGTTTTGTTTTCCAGGGAAAAGCGCCGTTGTTTGTGTTTGGGGCCCTGTGGCTGGGAGTGGCCGCCTGTCGTCTTAGAATCCACGTTACGCAGCATGGTTCCCAGATCCAAGGTGGCACCAGTGCCAAGTCGGGCTGGTTTGATAGTACCAAGTGGCTCCTGCAATCTGCCATCCAGAAGCGGGGCAGCTTACTTTTGTTTGCCAGGGAAACGGGCCGAGGTATTTGTCTGGGGCCCTATGGCAGGGAGTGACTGGCTGGCTCCTGAAAAGCTACGATAGGCAGGATGTTTACCAGACCCATGGTGGCACCAGTGCCAAGTTGGGCTAATTTGATAGTACCAAGTGGCTCCTGCAATCTGCCATCCAGAAGCGGGGTAGCTTACTTTTGTTTGCCATGGAAGCGGGCCGAGGTTTCTGTCTGGGGGTCTATGGCTGGGAGTGACCTCCTGGCTCCTGAAAAGCTATGCTAGGCAGGATGGTGACCAGACCCATGGTGGCACCAGTGCCAAGTTGGGCTGGTTTGATAGTACCAAGTGGCTCCTGCAATCTGCCATCAAAATGTTGGCAGGCGAGTTTTGTTTTCCGGGGTAAAGCGCCGTTGTTTGTGTTTGGGCGCCTGTGGCTCGGAGTGGCCGGGTTGCTGCTTAGAATCCACAATACGCAGGATGGTTCCCAG
This sequence comes from Melospiza georgiana, assembly GCF_028018845.1. Lineage (NCBI taxonomy): Eukaryota > Metazoa > Chordata > Aves > Passeriformes > Passerellidae > Melospiza > Melospiza georgiana. The sequence continues at coordinate 44,405,650 of NC_080434.1, read as the reverse complement.
ACCCAAGGTGGCACCAGTGCCAAGTCGGGCTGGTTTGATAGTACCAAGTGGTTCCTGCAATCTGCCATCCAGAAGCGGGGCAGCTTACTTTTGTTTACCATGGAAATGGGCCGAGCTTTGTGTCTGGGCGCCTATGGCTGGGAGTGACCGGCTGGCTCCTGAAAAGCTACGATAGGCAGGATTGTGACCAGACCCATGGTGGCACCAGTGCCAAGTTGGCTGGTTTGATAGCACCAAGTGGCTCTTGCAATCTGCCATCAAAAAGTTGGCAGGCGAGTTTTGTTTTCCAGGGAAAAGCGCCGTTGTTTGTGTTTGGGGGCCTGTGGCTGGGAGTGGCCGGCTGGCTCCTTAGAATCCACGATACGCAGGATGGTTCCCAGACCCGAGGTGGCACCAGTGCCAAGTCGGGCTGTTTTCGTAGTACCAAGTGCGTCCTGCAATTTGCCGTCCAGAAGAAGGGAAGTTGAGTTTTGTTTGCCAGAGAAAAGGGCCGTGGTTTGTGTTTGGGGGCATATGCCTGAGAGTGGCCGGCTGGCCCCTGAAAATCCACGATAGGCAGGATGGTTCCCAGAGCCAAGGTGGCATCAGTGCCAAGTCGGGCTGGTTTGATAGTAATAAATAGCTCCTGCAATCTGCCATCTAGAAGCGGGGCAGCTTCCTTTTGTTTGCCAGGGAAACGGGCCGAGGTTTGTGTCTGGGGGCCTATGGCTGGGAGTGACCGGCTGGCTCCTGAAAAGCTACGATAGGCAGGATGGTGACCAGACCCATGGTGGCACCAGTGCCAAGTTGGGCTGATTTGATAGTACCAAGTGGTTCCTGCAATCTGCCATGCAGAAGCGGGGCAGCTTACTTTTATTTACCATGGAAATGGGCCGAGCTTTGTGTCTGGGCGCCTATGTCTGGAAGTGACCGGCTGGCTCCTGAAAAGCTACGATAGGCAGGATTGTGACAAGACCCATGGTGGCACCAGTGCCAAGTTGGGCTGGTTTGATAGCACCAAGTGGCTCCTGCAATCCGCCATCAAAAATTTGGCAGGCGAGATTTGTTTTCCAGGGAAAAGAGCGGTGGTTTTTGTTTGGGGGCCTGTGGCTGGGAGTGGCCGGCTGGCTCCTTAGAATCCACGATACGCAGGATGGTTCCCAGACCAGAGGTGGCACCAGTGCCAAGTTGGGCTGTTTTTGTAGTACCAAGTGCGTCCTGCAATTTGCCTTCCAGAAGAGGGGCAGTTGAGTTTTGTTTGCCAGAGAAAAGGGCCCTGGTTTGTGTTTGAGGGCATATGGCTGAGAGTGGCCGGCTGACCCCACAAAATCCACAATAGGCAGGATGGTTCCCAGAGCCAAGGTGGCACCAGTGCCAAGTCGGGCTGGTTTGATAGTACTAAATAGCTCCTGCAATCTGCCATCCAGAAGCGGGGTAGCTTAATTTTGTTTGTCAGGGAAACGGGCAGAGCTTTGTGTCTGGGGTCCTGTGGCTGGGAGTGGCCGGCTGGCTCCTTAGAATCCACGATACGCAGGATGGTTCCCAGACCAGTGGTGGCACCAGTGCCAAGTTGGGCTGGTTTGATAGTACCAAGTGGCTCCTGCAATCTGCCATCAAAAAGTTGTCAGGCGAGTTTTGTTTTCAAGGGAAAAGTGCCGTTGTTTTTGTTTGGGGCCCTGTGGCTGGGAGTGGCCGCCTGTCGTCTTAGAATCCACGTTATGCAGCATGGTTCCCAGATCCAAGGTGGCACCAGTGCCAAGTCGGGCTGGTTTGATAGTACCAAGTGGCTCCTGCAATCTGCCATCTAGAAGCGGGGCAGCTTACTTTTGTTTGCCAGGGAAACGGGCCGAGGTATTTGTCTGGGGCCCTATGGCAGGGAGTGACTGGCTGGCTCCTGAAAAGCTACGATAGGCCGGATGTTTACCAGACCCATGGTGGCACCAGTGCCAAGTTGGGCTAATTTGATAGTACCAAGTGGCTCCTGCAATCTGCCATCCAGAAGCGGGGCAGCTTACTTTTGTTTTCCATGGAAGCGGGCCGAGGTTTCTGTCTGGGGGTCTATGGCTGGGAGTGACCTCCTGGCTCCTGAAAAGCTATGCTAGGCAGGATGGTGACCAGACCCATGGTGGCACCAGTGCCAAGTTGGGCTGGTTTGATAGTACCAAGTGGCTCCTGCAATCTGCCATCAAAATGTTGGCAGGCGAGTTTTGTTTTCCGGGGAAAAGCGCCGTTGTTTGTGTTTGGGGGCCTGTGGCTCGGAGTGGCCGGGTGGCTGCTTAGAATCCACGATACGCAGGGTGGTTCCCAGGCCAGAGGTGTTACCAGTGTCAAGTTGGGCTGGTTTGATGGTGCAAAGTGGCTCCTGCAATCTGCCATCCAGAAGCGGGGTAGCTTACTTTTGTTTGCCAGGGAAACGGGCCGAAATTCTTGTCTGGGGGCCAGTGCCTGGGGCTGGCTGGCCGGCCCCTGAAAAGCTACGATAGGCAGGATGGTGACCAGACCCATGGTGGCACCAGTGCCAAGTTGGGCTGATTTGATAGTACCAAGTAGCTCCTGCAATCTGCCATCCAGAAGCGGGGCAGCTTACTTTTGTTTTCCATGGAAACGGGCCGAGGTTCCAGTCTGGGGGTCTATGGCTGGGAGTCACCTCCTGGCTCCTGAAAAGCTATGCTAGGCAGGATGGTGACCAGACCCATGGTGGCACCAGTGCCAAGTAGGGCTGGTTTGATAGTGCCAAGTGGCTCCTGCAATCTGCCATCAAAATGTTGGCAGGCGAGTTTTGTTTTCCGGGGAAAAGCGCCGTTGTGTGTGTTTGGGGGCCTGTGGCTGGGAGTGGCTGCCTGGCGCCTTAGAATCTACGTTACGCAGCATGGTTCCCAGACCCAAGGTGGCACCAGTGCCAAGTCGGGCTGGTTTGATAGTACCAAGTGGCTCCTGCAATCTGCCATCCAGAAGCGGGGCAGCTTAATTTTGTTTGCCAGGGAAACGGGCCGAGGTTTGTGTCTGGCGGCCTATGGCTGAGAGTGACCGGCTAGGTCCTGAAACGCTACGATAGGCAGGATGGTGACCATACCCATGGTGGCACCAGTGCCAAGTTGGGCTGGTTTGATAGTACCAAGTGGCTCCTGCAATCTGCCATCAAAATCTTTGCAGGCCAGATTTGTTTTCCAGGGAAAAGCGCAGTTGTTTGTGTTTGGGGGCCTGTGGCTGGGAGTGGCCGGCTGGCTCCTTAGAATCCACGATACGCAGGATGGTTCCCAGGCCAGAGGTGGCACCAGTGCCAAGTTGGGCTGGTTTGATGGTGCAAAGTGGCTCCTGCAATCTACCATCCAGAAGCGGGGTTGCTTACTTTTGTTTGCCAGGGAAACAGGCAGAGCTTTGTGTTTGGGGCCTATGGCTGGGACTGACCGGCTGGCTCCTGAAAAGCTACGATAGGCAGGATGGTTACCAGACCCATGGAGGCACCAGTGCCAAGTTGGACTGGTTTGATAGCACCATGTGGCTCCTGCAATCTGCCATCCAGAAGCGGGGTAGCTTACTTTTGTTTGCCAGGGAATCGGGCAGAGGTTTGTGTCTGGGGCCTATGGCTGGGACTGACCGGCTGGCTCCTGAAAAGCTACCATAGGCAGGATGGTGACCAGACCCATGGTGGCACCAGTGCCAAGTTGGGCTGATTTGATAGTACCAAGTGGTTCCTGCAATCTGCCATGCAGAAGCGGGGCAGCTTACTTTTATTTACCATGGAAATGGGCCGAGCTTTGTGTCTGGGCGCCTATGGCTGGAAGTGACCGGCTGGCTCCTGAAAAGCTACGATAGGCAGGATTGTGACAAGACCCATGGTGGCACCAGTGCCATGTTGGGTTGGTTTGATAGCACCAAGTGGCTCCTGCAATCTGCCATCAAAAAGTTGGCAGGCGAGTTTTGTTTTCCAGGGAAAGAGCCGTTGTTTGTGTTTCGGGGCCTGTGGCTGGGAGTGGCCGGCGTGCTCCTTAGAATCCACCATACGCAGGATGGTTCCCAGACCCGAGGTGGCACCAGTGCCAAGTTGGGCTGTTTTTGTAGTACCAAGTGCGTCCTGCAATTTGCCTTCCAGAAGAGGGGCAGTTGAGTTTTGTTTGCCAGAGAAAAGGGCCGTGGTTTGTGTTTGAGGGCATATGGCTGAGAGTGGCCGGCTGACCCCACAAAATCCACAATAGGCAGGATGGTTCCCAGAGCCAAGGTGGCACCAGTGCCAAGTCGGGCTGGTTTGATAGTACTAAATAGCTCCTGCAATCTGCCATCCAGAAGCGGGGTAGCTTAATTTTGTTTGTCAGGGAAACGTGCAGAGCTTTGTGTCTGGGGTCCTGTGGCTGGGAGTGGCCGGCTGGCTCCTTAGAATCCACAATACGCAGGATGGTTCCCAGACCAGTGGTGGCACCAGTGCCAAGTTGGGCTGGTTTGATAGTACCAAGTGGCTCCTGCAATCTGCCATCAAAAAGTTGGCAGGCGAGTTTTGTTTTCCAGGGAAAAGCGCCGTTGTTTGTGTTTGGGGGCCTGTGGCTGGGAGTGGCCGGCCGGCTAATTAGAATCTACGATACGCAGGATGGTTCCCACACCCGAGGTGGCACCAGTGCCAAGTCGGGATAGTTTGATGGTGCAAAGTGCCTCCTGCAATCTGCCATCCAGAAGCGGGGTAGCTTACTTTTGTTTGCCAGGGAAACGGGCCGAGGTTTTTTTCTGGGGGCCTATGGTTGGGAGTGATCGGCTGGCTCCTGAAAAGCTACATTAGGCAGGATGATTACCAGACCCATTGTGGCACCAGTGCCAAGTTGGGCTGATTTGATAGTACCAAGTGGCTCCTGCAATCTGCCATCAAAATGTTGGCAGGCGAGTTTTGTTTTCCAGGGAAAAGCGCCGTTGTTTGTGTTTGGGGCCCTGTGGCTGGGAGTGGCCGCCTGTCGTCTTAGAATCCACGTTACGCAGCATGGTTCCCAGATCCAAGGTGGCACCAGTGCCAAGTCGGGCTGGTTTGATAGTACCAAGTGGCTCCTGCAATCTGCCATCCAGAAGCGGGGCAGCTTACTTTTGTTTGCCAGGGAAACGGGCCGAGGTATTTGTCTGGGGCCCTATGGCAGGGAGTGACTGGCTGGCTCCTGAAAAGCTACGATAGGCAGGATGTTTACCAGACCCATGGTGGCACCAGTGCCAAGTTGGGCTAATTTGATAGTACCAAGTGGCTCCTGCAATCTGCCATCCAGAAGCGGGGTAGCTTACTTTTGTTTGCCATGGAAGCGGGCCGAGGTTTCTGTCTGGGGGTCTATGGCTGGGAGTGACCTCCTGGCTCCTGAAAAGCTATGCTAGGCAGGATGGTGACCAGACCCATGGTGGCACCAGTGCCAAGTTGGGCTGGTTTGATAGTACCAAGTGGCTCCTGCAATCTGCCATCAAAATGTTGGCAGGCGAGTTTTGTTTTCCGGGGTAAAGCGCCGTTGTTTGTGTTTGGGCGCCTGTGGCTCGGAGTGGCCGGGTTGCTGCTTAGAATCCACAATACGCAGGATGGTTCCCAGACCCAAGGTGGCACCAGTGCCAAGTCGGGCTGGTTTGATAGTACCAAGTGGTTCCTGCAATCTGCCATCCAGAAGCGGGGCAGCTTACTTTTGTTTACCATGGAAATGGGCCGAGCTTTGTGTCTGGGCGCCTATGGCTGGGAGTGACCGGCTGGCTCCTGAAAAGCTACGATAGGCAGGATTGTGACCAGACCCATGGTGGCACCAGTGCCAAGTTGGCTGGTTTGATAGCACCAAGTGGCTCTTGCAATCTGCCATCAAAAAGTTGGCAGGCGAGTTTTGTTTTCCAGGGAAAAGCGCCGTTGTTTGTGTTTGGGGGCCTGTGGCTGGGAGTGGCCGGCTGGCTCCTTAGAATCCACGATACGCAGGATGGTTCCCAGACCCGAGGTGGCACCAGTGCCAAGTCGGGCTGTTTTCGTAGTACCAAGTGCGTCCTGCAATTTGCCGTCCAGAAGAAGGGAAGTTGAGTTTTGTTTGCCAGAGAAAAGGGCCGTGGTTTGTGTTTGGGGGCATATGCCTGAGAGTGGCCGGCTGGCCCCTGAAAATCCACGATAGGCAGGATGGTTCCCAGAGCCAAGGTGGCATCAGTGCCAAGTCGGGCTGGTTTGATAGTAATAAATAGCTCCTGCAATCTGCCATCTAGAAGCGGGGCAGCTTCCTTTTGTTTGCCAGGGAAACGGGCCGAGGTTTGTGTCTGGGGGCCTATGGCTGGGAGTGACCGGCTGGCTCCTGAAAAGCTACGATAAGCAGGATGGTGACCAGACCCATGGTGGCACCAGTGCCAAGTTGGGCTGATTTGATAGTACCAAGTGGTTCCTGCAATCTGCCATGCAGAAGCGGGGCAGCTTACTTTTATTTACCATGGAAATGGGCCGAGCTTTGTGTCTGGGCGCCTATGTCTGGAAGTGACCGGCTGGCTCCTGAAAAGCTACGATAGGCAGGATTGTGACAAGACCCATGGTGGCACCAGTGCCAAGTTGGGCTGGTTTGATAGCACCAAGTGGCTCCTGCAATCCGCCATCAAAAATTTGGCAGGCGAGATTTGTTTTCCAGGGAAAAGAGCGGTGGTTTTTGTTTGGGGGCCTGTGGCTGGGAGTGGCCGGCTGGCTCCTTAGAATCCACGATACGCAGGATGGTTCCCAGACCAGAGGTGGCACCAGTGCCAAGTTGGGCTGTTTTTGTAGTACCAAGTGCGTCCTGCAATTTGCCTTCCAGAAGAGGGGCAGTTGAGTTTTGTTTGCCAGAGAAAAGGGCCCTGGTTTGTGTTTGAGGGCATATGGCTGAGAGTGGCCGGCTGACCCCACAAAATCCACAATAGGCAGGATGGTTCCCAGAGCCAAGGTGGCACCAGTGCCAAGTCGGGCTGGTTTGATAGTACTAAATAGCTCCTGCAATCTGCCATCCAGAAGCGGGGTAGCTTAATTTTGTTTGTCAGGGAAACGGGCAGAGCTTTGTGTCTGGGGTCCTGTGGCTGGGAGTGGCCGGCTGGCTCCTTAGAATCCACGATACGCAGGATGGTTCCCAGACCAGTGGTGGCACCAGTGCCAAGTTGGGCTGGTTTGATAGTACCAAGTGGCTCCTGCAATCTGCCATCAAAAAGTTGTCAGGCGAGTTTTGTTTTCAAGGGAAAAGTGCCGTTGTTTTTGTTTGGGGCCCTGTGGCTGGGAGTGGCCGCCTGTCGTCTTAGAATCCACGTTATGCAGCATGGTTCCCAGATCCAAGGTGGCACCAGTGCCAAGTCGGGCTGGTTTGATAGTACCAAGTGGCTCCTGCAATCTGCCATCTAGAAGCGGGGCAGCTTACTTTTGTTTGCCAGGGAAACGGGCCGAGGTATTTGTCTGGGGCCCTATGGCAGGGAGTGACTGGCTGGCTCCTGAAAAGCTACGATAGGCCGGATGTTTACCAGACCCATGGTGGCACCAGTGCCAAGTTGGGCTAATTTGATAGTACCAAGTGGCTCCTGCAATCTGCCATCCAGAAGCGGGGCAGCTTACTTTTGTTTTCCATGGAAGCGGGCCGAGGTTTCTGTCTGGGGGTCTATGGCTGGGAGTGACCTCCTGGCTCCTGAAAAGCTATGCTAGGCAGGATGGTGACCAGACCCATGGTGGCACCAGTGCCAAGTTGGGCTGGTTTGATAGTACCAAGTGGCTCCTGCAATCTGCCATCAAAATGTTGGCAGGCGAGTTTTGTTTTCCGGGGAAAAGCGCCGTTGTTTGTGTTTGGGGGCCTGTGGCTCGGAGTGGCCGGGTGGCTGCTTAGAATCCACGATACGCAGGGTGGTTCCCAGGCCAGAGGTGTTACCAGTGTCAAGTTGGGCTGGTTTGATGGTGCAAAGTGGCTCCTGCAATCTGCCATCCAGAAGCGGGGTAGCTTACTTTTGTTTGCCAGGGAAACGGGCCGAAATTCTTGTCTGGGGGCCAGTGCCTGGGGCTGGCTGGCCGGCCCCTGAAAAGCTACGATAGGCAGGATGGTGACCAGACCCATGGTGGCACCAGTGCCAAGTTGGGCTGATTTGATAGTACCAAGTGGCTCCTGCAATCTGCCATCCAGAAGCGGGGCAGCTTACTTTTGTTTTCCATGGAAACGGGCCGAGGTTCCAGTCTGGGGGTCTATGGCTGGGAGTCACCTCCTGGCTCCTGAAAAGCTATGCTAGGCAGGATGGTGACCAGACCCATGGTGGCACCAGTGCCAAGTAGGGCTGGTTTGATAGTGCCAAGTGGCTCCTGCAATCTGCCATCAAAATGTTGGCAGGCGAGTTTTGTTTTCCGGGGAAAAGCGCCGTTGTGTGTGTTTGGGGGCCTGTGGCTGGGAGTGGCTGCCTGGCGCCTTAGAATCTACGTTACGCAGCATGGTTCCCAGACCCAAGGTGGCACCAGTGCCAAGTCGGGCTGGTTTGATAGTACCAAGTGGCTCCTGCAATCTGCCATCCAGAAGCGGGGCAGCTTAATTTTGTTTGCCAGGGAAACGGGCCGAGGTTTGTGTCTGGCGGCCTATGGCTGAGAGTGACCGGCTAGGTCCTGAAACGCTACGATAGGCAGGATGGTGACCATACCCATGGTGGCACCAGTGCCAAGTTGGGCTGGTTTGATAGTACCAAGTGGCTCCTGCAATCTGCCATCAAAATCTTTGCAGGCCAGATTTGTTTTCCAGGGAAAAGCGCAGTTGTTTGTGTTTGGGGGCCTGTGGCTGGGAGTGGCCGGCTGGCTCCTTAGAATCCACGATACGCAGGATGGTTCCCAGGCCAGAGGTGGCACCAGTGCCAAGTTGGGCTGGTTTGATGGTGCAAAGTGGCTCCTGCAATCTACCATCCAGAAGCGGGGTTGCTTACTTTTGTTTGCCAGGGAAACAGGCAGAGCTTTGTGTTTGGGGCCTATGGCTGGGACTGACCGGCTGGCTCCTGAAAAGCTACGATAGGCAGGATGGTTACCAGACCCATGGAGGCACCAGTGCCAAGTTGGACTGGTTTGATAGCACCATGTGGCTCCTGCAATCTGCCATCCAGAAGCGGGGTAGCTTACTTTTGTTTGCCAGGGAAACGGGCCGAGGTGTGTGTCTGGCGGCCTATGGCCGGCAGTGACCTCCTGGCTCCTGAAAAGCTCTGATAGGCAGTATGCTGACCAGACCCATGGTGGCAGCAGTGCCAAGTTGGGCTGGTTTCATAGAACCAAGTGTCTCCTGCAATCTGCCATCAAAAAGTTGGCAGGCGAGTTTTGTTTTCCAGGGAAAAGCGCCGTTGTTTGTGTTTGGGGGCCTGTGGCTGGGAGTGGCCAGCTGGCTCCTTAGAATCCACGATACGCAGGATGGTTCCCACACCAGAGGTGGCACCAGTGCCAAGTCGGGCTGGTTTGATGGTTCAAAGTGGCTCCTGCAATCTGCCATCCAGAAGCGGGGTAGCTTACTTTTGTTTGCCAGGGAAACGGGCAGAGCTTTTTGTCTGGGGCCTATGGCTGGGAGTGACCGGCTGGCTCCTGAAAAGCTACGATAGGCAGGATGGTTACCAGACCCATGGTGGCACCAGTGCCAAGTTGGGCTGATTTGATAGTACCAAGTGGTTCCTGCAATCTGCCATCCAGAAGCGGGGCAGCTTACTTTTGTTTACCATGGAAATGGGCCGAGCTTTGTGTCTGGGCGCCTATGGCTGGGAGTGACCGGCTGGCTCCTGAAAAGCTACGATAGGCAGGATTGTGACCAGACCCATGGTGGCACCAGTGCCAAGTTGGCTGGTTTGATAGCACCAAGTGGCTCTTGCAATCTGCCATCAAAAAGTTGGCAGGCGAGTTTTGTTTTCCAGGGAAAAGCGCCGTTGTTTGTGTTTGGGGGCCTGTGGCTGGGAGTGGCCGGCTGGCTCCTTAGAATCCACGATACGCAGGATGGTTCCCAGACCCGAGGTGGCACCAGTGCCAAGTCGGGCTGTTTTCGTAGTACCAAGTGCGTCCTGCAATTTGCCGTCCAGAAGAAGGGCAGTTGAGTTTTGTTTGCCAGAGAAAAGGGCTGTGGTTTGTGTTTGGGGGCATATGCCTGAGAGTGGCCGGCTGGCCCCTGAAAATCCACGATAGGCAGGATGGTTCCCAGAGCCAAGGTGGCATCTGTGCCAAGTCGGGCTGGTTTGATAGTAATAAATAGCTCCTGCAATCTGCCATCTAGAAGCGGGGCAGCTTCCTTTTGTTTGCCAGGGAAACGGGCCGAGGTTTGTGTCTGGGGGCCTATGGCTGGGAGTGACCGGCTGGCTCCTGAAAAGCTACGATAGGCAGGATGGTGACCAGACCCATGGTGGCACCAGTGCCAAGTTGGGCTGATTTGATAGTACCAAGTGGCTCCTGCAATCTGCCATCAAAAAGTTGGCAGGCGAGTTTGGTTTTCCAGGGAAAAGCGCCGTTGTTTGTGTTTGGGGGCCTGCGGCTGGGAGTGGCCGGCTGGCGCCTTAGAATCTGCGTTACGCAGCATGGTTCCCAGACCCAAGGTGGCACCAGTGCCAAGTCGGGCTGGTTTGATAGTACCAAGTGGCTCCTGCAATCTGCCATCCAGAAGCGGGGCAGCTTACTTTTGTTTGCCAGGGAAACGGGCCGAGGTTTGTGTCTGGGGGCCTATGGCTGGGAGTGACCGGCTGGCTCCTGAAAAGCTACGATAGGCAGGATGGTGACCAGACCCATGGTGGCAGCAGTGCCAAGTTGGGCTGGTTTGATAGTACCAAGTGGCTCCTGCAATCTGCCATCAAAAACTTGGCAGGCGAATTTTATTTTCCAGGGAAAAGCGACATTGTTTGTGTTTGGGGGCCTGTGGCTGGGAGTGGCCGCCTGGCGCCTTAGAATCTACGTTACGCAGCATGGTTCCCAGACCCAAGGTGGCACCAGTGCCAAGTCGGGCTGGTGTGATAGTACAAAGTGGCTCCTGCAATCTGCCATCCAGAAGCGGGGCAGCTTACTTTTGTTTGCCAGGGAAACGGGCCGAAGTTTGTGTCTCGGGGCCTATGGCTGGGAGTGACCGGCTGGCTCCTGAAAAGCTCCGATAGGCAGGATGGTGACCAGACCCATGGTGGCACCAGTGCCAAGTTGGGCTGGTTTGATAGTACCAAGTGGTTCCTGCAATCTGCCATGCAGAAGCGGGGCAGCTTACTTTTATTTACCATGGAAATGGGCCGAGCTTTGTGTCTGGGCGCCTATGTCTGGAAGTGACCTCCTGGCTCCTGAAAAGCTACGATAGGCAGGATTGTGACAAGACCCATGGTGGCACCAGTGCCAAGTTGGGCTGGTTTGATAGCACCAAGTGGCTCCTGCAATCCGCCATCAAAAATTTGGCAGGCGAGATTTGTTTTCCAGGGAAAAGAGCGGTGGTTTTTGTTTGGGGGCCTGTGGCTGGGAGTGGCCGGCTGGCTCCTTAGAATCCACGATACGCAGGATGGTTCCCAGACCAGAGGTGGCACCAGTGCCAAGTTGGGCTGTTTTTGTAGTACCAAGTGCGTCCTGCAATTTGCCTTCCAGAAGAGGGGCAGTTGAGTTTTGTTTGCCAGAGAAAAGGGCCCTGGTTTGTGTTTGAGGGCATATGGCTGAGAGTGGCCGGCTGACCCCACAAAATCCACAATAGGCAGGATGGTTCCCAGAGCCAAGGTGGCACCAGTGCCAAGTCGGGCTGGTTTGATAGTACTAAATAGCTCCTGCAATCTGCCATCCAGAAGCGGGGTAGCTTAATTTTGTTTGTCAGGGAAACGGGCAGAGCTTTGTGTCTGGGGTCCTGTGGCTGGGAGTGGCCGGCTGGCTCCTTAGAATCCACAATACGCAGGATGGTTCCCAGACCAGTGGTGGCACCAGTGCCAAGTTGGGCTGGTTTGATAGTACCAAGTGGCTCCTGCAATCTGCCATCAAAAAGTTGGCAGGCGAGTTTTGTTTTCAAGGGAAAAGCGCCGTTGTTTTTGTTTGGGGCCCTGTGGCTGGGAGTGGCCGGCCGGCTAATTAGAATCTACGATACGCAGGATGGTTCCCACACCCGAGGTGGCACCAGTGCCAAGTCGGGATAGTTTGATGGTGCAAAGTGCCTCCTGCAATCTGCCATCCAGAAGCGGGGTAGCTTACTTTTGTTTGCCAGGGAAACGGGCCGAGGTTTTTTTCTGGGGGCCTATGGTTGGGAGTGATCGGCTGGCTCCTGAAAAGCTACATTAGGCAGGATGATTACCAGACCCATTGTGGCACCAGTGCCAAGTTGGGCTGATTTGATAGTACCAAGTGGCTCCTGTAATCTGCCATCAAAATGTTGGCAGGCGAGTTTTGTTTTCCAGGGAAAAGCGCCGTTGTTTGTGTTTGGGGCCTGTGGCTGGGAGTGGCCGCCTGTCGTCTTAGAATCCACGTTACGCAGCATGGTTCCCAGATCCAAGGTGGCACCAGTGCCAAGTCGGGCTGGTTTGATAGTACCAAGTGGCTCCTGCAATCTGCCATCCAGAAGCGGGGCAGCTTACTTTTGTTTGCCAGGGAAACGGGCCGAGGTATTTGTCTGGGGCCCTATGGCAGGGAGTGACTGGCTGGCTCCTGAAAAGCTACGATAGGCAGGATGTTTACCAGACCCATGGTGGCACCAGTGCCAAGTTGGGCTAATTTGATAGTACCAAGTGGCTCCTGCAATCTGCCATCCAGAAGCGGGGTAGCTTACTTTTGTTTGCCATGGAAGCGGGCCGAGGTTTCTGTCTGGGGGTCTATGGCTGGGAGTGACCTCCTGGCTCCTGAAAAGCTATGCTAGGCAGGATGGTGACCAGACCCATGGTGGCACCAGTGCCAAGTTGGGCTGGTTTGATAGTACCAAGTGGCTCCTGCAATCTGCCATCAAAATGTTGGCAGGCGAGTTTTGTTTTCCGGGGTAAAGCGCCGTTGTTTGTGTTTGGGCGCCTGTGGCTCGGAGTGGCCGGGTTGCTGCTTAGAATCCACAATACGCAGGATGGTTCCCAGACCAGTGGTGGCACCAGTGCCAAGTCGGGCTGGTTTGATAGTACCAAGTGGTTCCTGCAATCTGCCATCCAGAAGCGGGGCAGCTTACTTTTGTTTACCATGGAAATGGGCCGAGCTTTGTGTCTGGGCGCCTATGGCTGGGAGTGACCGGCTGGCTCCTGAAAAGCTACGATAGGCAGGATTGTGACCAGACCCATGGTGGCACCAGTGCCAAGTTGGCTGGTTTGATAGCACCTAGTGGCTCTTGCAATCTGCCATCAAAAAGTTGGCAGGCGAGTTTTGTTTTCCAGGGAAAAGCGCCGTTGTTTGTGTTTGGGGGCCTGTGGCTGGGAGTGGCCGGCTGGCTCCTTAGAATCCACGATACGCAGGATGGTTCCCAGACCAGAGGTGGCACCAGTGCCAAGTTGGGCTGTTTTTGTAGTACCAAGTGCGTCCTGCAATTTGCCTTCCAGAAGAGGGGCAGTTGAGTTTTGTTTGCCAGAGAAAAGGGCCCTGGTTTGTGTTTGAGGGCATATGGCTGAGAGTGGCCGGCTGACCCCACAAAATCCACAATAGGCAGGATGGTTCCCAGAGCCAAGGTGGCACCAGTGCCAAGTCGGGCTGGTTTGATAGTACTAAATAGCTCCTGCAATCTGCCATCCAGAAGCGGGGTAGCTTAATTTTGTTTGTCAGGGAAACGGGCAGAGCTTTGTGTCTGGGGTCCTGTGGCTGGGAGTGGCCGGCTGGCTCCTTAGAATCCACGATACGCAGGATGGTTCCCAGACCAGTGGTGGCACCAGTGCCAAGTTGGGCTGGTTTGATAGTACCAAGTGGCTCCTGCAATCTGCCATCAAAAAGTTGTCAGGCGAGTTTTGTTTTCAAGGGAAAAGTGCCGTTGTTTTTGTTTGGGGCCCTGTGGCTGGGAGTGGCCGCCTGTCGTCTTAGAATCCACGTTATGCAGCATGGTTCCCAGATCCAAGGTGGCACCAGTGCCAAGTCGGGCTGGTTTGATAGTACCAAGTGGCTCCTGCAATCTGCCATCTAGAAGCGGGGCAGCTTACTTTTGTTTGCCAGGGAAACGGGCCGAGGTATTTGTCTGGGGCCCTATGGCAGGGAGTGACTGGCTGGCTCCTGAAAAGCTACGATAGGCCGGATGTTTACCAGACCCATGGTGGCACCAGTGCCAAGTTGGGCTAATTTGATAGTACCAAGTGGCTCCTGCAATCTGCCATCCAGAAGCGGGGCAGCTTACTTTTGTTTTCCATGGAAGCGGGCCGAGGTTTCTGTCTGGGGGTCTATGGCTGGGAGTGACCTCCTGGCTCCTGAAAAGCTATGCTAGGCAGGATGGTGACCAGACCCATGGTGGCACCAGTGCCAAGTTGGGCTGGTTTGATAGTACCAAGTGGCTCCTGCAATCTGCCATCAAAATGTTGGCAGGCGAGTTTTGTTTTCCGGGGAAAAGCGCCGTTGTTTGTGTTTGGGGGCCTGTGGCTCGGAGTGGCCGGGTGGCTGCTTAGAATCCACGATACGCAGGGTGGTTCCCAGGCCAGAGGTGTTACCAGTGTCAAGTTGGGCTGGTTTGATGGTGCAAAGTGGCTCCTGCAATCTGCCATCCAGAAGCGGGGTAGCTTACTTTTGTTTGCCAGGGAAACGGGCCGAAATTCTTGTCTGGGGGCCAGTGCCTGGGGCTGGCTGGCCGGCCCCTGAAAAGCTACGATAGGCAGGATGGTGACCAGACCCATGGTGGCACCAGTGCCAAGTTGGGCTGATTTGATAGTACCAAGTGGCTCCTGCAATCTGCCATCCAGAAGCGGGGCAGCTTACTTTTGTTTTCCATGGAAACGGGCCGAGGTTCCAGTCTGGGGGTCTATGGCTGGGAGTCACCTCCTGGCTCCTGAAAAGCTATGCTAGGCAGGATGGTGACCAGACCCATGGTGGCACCAGTGCCAAGTAGGGCTGGTTTGATATTGCCAAGTGGCTCCTGCAATCTGCCATCAAAATGTTGGCAGGCGAGTTTTGTTTTCCGGGGAAAAGCGCCGTTGTGTGTGTTTGGGGGCCTGTGGCTGGGAGTGGCTGCCTGGCGCCTTAGAATCTACGTTACGCAGCATGGTTCCCAGACCCAAGGTGGCACCAGTGCCAAGTCGGGCTGGTTTGATAGTACCAAGTGGCTCCTGCAATCTGCCATCCAGAAGCGGGGCAGCTTAATTTTGTTTGCCAGGGAAACGGGCCGAGGTTTGTGTCTGGCGGCCTATGGCTGAGAGTGACCGGCTAGGTCCTGAAACGCTACGATAGGCAGGATGGTGACCATACCCATGGTGGCACCAGTGCCAAGTTGGGCTGGTTTGATAGTACCAAGTGGCTCCTGCAATCTGCCATCAAAATCTTTGCAGGCCAGATTTGTTTTCCAGGGAAAAGCGCAGTTGTTTGTGTTTGGGGGCCTGTGGCTGGGAGTGGCCGGCTGGCTCCTTAGAATCCACGATACGCAGGATGGTTCCCAGGCCAGAGGTGGCACCAGTGCCAAGTTGGGCTGGTTTGATGGTGCAAAGTGGCTCCTGCAATCTACCATCCAGAAGCGGGGTTGCTTACTTTTGTTTGCCAGGGAAACAGGCAGAGCTTTGTGTTTGGGGCCTATGGCTGGGACTGACCGGCTGGCTCCTGAAAAGCTACGATAGGCAGGATGGTTACCAGACCCATGGAGGCACCAGTGCCAAGTTGGACTGGTTTGATAGCACCATGTGGCTCCTGCAATCTGCCATCCAGAAGCGGGGTAGCTTACTTTTGTTTGCCAGGGAAACGGGCCGAGGTGTGTGTCTGGCGGCCTATGGCCGGCAGTGACCTCCTGGCTCCTGAAAAGCTCTGATAGGCAGTATGCTGACCAGACCCATGGTGGCAGCAGTGCCAAGTTGGGCTGGTTTCATAGAACCAAGTGTCTCCTGCAATCTGCCATCAAAAAGTTGGCAGGCGAGTTTTGTTTTCCAGGGAAAAGCGCCGTTGTTTGTGTTTGGGGGCCTGTGGCTGGGAGTGGCCAGCTGGCTCCTTAGAATCCACGATACGCAGGATGGTTCCCACACCAGAGGTGGCACCAGTGCCAAGTCGGGCTGGTTTGATGGTTCAAAGTGGCTCCTGCAATCTGCCATCCAGAAGCGGGGTAGCTTACTTTTGTTTGCCAGGGAAACGGGCAGAGCTTTTTGTCTGGGGCCTATGGCTGGGAGTGACCGGCTGGCTCCTGAAAAGCTACGATAGGCAGGATGGTTACCAGACCCATGGTGGCACCAGTGCCAAGTTGGGCTGATTTGATAGTACCAAGTGGTTCCTGCAATCTGCCATCCAGAAGCGGGGCAGCTTACTTTTGTTTACCATGGAAATGGGCCGAGCTTTGTGTCTGGGCGCCTATGGCTGGGAGTGACCGGCTGGCTCCTGAAAAGCTACGATAGGCAGGATTGTGACCAGACCCATGGTGGCACCAGTGCCAAGTTGGCTGGTTTGATAGCACCAAGTGGCTCTTGCAATCTGCCATCAAAAAGTTGGCAGGCGAGTTTTGTTTTCCAGGGAAAAGCGCCGTTGTTTGTGTTTGGGGGCCTGTGGCTGGGAGTGGCCGGCTGGCTCCTTAGAATCCACGATACGCAGGATGGTTCCCAGACCCGAGGTGGCACCAGTGCCAAGTCGGGCTGTTTTCGTAGTACCAAGTGCGTCCTGCAATTTGCCGTCCAGAAGAAGGGCAGTTGAGTTTTGTTTGCCAGAGAAAAGGGCCGTGGTTTGTGTTTGGGGGCATATGCCTGAGAGTGGCCGGCTGGCCCCTGAAAATCCACGATAGGCAGGATGGTTCCCAGAGCCAAGGTGGCATCTGTGCCAAGTCGGGCTGGTTTGATAGTAATAAATAGCTCCTGCAATCTGCCATCTAGAAGCGGGGCAGCTTCCTTTTGTTTGCCAGGGAAACGGGCCGAGGTTTGTGTCTGGGGGCCTATGGCTGGGAGTGACCGGCTGGCTCCTGAAAAGCTACGATAGGCAGGATGGTGACCAGACCCATGGTGGCACCAGTGCCAAGTTGGGCTGATTTGATAGTACCAAGTGGCTCCTGCAATCTGCCATCAAAAAGTTGGCAGGCGAGTTTGGTTTTCCAGGGAAAAGCGCCGTTGTTTGTGTTTGGGGGCCTGCGGCTGGGAGTGGCCGGCTGGCGCCTTAGAATCTGCGTTACGCAGCATGGTTCCCAGACCCAAGGTGGCACCAGTGCCAAGTCGGGCTGGTTTGATAGTACCAAGTGGCTCCTGCAATCTGCCATCCAGAAGCGGGGCAGCTTACTTTTGTTTGCCAGGGAAACGGGCCGAGGTTTGTGTCTGGGGGCCTATGGCTGGGAGTGACCGGCTGGCTCCTGAAAAGCTACGATAGGCAGGATGGTGACCAGACCCATGGTGGCAGCAGTGCCAAGTTGGGCTGGTTTGATAGTACCAAGTGGCTCCTGCAATCTGCCATCAAAAACTTGGCAGGCGAATTTTATTTTCCAGGGAAAAGCGACATTGTTTGTGTTTGGGGGCCTGTGGCTGGGAGTGGCCGCCTGGCGCCTTAGAATCTACGTTACGCAGCATGGTTCCCAGACCCAAGGTGGCACCAGTGCCAAGTCGGGCTGGTGTGATAGTACAAAGTGGCTCCTGCAATCTGCCATCCAGAAGCGGGGCAGCTTACTTTTGTTTGCCAGGGAAACGGGCCGAAGTTTGTGTCTCGGGGCCTATGGCTGGGAGTGACCGGCTGGCTCCTGAAAAGCTCCGATAGGCAGGATGGTGACCAGACCCATGGTGGCACCAGTGCCAAGTTGGGCTGGTTTGATAGTACCAAGTGGTTCCTGCAATCTGCCATGCAGAAGCGGGGCAGCTTACTTTTATTTACCATGGAAATGGGCCGAGCTTTGTGTCTGGGCGCCTATGTCTGGAAGTGACCGGCTGGCTCCTGAAAAGCTACGATAGGCAGGATTGTGACAAGACCCATGGTGGCACCAGTGCCAAGTTGGGCTGGTTTGATAGCACCAAGTGGCTCCTGCAATCCGCCATCAAAAATTTGGCAGGCGAGATTTGTTTTCCAGGGAAAAGAGCGGTGGTTTTTGTTTGGGGGCCTGTGGCTGGGAGTGGCCGGCTGGCTCCTTAGAATCCACGATACGCAGGATGGTTCCCAGACCAGAGGTGGCACCAGTGCCAAGTTGGGCTGTTTTTGTAGTACCAAGTGCGTCCTGCAATTTGCCTTCCAGAAGAGGGGCAGTTGAGTTTTGTTTGCCAGAGAAAAGGGCCCTGGTTTGTGTTTGAGGGCATATGGCTGAGAGTGGCCGGCTGACCCCACAAAATCCACAATAGGCAGGATGGTTCCCAGAGCCAAGGTGGCACCAGTGCCAAGTCGGGCTGGTTTGATAGTACTAAATAGCTCCTGCAATCTGCCATCCAGAAGCGGGGTAGCTTAATTTTGTTTGTCAGGGAAACGGGCAGAGCTTTGTGTCTGGGGTCCTGTGGCTGGGAGTGGCCGGCTGGCTCCTTAGAATCCACAATACGCAGGATGGTTCCCAGACCAGTGGTGGCACCAGTGCCAAGTTGGGCTGGTTTGATAGTACCAAGTGGCTCCTGCAATCTGCCATCAAAAAGTTGGCAGGCGAGTTTTGTTTTCAAGGGAAAAGCGCCGTTGTTTTTGTTTGGGGCCCTGTGGCTGGGAGTGGCCGGCCGGCTAATTAGAATCTACGATACGCAGGATGGTTCCCACACCCGAGGTGGCACCAGTGCCAAGTCGGGATAGTTTGATGGTGCAAAGTGCCTCCTGCAATCTGCCATCCAGAAGCGGGGTAGCTTACTTTTGTTTGCCAGGGAAACGGGCCGAGGTTTTTTTCTGGGGGCCTATGGTTGGGAGTGATCGGCTGGCTCCTGAAAAGCTACATTAGGCAGGATGATTACCAGACCCATTGTGGCACCAGTGCCAAGTTGGGCTGATTTGATAGTACCAAGTGGCTCCTGTAATCTGCCATCAAAATGTTGGCAGGCGAGTTTTGTTTTCCAGGGAAAAGCGCCGTTGTTTGTGTTTGGGGCCCTGTGGCTGGGAGTGGCCGCCTGTCGTCTTAGAATCCACGTTACGCAGCATGGTTCCCAGATCCAAGGTGGCACCAGTGCCAAGTCGGGCTGGTTTGATAGTACCAAGTGGCTCCTGCAATCTGCCATCCAGAAGCGGGGCAGCTTACTTTTGTTTGCCAGGGAAACGGGCCGAGGTATTTGTCTGGGGCCCTATGGCAGGGAGTGACTGGCTGGCTCCTGAAAAGCTACGATAGGCAGGATGTTTACCAGACCCATGGTGGCACCAGTGCCAAGTTGGGCTAATTTGATAGTACCAAGTGGCTCCTGCAATCTGCCATCCAGAAGCGGGGTAGCTTACTTTTGTTTGCCATGGAAGCGGGCCGAGGTTTCTGTCTGGGGGTCTATGGCTGGGAGTGACCTCCTGGCTCCTGAAAAGCTATGCTAGGCAGGATGGTGACCAGACCCATGGTGGCACCAGTGCCAAGTTGGGCTGGTTTGATAGTACCAAGTGGCTCCTGCAATCTGCCATCAAAATGTTGGCAGGCGAGTTTTGTTTTCCGGGGTAAAGCGCCGTTGTTTGTGTTTGGGCGCCTGTGGCTCGGAGTGGCCGGGTTGCTGCTTAGAATCCACAATACGCAGGATGGTTCCCAGACCAGTGGTGGCACCAGTGCCAAGTCGGGCTGGTTTGATAGTACCAAGTGGTTCCTGCAATCTGCCATCCAGAAGCGGGGCAGCTTACTTTTGTTTACCATGGAAATGGGCCGAGCTTTGTGTCTGGGCGCCTATGGCTGGGAGTGACCGGCTGGCTCCTGAAAAGCTACGATAGGCAGGATTGTGACCAGACCCATGGTGGCACCAGTGCCAAGTTGGCTGGTTTGATAGCACCTAGTGGCTCTTGCAATCTGCCATCAAAAAGTTGGCAGGCGAGTTTTGTTTTCCAGGGAAAAGCGCCGTTGTTTGTGTTTGGGGGCCTGTGGCTGGGAGTGGCCGGCTGGCTCCTTAGAATCCACGATACGCAGGATGGTTCCCAGACCAGAGGTGGCACCAGTGCCAAGTTGGGCTGTTTTTGTAGTACCAAGTGCGTCCTGCAATTTGCCTTCCAGAAGAGGGGCAGTTGAGTTTTGTTTGCCAGAGAAAAGGGCCCTGGTTTGTGTTTGAGGGCATATGGCTGAGAGTGGCCGGCTGACCCCACAAAATCCACAATAGGCAGGATGGTTCCCAGAGCCAAGGTGGCACCAGTGCCAAGTCGGGCTGGTTTGATAGTACTAAATAGCTCCTGCAATCTGCCATCCAGAAGCGGGGTAGCTTAATTTTGTTTGTCAGGGAAACGGGCAGAGCTTTGTGTCTGGGGTCCTGTGGCTGGGAGTGGCCGGCTGGCTCCTTAGAATCCACGATACGCAGGATGGTTCCCAGACCAGTGGTGGCACCAGTGCCAAGTTGGGCTGGTTTGATAGTACCAAGTGGCTCCTGCAATCTGCCATCAAAAAGTTGTCAGGCGAGTTTTGTTTTCAAGGGAAAAGTGCCGTTGTTTTTGTTTGGGGCCCTGTGGCTGGGAGTGGCCGCCTGTCGTCTTAGAATCCACGTTATGCAGCATGGTTCCCAGATCCAAGGTGGCACCAGTGCCAAGTCGGGCTGGTTTGATAGTACCAAGTGGCTCCTGCAATCTGCCATCTAGAAGCGGGGCAGCTTACTTTTGTTTGCCAGGGAAACGGGCCGAGGTATTTGTCTGGGGCCCTATGGCAGGGAGTGACTGGCTGGCTCCTGAAAAGCTACGATAGGCCGGATGTTTACCAGACCCATGGTGGCACCAGTGCCAAGTTGGGCTAATTTGATAGTACCAAGTGGCTCCTGCAATCTGCCATCCAGAAGCGGGGCAGCTTACTTTTGTTTTCCATGGAAGCGGGCCGAGGTTTCTGTCTGGGGGTCTATGTCTGGAAGTGACCTCCTGGCTCCTGAAAAGCTATGCTAGGCAGGATGGTGACCAGACCCATGGTGGCACCAGTGCCAAGTTGGGCTGGTTTGATAGTACCAAGTGGCTCCTGCAATCTGCCATCAAAATGTTGGCAGGCGAGTTTTGTTTTCCGGGGAAAAGCGCCGTTGTTTGTGTTTGGGGGCCTGTGGCTCGGAGTGGCCGGGTGGCTGCTTAGAATCCACGATACGCAGGGTGGTTCCCAGGCCAGAGGTGTTACCAGTGTCAAGTTGGGCTGGTTTGATGGTGCAAAGTGGCTCCTGCAATCTGCCATCCAGAAGCGGGGTAGCTTACATTTGTTTGCCAGGGAAACGGGCCGAAATTCTTGTCTGGGGGCCAGTGCCTGGGGCTGGCTGGCCAGCCCCTGAAAAGCTACGATAGGCAGGATGGTGACCAGACCCATGGTGGCACCAGTGCCAAGTTGGGCTGATTTGATAGTACCAAGTGGCTCCTGCAATCTGCCATCCAGAAGCGGGGCAGCTTACATTTGTTTTCCATGGAAACGGGCCGAGGTTCCAGTCTGGGGGTCTATGGCTGGGAGTCACCTCCTGGCTCCTGAAAAGCTATGCTAGGCAGGATGGTGACCAGACCCATGGTGGCACCAGTGCCAAGTAGGGCTGGTTTGATAGTGCCAAGTGGCTCCTGCAATCTGCCATCAAAATGTTGGCAAGCGAGTTTTGTTTTCCGGGGAAAAGCGCCGTTGTGTGTGTTTGGGGGCCTGTGGCTGGGAGTGGCTGCCTGGCGCCTTAGAATCTACGTTACGCAGCATGGTTCCCAGACCCAAGGTGGCACCAGTGCCAAGTCGGGCTGGTTTGATAGTACCAAGTGGCTCCTGCAATCTGCCATCCAGAAGCGGGGCAGCTTAATTTTGTTTGCCAGGGAAACGGGCCGAGGTTTGTGTCTGGCGGCCTATGGCTGAGAGTGACCGGCTAGGTCCTGAAACGCTACGATAGGCAGGATGGTGACCATACCCATGGTGGCACCAGTGCCAAGTTGGGCTGGTTTGATAGTACCAAGTGGCTCCTGCAATCTGCCATCAAAATCTTTGCAGGCCAGATTTGTTTTCCAGGGAAAAGCGCAGTTGTTTGTGTTTGGGGGCCTGTGGCTGGGAGTGGCCGGCTGGCTCCTTAGAATCCACGATACGCAGGATGGTTCCCAGGCCAGAGGTGGCACCAGTGCCAAGTTGGGCTGGTTTGATGGTGCAAAGTGGCTCCTGCAATCTACCATCCAGAAGCGGGGTTGCTTACTTTTGTTTGCCAGGGAAACAGGCAGAGCTTTGTGTTTGGGGCCTATGGCTGGGACTGACCGGCTGGCTCCTGAAAAGCTACGATAGGCAGGATGGTTACCAGACCCATGGAGGCACCAGTGCCAAGTTGGACTGGTTTGATAGCACCATGTGGCTCCTGCAATCTGCCATCCAGAAGCGGGGTAGCTTACTTTTGTTTGCCAGGGAAACGGGCCGAGGTGTGTGTCTGGCGGCCTATGGCCGGCAGTGACCTCCTGGCTCCTGAAAAGCTCCGATAGGCAGTATGCTGACCAGACCCATGGTGGCAGCAGTGCCAAGTTGGGCTGGTTTCATAGAACCAAGTGTCTCCTGCAATCTGCCATCAAAAAGTTGGCAGGCGAGTTTTGTTTTCCAGGGAAAAGCGCCGTTGTTTGTGTTTGGGGGCCTGTGGCTGGGAGTGGCCAGCTGGCTCCTTAGAATCCACGATACGCAGGATGGTTCCCACACCAGAGGTGGCACCAGTGCCAAGTCGGGCTGGTTTGATGGTTCAAAGTGGCTCCTGCAATCTGCCATCCAGAAGCGGGGTAGCTTACTTTTGTTTGCCAGGGAAACGGGCAGAGCTTTTTGTCTGGGGCCTATGGCTGGGAGTGACCGGCTGGCTCCTGAAAAGCTACGATAGGCAGGATGGTTACCAGACCCATGGTGGCACCAGTGCCAAGTTGGGCTGGTTTGATAGCATCATGTGGCTCCTGCAATCTGCCATCCAGAAGCGGGGCAGCTTACTTTTGTTTGCCAGGGAAACGGGCCGAGGTTTGTGTCTGGCGACCTATGGCCGGGAGTGACCTCCTGGCTCCTGAAAAGCTCCGATAGGCAGGATGCTGACCAGACCCATGGAGGCACCAGTGCCAAGTTGGGCTGGTCTGACAGTACCAAGTCGCTCCTGCAATCTGCCATCCAAAAGCAGGGCAACTGAATTTTGTTTGCCAGAGAAATGCGCTGTTGTTTGTGTTTGGGGTCCTGTGGCTGGGAGTGGCCGGCTGGCTCCTTAGAATCCACGATACGCAGGATGGTTCCCAGACCCAAGGTGGCACCAGTGCCAAGTCGGGCTGGTTTGATAGTACCAAGTGGTTCCTGCAATCTGCCATCCAGAAGCGGGGCAGCTTACTTTTGTTTACCATGGAAATGGGCCGAGCTTTGTGTCTGGGTGCCTATGGCTGGGAGTGACCGGCTGGCTCCTGAAAAGTTACGATAGGCAGGATTGTGACCAGTCCCATGGTGGCACCAGTGCCAAGTTGGCTGGTTTGATAGCACCAAGTGGCTCATGCAATCTGCCATCAAAAAGTTGGCAGGCGAATTTTGTTTTCCAGGGAAAAGCGCCGTTGTTTGTGTTTGGGGGCCTGTGGCTGGGAGTGGCCGGCTGGCTCCTTAGAATCCACGATACGCAGGATGGTTCCCAGACCCGACGAGGCACCAGTGCCAAGTCGGGCTGATTTGATAGTACCAAGTGGCTCCTGCAATCTGCCATCCAGAAGCGGGGCAGCTTACTTTTGTTTGCCAGGGAAACGGGCCGAGGTTTGTGTCTGGGGGCCTATGGCTGGGAGTGACCGGCTGGCTCCTGAAAGGCTACGATAGGCAGGATGGTGACCAGGCCCATGGTGACACCAGTGCCAAGTTGGGCTGGTTTGATAGTACCAAGTGGCTCCTGCAATCTGCCATGCAGAAGTGGGGCAGCTGAGTTTTGTTTTCCAGGGAAAAGGGCCGTGGTTTTTGTTTGGGGGCTATGGCTCAGAGTGGCCGGCTGGCCCCTGAAAATCCACAATAGGCAGAATGGTTCCCAGACCCAAGGTGGCACCAGTGCCAAGTTGGGCTGTTTTTGTAGTACCAAGTGCGTCCTGCAATTTGCCTTCCAAAAGAGGGGCAGTTGAGTTTTGTTTGCCAGAGAAAAGGGCCGTGGTTTCTGTTTGAGGGCATATGGCTGAGAGTGGCCGGCTGACCCCACAAAATCCACAATAGGCAGGATGGCTCCCAGAGCCAAGGTGGCACAAGTGCCAAGTCGGGCTGGTTTGATAGTACTAAATAGCTCCTGCAATCTGCCATCCAGAAGCGGGGTAGCTTAATTTTGTTTGTCAGGGAAACGGGCAGAGCTTTGTGTCTGGGGTCCTGTGGCTGGGAGTGGCCGGCTGGCTCCTTAGAATCCACGATACGCAGGATGGTTCCCAGACCAGAGGTGGCACCAGTGCCAAGTCGGGCTGATTTGATAGTACCAAATGGCTCCTGCAATCTGCCATCCAGAAGCGGGGCAGCTTACTTTTGTTTGCCAGGGAAACGGGCCGAGGTTTGTGTCTGGGGGCCTATGGCTGGGAGTGACCGGCTGGCTCCTGAAAAGCTACGATAGGCAGGATGGTGACCAGGCCCATGGTGACACCAGTGCCAAGTTGGGCTGGTTTGATAGTACCAAGTGGCTCCTGCAATCTGCCATGCAGAAGTGGGGCAGCTGAGTTTTGTTTTCCAGGGAAAATTTCCGTGGTTTTTGTTTGGGGGCTATGGCTCAGAGTGGCCGGCTGGCCCCTGAAAATCCACGATAGGTAGAATGGTTCCCAGACCCAAGGTGGCACCAGTGCCAAGTTGGGCTGTTTTTGTAGTACCAAGTGCGTCCTGCCATTTGCCTTCCAGAAGTGGGGCAGTTGAGTTTTGTTTGCCAGAGAAAAGGGCCGTGGTTTCTGTTTGAGGGCATATGGCTGAGAGTGGCCGGCTGACCCCACAAAATCCACAATAGGCAGGATGGTTCCCAGAGCCAAGGTGGCACCAGTGCCACGTCGGGCTGGTTTGATAGTACTAAATAGCTCCTGCAATCTGCCATCCAGAAGCGGGGTAGCTTAATTTTGTTTGTCAGGGAAACGGGCAGAGCTTTGTGTCTGGGGTCCTGTGGCTGGGAGTGGCCGGCTGGCTCCTTAGAATCCACAATACGCAGGATGGTTCCCAGACCAGTGGTGGCACCAGTGCCAAGTTGGGCTGGTTTGATAGTACCAAGTGGCTCCTGCAATCTGCCATCAAAAAGTTGGCAGGCGAGTTTTGTTTTCCAGGGAAAAGCACCGTTGTTTGTGTTTGGGGGCCTGTGGCTGGGAGTGGCCGGCTGGCTAATTAGAATCCACGATACGCAGGATGGTTCCCAGACCCGAGGTGGCACCAGTGCCAAGTCGGGATAGTTTGATGGTGCAAAGTGGCTCCTGCAATCTGCCATCCAGAAGCGGATTAGCTTACTTTTGTTTGCCAGGGAAACGGGCCGAGGTTTGTGTCTGGGGGCCTATGGCTGGGAGTGACCGGCTGGCTCCTGAAAAGCTACAGTAGGCAGGATGGTGACCAGGCCCATGGTGACACCAGTGCCAAGTTGGGCTGATTTGATAGTACCAAGTGGCTCCTGCAATCTGCCATCAAAAAGTTGGGAGGCGAGTTTTGTTTTCCAGGGAAAAGCGCCGTTGTTGTTGTTTGGGGCTCTGTGGCTGGGAGTGGCCGCCTGTTGTCTTAGAATCCACGTTACGCAGCATGGTTCCCAGATCCAAGGTGGCACCAGTGCCAAGTCGGGCTGGTTTGATAGTACCAAGTGGCTCCTGCAATCTGCCATCCAGAAGCGGGGCAGCTTACTTTTGTTTGCCAGGGAAACGGGCCGAGGTTTGTGTCTGGGGCCCTATGGCAGGGAGTGACTGGCTGGCTCCTGAAAAGCTACGATAGGCAGGATGTTTACCAGACCCATGGTGGCACCAGTGCCAAGTTGGGCTAATTTGATAGTACCAAGTGGCTCCTGCAATCTGCCATCCAGAAGCGGGGCAGCTTACTTTTGTTTTCCATGGAAACGGGCCGAGGTTTCTGTCTGGGGGTCTATGGCTGGGAGTGACCTCCTGGCTCCTGAAAAGCTATGCTAGGCAGGATGGTGACCAGACCCATGGTGGCACCAGTGCCAAGTTGGGCTGGTTTGATAGTACCAAGTGGCTCCTGCAATCTGCCATCAAAATGTTGGCAGGCGAGTTTTGTTTTCTGGGGAAAAACGCCGTTGTTTGTGTTTGGGGGCCTGTGGCTCGGAGTGGCCGGGTGGCTGCTTAGAATCCACGATACGCAGGATGGTTCCCAGGCCAGAGGTGGCACCAGTGTCAAGTTGGGCTGGTTTGATGGTGCAAAGTGGCTCCTGCAATCTGTCATCCAGAAGCGGGGTAGCTTACTTTGGTTTGCCAGGGAAACGGGCCGAGGTTCTTGTCTGGGTGCCAGTGCCTGGGGCTGGCTGGCTGGCCCCTGAAAAGCTACGATAGCCAGGATGGTGACCAGACCCATGGTGGCACCAGTGCCAAGTTGGGCTGGTTTGATAGTACCAAGTGGCTCCCGCAATCTGCCATCCAGAAGCGGGGCAGCTTAATTTTGTTTGCCAGGGAAACGGGCCGAGGTTTGTGTCTGGCGGCCTATGGCTGGGAGTGACCGGCTGGCTCCTGAAAAGCTCCGATAGGCAGTATGCTGACCAGACCCATGGTGGCAGCAGTGCCAAGTTGGGCTGGTTTCATAGAACCAAGTGTCTCCTGCAATCTGCCATCAAAAAGTTGGCAGGCGAGTTTTGTTTTCCAGGGAAAAGCGCCGTTGTTTGTGTTTGGGGGCCTGTGGCTGGGAGTGGCCAGCTGGCTCCTTAGAATCCACGATACGCAGGATGGTTCCCACACCAGAGGTGGCACCAGTGCCAAGTCGGGCTGGTTTGATGGTTCAAAGTGGCTCCTGCAATCTGCCATCCAGAAGCGGGGTAGCTTACTTTTGTTTGCCAGGGAAACGGGCAGAGCTTTTTGTCTGGGGCCTATGGCTGGGAGTGACCGGCTGGCTCCTGAAAAGCTACGATAGGCAGGATGGTTACCAGACCCATGGTGGCACCAGTGCCAAGTTGGGCTGGTTTGATAGCATCATGTGGCTCCTGCAATCTGCCATCCAGAAGCGGGGCAGCTTACTTTTGTTTGCCAGGGAAACGGGCCGAGGTTTGTGTCTGGCGACCTATGGCCGGGAGTGACCTCCTGGCTCCTGAAAAGCTCCGATAGGCAGGATGCTGACCAGACCCATGGAGGCACCAGTGCCAAGTTGGGCTGGTCTGACAGTACCAAGTCGCTCCTGCAATCTGCCATCCAAAAGCAGGGCAACTGAATTTTGTTTGCCAGAGAAATGCGCTGTTGTTTGTGTTTGGGGTCCTGTGGCTGGGAGTGGCCGGCTGGCTCCTTAGAATCCACGATACGCAGGATGGTTCCCAGACCCAAGGTGGCACCAGTGCCAAGTCGGGCTGGTTTGATAGTACCAAGTGGTTCCTGCAATCTGCCATCCAGAAGCGGGGCAGCTTACTTTTGTTTACCATGGAAATGGGCCGAGCTTTGTGTCTGGGTGCCTATGGCTGGGAGTGACCGGCTGGCTCCTGAAAAGTTACGATAGGCAGGATTGTGACCAGTCCCATGGTGGCACCAGTGCCAAGTTGGCTGGTTTGATAGCACCAAGTGGCTCATGCAATCTGCCATCAAAAAGTTGGCAGGCGAATTTTGTTTTCCAGGGAAAAGCGCCGTTGTTTGTGTTTGGGGGCCTGTGGCTGGGAGTGGCCGGCTGGCTCCTTAGAATCCACGATACGCAGGATGGTTCCCAGACCCGACGAGGCACCAGTGCCAAGTCGGGCTGATTTGATAGTACCAAGTGGCTCCTGCAATCTGCCATCCAGAAGCGGGGCAGCTTACTTTTGTTTGCCAGGGAAACGGGCCGAGGTTTGTGTCTGGGGGCCTATGGCTGGGAGTGACCGGCTGGCTCCTGAAAGGCTACGATAGGCAGGATGGTGACCAGGCCCATGGTGACACCAGTGCCAAGTTGGGCTGGTTTGATAGTACCAAGTGGCTCCTGCAATCTGCCATGCAGAAGTGGGGCAGCTGAGTTTTGTTTTCCAGGGAAAAGGGCCGTGGTTTTTGTTTGGGGGCTATGGCTCAGAGTGGCCGGCTGGCCCCTGAAAATCCACAATAGGCAGAATGGTTCCCAGACCCAAGGTGGCACCAGTGCCAAGTTGGGCTGTTTTTGTAGTACCAAGTGCGTCCTGCAATTTGCCTTCCAAAAGAGGGGCAGTTGAGTTTTGTTTGCCAGAGAAAAGGGCCGTGGTTTCTGTTTGAGGGCATATGGCTGAGAGTGGCCGGCTGACCCCACAAAATCCACAATAGGCAGGATGGCTCCCAGAGCCAAGGTGGCACAAGTGCCAAGTCGGGCTGGTTTGATAGTACTAAATAGCTCCTGCAATCTGCCATCCAGAAGCGGGGTAGCTTAATTTTGTTTGTCAGGGAAACGGGCAGAGCTTTGTGTCTGGGGTCCTGTGGCTGGGAGTGGCCGGCTGGCTCCTTAGAATCCACGATACGCAGGATGGTTCCCAGACCAGAGGTGGCACCAGTGCCAAGTCGGGCTGATTTGATAGTACCAAATGGCTCCTGCAATCTGCCATCCAGAAGCGGGGCAGCTTACTTTTGTTTGCCAGGGAAACGGGCCGAGGTTTGTGTCTGGGGGCCTATGGCTGGGAGTGACCGGCTGGCTCCTGAAAAGCTACGATAGGCAGGATGGTGACCAGGCCCATGGTGACACCAGTGCCAAGTTGGGCTGGTTTGATAGTACCAAGTGGCTCCTGCAATCTGCCATGCAGAAGTGGGGCAGCTGAGTTTTGTTTTCCAGGGAAAATTTCCGTGGTTTTTGTTTGGGGGCTATGGCTCAGAGTGGCCGGCTGGCCCCTGAAAATCCACGATAGGTAGAATGGTTCCCAGACCCAAGGTGGCACCAGTGCCAAGTTGGGCTGTTTTTGTAGTACCAAGTGCGTCCTGCCATTTGCCTTCCAGAAGTGGGGCAGTTGAGTTTTGTTTGCCAGAGAAAAGGGCCGTGGTTTCTGTTTGAGGGCATATGGCTGAGAGTGGCCGGCTGACCCCACAAAATCCACAATAGGCAGGATGGTTCCCAGAGCCAAGGTGGCACCAGTGCCACGTCGGGCTGGTTTGATAGTACTAAATAGCTCCTGCAATCTGCCATCCAGAAGCGGGGTAGCTTAATTTTGTTTGTCAGGGAAACGGGCAGAGCTTTGTGTCTGGGGTCCTGTGGCTGGGAGTGGCCGGCTGGCTCCTTAGAATCCACAATACGCAGGATGGTTCCCAGACCAGTGGTGGCACCAGTGCCAAGTTGGGCTGGTTTGATAGTACCAAGTGGCTCCTGCAATCTGCCATCAAAAAGTTGGCAGGCGAGTTTTGTTTTCCAGGGAAAAGCACCGTTGTTTGTGTTTGGGGGCCTGTGGCTGGGAGTGGCCGGCTGGCTAATTAGAATCCACGATACGCAGGATGGTTCCCAGACCCGAGGTGGCACCAGTGCCAAGTCGGGATAGTTTGATGGTGCAAAGTGGCTCCTGCAATCTGCCATCCAGAAGCGGGTTAGCTTACTTTTGTTTGCCAGGGAAACGGGCCGAGGTTTGTGTCTGGGGGCCTATGGCTGGGAGTGACCGGCTGGCTCCTGAAAAGCTACAGTAGGCAGGATGATTACCAGACCCATGGTAGCAGCAGTGCCAAGTTGGGCTGATTTGATAGTACCAAGTGGCTCCTGCAATCTGCCATCAAAAAGTTGGGAGGCGAGTTTTGTTTTCCAGGGAAAAGCGCCGTTGTTGTTGTTTGGGGCTCTGTGGCTGGGAGTGGCCGCCTGTTGTCTTAGAATCCACGTTACGCAGCATGGTTCCCAGATCCAAGGTGGCACCAGTGCCAAGTCGGGCTGGTTTGATAGTACCAAGTGGCTCCTGCAATCTGCCATCCAGAAGCGGGGCAGCTTACTTTTGTTTGCCAGGGAAACGGGCCGAGGTTTGTGTCTGGGGCCCTATGGCAGGGAGTGACTGGCTGGCTCCTGAAAAGCTACGATAGGCAGGATGTTTACCAGACCCATGGTGGCACCAGTGCCAAGTTGGGCTAATTTGATAGTACCAAGTGGCTCCTGCAATCTGCCATCCAGAAGCGGGGCAGCTTACTTTTGTTTTCCATGGAAACGGGCCGAGGTTTCTGTCTGGGGGTCTATGGCTGGGAGTGACCTCCTGGCTCCTGAAAAGCTATGCTAGGCAGGATGGTGACCAGACCCATGGTGGCACCAGTGCCAAGTTGGGCTGGTTTGATAGTACCAAGTGGCTCCTGCAATCTGCCATCAAAATGTTGGCAGGCGAGTTTTGTTTTCTGGGGAAAAACGCCGTTGTTTGTGTTTGGGGGCCTGTGGCTCGGAGTGGCCGGGTGGCTGCTTAGAATCCACGATACGCAGGATGGTTCCCAGGCCAGAGGTGGCACCAGTGTCAAGTTGGGCTGGTTTGATGGTGCAAAGTGGCTCCTGCAATCTGTCATCCAGAAGCGGGGTAGCTTACTTTGGTTTGCCAGGGAAACGGGCCGAGGTTCTTGTCTGGGTGCCAGTGCCTGGGGCTGGCTGGCTGGCCCCTGAAAAGCTACGATAGCCAGGATGGTGACCAGACCCATGGTGGCACCAGTGCCAAGTTGGGCTGGTTTGATAGTACCAAGTGGCTCCCGCAATCTGCCATCCAGAAGCGGGGCAGCTTAATTTTGTTTGCCAGGGAAACGGGCCGAGGTTTGTGTCTGGCGGCCTATGGCTGGGAGTGACCGGCTGGCTCCTGAAAAGCTCCGATAGGCAGTATGCTGACCAGACCCATGGTGGCAGCAGTGCCAAGTTGGGCTGGTTTCATAGAACCAAGTGTCTCCTGCAATCTGCCATCAAAAAGTTGGCAGGCGAGTTTTGTTTTCCAGGGAAAAGCGCCGTTGTTTGTGTTTGGGGGCCTGTGGCTGGGAGTGGCCAGCTGGCTCCTTAGAATCCACGATACGCAGGATGGTTCCCACACCAGAGGTGGCACCAGTGCCAAGTCGGGCTGGTTTGATGGTTCAAAGTGGCTCCTGCAATCTGCCATCCAGAAGCGGGGTAGCTTACTTTTGTTTGCCAGGGAAACGGGCAGAGCTTTTTGTCTGGGGCCTATGGCTGGGAGTGACCGGCTGGCTCCTGAAAAGCTACGATAGGCAGGATGGTTACCAGACCCATGGTGGCACCAGTGCCAAGTTGGGCTGGTTTGATAGCATCATGTGGCTCCTGCAATCTGCCATCCAGAAGCGGGGCAGCTTACTTTTGTTTGCCAGGGAAACGGGCCGAGGTTTGTGTCTGGCGACCTATGGCCGGGAGTGACCTCCTGGCTCCTGAAAAGCTCCGATAGGCAGGATGCTGACCAGACCCATGGAGGCACCAGTGCCAAGTTGGGCTGGTCTGACAGTACCAAGTCGCTCCTGCAATCTGCCATCCAAAAGCAGGGCAACTGAATTTTGTTTGCCAGAGAAATGCGCTGTTGTTTGTGTTTGGGGTCCTGTGGCTGGGAGTGGCCGGCTGGCTCCTTAGAATCCACGATACGCAGGATGGTTCCCAGACCCAAGGTGGCACCAGTGCCAAGTCGGGCTGGTTTGATAGTACCAAGTGGTTCCTGCAATCTGCCATCCAGAAGCGGGGCAGCTTACTTTTGTTTACCATGGAAATGGGCCGAGCTTTGTGTCTGGGTGCCTATGGCTGGGAGTGACCGGCTGGCTCCTGAAAAGTTACGATAGGCAGGATTGTGACCAGTCCCATGGTGGCACCAGTGCCAAGTTGGCTGGTTTGATAGCACCAAGTGGCTCATGCAATCTGCCATCAAAAAGTTGGCAGGCGAATTTTGTTTTCCAGGGAAAAGCGCCGTTGTTTGTGTTTGGGGGCCTGTGGCTGGGAGTGGCCGGCTGGCTCCTTAGAATCCACGATACGCAGGATGGTTCCCAGACCCGACGAGGCACCAGTGCCAAGTCGGGCTGATTTGATAGTACCAAGTGGCTCCTGCAATCTGCCATCCAGAAGCGGGGCAGCTTACTTTTGTTTGCCAGGGAAACGGGCCGAGGTTTGTGTCTGGGGGCCTATGGCTGGGAGTGACCGGCTGGCTCCTGAAAGGCTACGATAGGCAGGATGGTGACCAGGCCCATGGTGACACCAGTGCCAAGTTGGGCTGGTTTGATAGTACCAAGTGGCTCCTGCAATCTGCCATGCAGAAGTGGGGCAGCTGAGTTTTGTTTTCCAGGGAAAAGGGCCGTGGTTTTTGTTTGGGGGCTATGGCTCAGAGTGGCCGGCTGGCCCCTGAAAATCCACAATAGGCAGAATGGTTCCCAGACCCAAGGTGGCACCAGTGCCAAGTTGGGCTGTTTTTGTAGTACCAAGTGCGTCCTGCAATTTGCCTTCCAAAAGAGGGGCAGTTGAGTTTTGTTTGCCAGAGAAAAGGGCCGTGGTTTCTGTTTGAGGGCATATGGCTGAGAGTGGCCGGCTGACCCCACAAAATCCACAATAGGCAGGATGGCTCCCAGAGCCAAGGTGGCACAAGTGCCAAGTCGGGCTGGTTTGATAGTACTAAATAGCTCCTGCAATCTGCCATCCAGAAGCGGGGTAGCTTAATTTTGTTTGTCAGGGAAACGGGCAGAGCTTTGTGTCTGGGGTCCTGTGGCTGGGAGTGGCCGGCTGGCTCCTTAGAATCCACGATACGCAGGATGGTTCCCAGACCAGAGGTGGCACCAGTGCCAAGTCGGGCTGATTTGATAGTACCAAATGGCTCCTGCAATCTGCCATCCAGAAGCGGGGCAGCTTACTTTTGTTTGCCAGGGAAACGGGCCGAGGTTTGTGTCTGGGGGCCTATGGCTGGGAGTGACCGGCTGGCTCCTGAAAAGCTACGATAGGCAGGATGGTGACCAGGCCCATGGTGACACCAGTGCCAAGTTGGGCTGGTTTGATAGTACCAAGTGGCTCCTGCAATCTGCCATGCAGAAGTGGGGCAGCTGAGTTTTGTTTTCCAGGGAAAATTTCCGTGGTTTTTGTTTGGGGGCTATGGCTCAGAGTGGCCGGCTGGCCCCTGAAAATCCACGATAGGTAGAATGGTTCCCAGACCCAAGGTGGCACCAGTGCCAAGTTGGGCTGTTTTTGTAGTACCAAGTGCGTCCTGCCATTTGCCTTCCAGAAGTGGGGCAGTTGAGTTTTGTTTGCCAGAGAAAAGGGCCGTGGTTTCTGTTTGAGGGCATATGGCTGAGAGTGGCCGGCTGACCCCACAAAATCCACAATAGGCAGGATGGTTCCCAGAGCCAAGGTGGCACCAGTGCCACGTCGGGCTGGTTTGATAGTACTAAATAGCTCCTGCAATCTGCCATCCAGAAGCGGGGTAGCTTAATTTTGTTTGTCAGGGAAACGGGCAGAGCTTTGTGTCTGGGGTCCTGTGGCTGGGAGTGGCCGGCTGGCTCCTTAGAATCCACAATACGCAGGATGGTTCCCAGACCAGTGGTGGCACCAGTGCCAAGTTGGGCTGGTTTGATAGTACCAAGTGGCTCCTGCAATCTGCCATCAAAAAGTTGGCAGGCGAGTTTTGTTTTCCAGGGAAAAGCACCGTTGTTTGTGTTTGGGGGCCTGTGGCTGGGAGTGGCCGGCTGGCTAATTAGAATCCACGATACGCAGGATGGTTCCCAGACCCGAGGTGGCACCAGTGCCAAGTCGGGATAGTTTGATGGTGCAAAGTGGCTCCTGCAATCTGCCATCCAGAAGCGGGTTAGCTTACTTTTGTTTGCCAGGGAAACGGGCCGAGGTTTGTGTCTGGGGGCCTATGGCTGGGAGTGACCGGCTGGCTCCTGAAAAGCTACAGTAGGCAGGATGATTACCAGACCCATGGTAGCAGCAGTGCCAAGTTGGGCTGATTTGATAGTACCAAGTGGCTCCTGCAATCTGCCATCAAAAAGTTGGGAGGCGAGTTTTGTTTTCCAGGGAAAAGCGCCGTTGTTGTTGTTTGGGGCTCTGTGGCTGGGAGTGGCCGCCTGTTGTCTTAGAATCCACGTTACGCAGCATGGTTCCCAGATCCAAGGTGGCACCAGTGCCAAGTCGGGCTGGTTTGATAGTACCAAGTGGCTCCTGCAATCTGCCATCCAGAAGCGGGGCAGCTTACTTTTGTTTGCCAGGGAAACGGGCCGAGGTTTGTGTCTGGGGCCCTATGGCAGGGAGTGACTGGCTGGCTCCTGAAAAGCTACGATAGGCAGGATGTTTACCAGACCCATGGTGGCACCAGTGCCAAGTTGGGCTAATTTGATAGTACCAAGTGGCTCCTGCAATCTGCCATCCAGAAGCGGGGCAGCTTACTTTTGTTTTCCATGGAAACGGGCCGAGGTTTCTGTCTGGGGGTCTATGGCTGGGAGTGACCTCCTGGCTCCTGAAAAGCTATGCTAGGCAGGATGGTGACCAGACCCATGGTGGCACCAGTGCCAAGTTGGGCTGGTTTGATAGTACCAAGTGGCTCCTGCAATCTGCCATCAAAATGTTGGCAGGCGAGTTTTGTTTTCTGGGGAAAAACGCCGTTGTTTGTGTTTGGGGGCCTGTGGCTCGGAGTGGCCGGGTGGCTGCTTAGAATCCACGATACGCAGGATGGTTCCCAGGCCAGAGGTGGCACCAGTGTCAAGTTGGGCTGGTTTGATGGTGCAAAGTGGCTCCTGCAATCTGTCATCCAGAAGCGGGGTAGCTTACTTTGGTTTGCCAGGGAAACGGGCCGAGGTTCTTGTCTGGGTGCCAGTGCCTGGGGCTGGCTGGCTGGCCCCTGAAAAGCTACGATAGCCAGGATGGTGACCAGACCCATGGTGGCACCAGTGCCAAGTTGGGCTGGTTTGATAGTACCAAGTGGCTCCCGCAATCTGCCATCCAGAAGCGGGGCAGCTTAATTTTGTTTGCCAGGGAAACGGGCCGAGGTTTGTGTCTGGCGGCCTATGGCTGGGAGTGACCGGCTGGCTCCTGAAAAGCTCCGATAGGCAGGATGCTGACCAGACCCATGGTGGCAGCAGTGCCAAGTTGGGCTGGTTTCATAGTACCAAGTGGCTCCTGCAATCTGCCATCAAAAATTGGCAGGCGAGTTTTGTTTTCCAGGGAACAGCGCCGTTGTTTGTGTTTGGGGGCCTGTGGCTGGGAGTGGCCGCCTGGCTCCTTAGAATCTACGTTACGCAGCATGGTTCCCAGACCAGAGGTGGCACCGGTGCCAAGTCGGGCTGGTTTGATAGTACCAAGTGGCTCCTGCAATCTGCCATCCAGAAGCGGGGAAGCTTACTTTTGTTTGCCAGGGAAACGGGCCGAGGTTTGTGTCTGGGAGCCTATGGCTGGGAGTGACCGGCTGGCTCCTGAAAAGCTACGATAGGCAGGATGGTGACCAGACCCATGGTGGCACCAGTGCCAAGTTGGGCTGGTTTGATAGTACCAAGTGGCTCCTGCAATCTGCCATCAAAAAGTTGGCAGGCGAGTTTTGTTTTCCAGGGAAAAGCGCCGTTGTTTGTGTTTGTGGGCCTGTGGCTGGGAGTGGCCAGCTGGCTCCTTAGAATCCACGATACGCAGGATGGTTCCCAGACCAGAGGTGGCACCAGTGCCCAGTCGGGCTGGTTTGATGTTTCAAAGTGGCTCCTGCAATCTGCCATCCAGAAGCGGGGTAGCTTACTTTTGTTTGCCAGGGAAACGGGCAGAGCTTTGTGTCTGGGGCCTATGGCTGGGAGTGACCGGCTGGCTCCTGAAAAGCTACGATAGGCAGGATTGTTACCGGACCCATGGAGGCACCAGTGCCAAGATGGGCTGGTTTGATAGTACCAAGTCGCTCCTGCAATCTGCAATTCAAAAGCAGGGCAACGGAGTTTTGTTTGCCAGAGAAAAGCGCCGTTGTTTGTGTTTGGGGTCCTGTTGCTGGGAGTGGCCGGCTGGCTCCTTAGAATCCACGATACGCAGGATGGTTCCCAGACCAGAGGTGGCACCAGTGCCAAGTCGGGCTGGTTTGATAGTACCAAGTTGTTCCTGCAATCTGCCATCCAGAAGCGGGGCAGCTTACTTTTGTTTACCATGGAAATGGGCCGAGCTTTGTGTCTGGGCGCCTATGGCTGGGAGTGACCGGCTGACTCCGGAAAAGCTACGATAGGCAGGATTGTGACCAGTCCCATGGTGGCACCAGTGCCAAGTTGGCTGGTTTGATAGCACCAAGTGGCTCCTGCAATCTGCCATCAAAAAGTTGGCAGGCCAGTTTTGTTTTCCAGGGAAAAGCGCCGTTGTTTGTGTTTGTGGCCTGTGGCTGGGAGTGACCGGCTGGCTCCTTAGAATCCACGATACGCAGGATGGTTCCCAGACCTGAGGTGGCACCAGTGCCAAGTCGGGATAGTTTGATGGTGCAAAGTGGCTCCTGCAATCTGCCATCCAGAAGCGGGGTAGCTTACTTTTGTTTGCCAGGGAAACGGGCCGAGGTTTCTTTCTGGGGGCCTATGGCTGGGAGTGACCGGCTGGCTCCTGAAAAGCTACAGTAGGCAGGATGATTACCAGACCCATGGTAGCAGAAGTGCCAAGTTGGGCTGATTTGATAGTACCAAGTGGCTCCTGCAATCTGCCATCAAAAAGTTGGCAGGCGAGTTTTGTTTTCCAGGGAAAAGCGCCGTTGTTTGTGTTTGGGGCCCTGTGGCTGGGAGTGGCCGCCTGTCGTCTTAGAATCCACGTTACGCAGCATGGTTCCCAGATCCAAGGTGGCACCAGTGCCAAGTCGGGCTGGTTTGATGGTGCAAAGTGGCTCCTGCAATCAGCCATCCAGAAGCGGGGTAGCTTACTTTTGTTTGCCAGGGAAACGGGCCGAGGTTTGTGTCTGGGGGCCTATGGCTGGGAGTGACCGGCTGGCTCCTGAAAAGCTACAGTAGGCAGGATGATTACCAGACCCATGGTGGCACCAGTGCCAAGTTGGGCTGGTTTGATAGTACCAAGTGGCTCCTGCAATCTGCCATCAAAAACTTGGCAGGCGAGTTTTGTTTTCCAGGGAAAAGCGCCGTTGTTTTTCTTTGGGGGCCTGTGGCTGGGAGTGGCCGCCTGGCGCATTAGAATCTACGTTACGCAGCATGGTTCCCAGACCCAAGGCAGCAGCAGTGCCAAGTCGGGCTGGTTTGATAGTACCAAGTGGCTCCTGCAATCTGCCATCCAGAAGCGGGGCAGCTTACTTTTGTTTTCCATGGAAACGGGCCGAGGTTTCTGTCTTGGGGTCTATGGCTGGGAGTGACCTCCTGGCTCCTGAAAAGCTATGCTAGGCAGGATGGTGACCAGACCCATGGTGGCACCAGTGCCAAGTTGGGCTGGTTTGATAGTACCAAGTGGCTCCTGCAATCTGCCATCAAAAAGTTGGCAGGCGAGTTTTGTTTTCCAGGGAAAAGCGCCGTTGTTTGTGTTTGGGGTCCGGTGGCTCGGAGTGGCCGGGTGGCTGCTTAGAATCCACGATACGCAGGATGGTTCCCAGACCAGTGGTGGCACCAGTGCCAAGTTGGGCTGGTGTGATATTACCAAGTGGCTCCTGCAATCTGCCATCCAGAAGCGGGGTAGCTTACTTTTGTTTGCCAGGGAAATGGGCCGAAATTCTTGTCTGGGTGCCAGTGCCTGGGGCTGGCTGGCTGGCCCCTGAAAAGCTACGATAGTTAGGATGGTGACCAGACCCATGGTGGCACCAGTGCCAAGTTGGGCTGGTTTGATAGTACCAAGTGGCTCCTGCAATCTGCCATCCAGAAGCGGGGCAGCTTAATTTTGTTTGCCAGGGAAACGGGCCAAGGTTTGTGTCTGGAGGCCTACGGCTGGGAGTGACCGGCTGGCTCCTGAAATGCTACGATAGGCAGGATGGTGACCAGACCCATAGTGGCACCAGTGCCAAGTTGGGCTGGTTTGATAGTACCAAGTGGCTCCTGCAATCTGCCATGCAGAATTGGGGCAGCTGAGTTTTGTTTTCCAGGGAAAAGTGCCGTGGTTTTTGTTTGGGGGCTATGGCTCAGAGTGGCCGGCTGGCCCCTGAAAATCCACGATAGGTAGAATGGTTCCCAGACCCAAGGTGGCACCAGTGCCAAGTTGGGCTGTTTTTGTAGTACCAAGTGCGTCCTGCCATTTGCCTTCCAGAAGTGGGGCAGTTGAGTTTTGTTTGCCAGAGAAAAGGGCCGTGGTTTCTGTTTGAGGGCATATGGCTGAGAGTGGCCGGCTGACCCCACAAAATCCACAATAGGCAGGATGGTTCCCAGAGCCAAGGTGGCACCAGTGCCACGTCGGGCTGGTTTGATAGTACTAAATAGCTCCTGCAATCTGCCATCCAGAAGCGGGGTAGCTTAATTTTGTTTGTCAGGGAAACGGGCAGAGCTTTGTGTCTGGGGTCCTGTGGCTGGGAGTGGCCGGCTGGCTCCTTAGAATCCACAATACGCAGGATGGTTCCCAGACCAGTGGTGGCACCAGTGCCAAGTTGGGCTGGTTTGATAGTACCAAGTGGCTCCTGCAATCTGCCATCAAAAAGTTGGCAGGCGAGTTTTGTTTTCCAGGGAAAAGCACCGTTGTTTGTGTTTGGGGGCCTGTGGCTGGGAGTGGCCGGCTGGCTAATTAGAATCCACGATACGCAGGATGGTTCCCAGACCCGAGGTGGCACCAGTGCCAAGTCGGGATAGTTTGATGGTGCAAAGTGGCTCCTGCAATCTGCCATCCAGAAGCGGGTTAGCTTACTTTTGTTTGCCAGGGAAACGGGCCGAGGTTTGTGTCTGGGGGCCTATGGCTGGGAGTGACCGGCTGGCTCCTGAAAAGCTACAGTAGGCAGGATGATTACCAGACCCATGGTAGCAGCAGTGCCAAGTTGGGCTGATTTGATAGTACCAAGTGGCTCCTGCAATCTGCCATCAAAAAGTTGGGAGGCGA
Source organism: Melospiza georgiana (assembly GCF_028018845.1). Taxonomy (NCBI): domain Eukaryota; kingdom Metazoa; phylum Chordata; class Aves; order Passeriformes; family Passerellidae; genus Melospiza; species Melospiza georgiana. The sequence goes on along the minus strand of NC_080434.1, from coordinate 44,366,696 downwards.
GTTTTGTTTTCCAGGGAAAAGCGCCGTTGTTGTTGTTTGGGGCTCTGTGGCTGGGAGTGGCCGCCTGTTGTCTTAGAATCCACGTTACGCAGCATGGTTCCCAGATCCAAGGTGGCACCAGTGCCAAGTCGGGCTGGTTTGATAGTACCAAGTGGCTCCTGCAATCTGCCATCCAGAAGCGGGGCAGCTTACTTTTGTTTGCCAGGGAAACGGGCCGAGGTTTGTGTCTGGGGCCCTATGGCAGGGAGTGACTGGCTGGCTCCTGAAAAGCTACGATAGGCAGGATGTTTACCAGACCCATGGTGGCACCAGTGCCAAGTTGGGCTAATTTGATAGTACCAAGTGGCTCCTGCAATCTGCCATCCAGAAGCGGGGCAGCTTACTTTTGTTTTCCATGGAAACGGGCCGAGGTTTCTGTCTGGGGGTCTATGGCTGGGAGTGACCTCCTGGCTCCTGAAAAGCTATGCTAGGCAGGATGGTGACCAGACCCATGGTGGCACCAGTGCCAAGTTGGGCTGGTTTGATAGTACCAAGTGGCTCCTGCAATCTGCCATCAAAATGTTGGCAGGCGAGTTTTGTTTTCTGGGGAAAAACGCCGTTGTTTGTGTTTGGGGGCCTGTGGCTCGGAGTGGCCGGGTGGCTGCTTAGAATCCACGATACGCAGGATGGTTCCCAGGCCAGAGGTGGCACCAGTGTCAAGTTGGGCTGGTTTGATGGTGCAAAGTGGCTCCTGCAATCTGTCATCCAGAAGCGGGGTAGCTTACTTTGGTTTGCCAGGGAAACGGGCCGAGGTTCTTGTCTGGGTGCCAGTGCCTGGGGCTGGCTGGCTGGCCCCTGAAAAGCTACGATAGGCAGGATGGTGACCAGACCCATGGTGGCACCAGTGCCAAGTTGGGCTGGTTTGATAGTACCAAGTGGCTCCTGCAATCTGCCATCCAGAAGCGGGGCAGCTTAATTTTGTTTGCCAGGGAAACGGGCCGAGGTTTGTGTCTGGCGGCCTATGGCTGGGAGTGACCGGCTGGCTCCTGAAAAGCTCCGATAGGCAGGATGCTGACCAGACCCATGGTGGCAGCAGTGCCAAGTTGGGCTGGTTTCATAGTACCAAGTGGCTCCTGCAATCTGCCATCAAAAATTGGCAGGCGAGTTTTGTTTTCCAGGGAACAGCGCCGTTGTTTGTGTTTGGGGGCCTGTGGCTGGGAGTGGCCGCCTGGCTCCTTAGAATCTACGTTACGCAGCATGGTTCCCAGACCAGAGGTGGCACCGGTGCCAAGTCGGGCTGGTTTGATAGTACCAAGTGGCTCCTGCAATCTGCCATCCAGAAGCGGGGAAGCTTACTTTTGTTTGCCAGGGAAACGGGCCGAGGTTTGTGTCTGGGAGCCTATGGCTGGGAGTGACCGGCTGGCTCCTGAAAAGCTACGATAGGCAGGATGGTGACCAGACCCATGGTGGCACCAGTGCCAAGTTGGGCTGGTTTGATAGTACCAAGTGGCTCCTGCAATCTGCCATCAAAAAGTTGGCAGGCCAGTTTTGTTTTCCAGGGAAAAGCGCCGTTGTTTGTGTTTGTGGGCCTGTGGCTGGGAGTGGCCAGCTGGCTCCTTAGAATCCACGATACGCAGGATGGTTCCCAGACCAGAGGTGGCACCAGTGCCCAGTCGGGCTGGTTTGATGTTTCAAAGTGGCTCCTGCAATCTGCCATCCAGAAGCGGGGTAGCTTACTTTTGTTTGCCAGGGAAACGGGCAGAGCTTTGTGTCTGGGGCCTATGGCTGGGAGTGACCGGCTGGCTCCTGAAAAGCTACGATAGGCAGGATTGTTACCGGACCCATGGAGGCACCAGTGCCAAGATGGGCTGGTTTGATAGTACCAAGTCGCTCCTGCAATCTGCAATTCAAAAGCAGGGCAACGGAGTTTTGTTTGCCAGAGAAAAGCGCCGTTGTTTGTGTTTGGGGTCCTGTTGCTGGGAGTGGCCGGCTGGCTCCTTAGAATCCACGATACGCAGGATGGTTCCCAGACCAGAGGTGGCACCAGTGCCAAGTCGGGCTGGTTTGATAGTACCAAGTGGTTCCTGCAATCTGCCATCCAGAAGCGGGGCAGCTTACTTTTGTTTACCATGGAAATGGGCCGAGCTTTGTGTCTGGGCGCCTATGGCTGGGAGTGACCGGCTGACTCCGGAAAAGCTACGATAGGCAGGATTGTGACCAGTCCCATGGTGGCACCAGTGCCAAGTTGGCTGGTTTGATAGCACCAAGTGGCTCCTGCAATCTGCCATCAAAAAGTTGGCAGGCCAGTTTTGTTTTCCAGGGAAAAGCGCCGTTGTTTGTGTTTGTGGCCTGTGGCTGGGAGTGACCGGCTGGCTCCTTAGAATCCACGATACGCAGGATGGTTCCCAGACCTGAGGTGGCACCAGTGCCAAGTCGGGATAGTTTGATGGTGCAAAGTGGCTCCTGCAATCTGCCATCCAGAAGCGGGGTAGCTTACTTTTGTTTGCCAGGGAAACGGGCCGAGGTTTCTTTCTGGGGGCCTATGGCTGGGAGTGACCGGCTGGCTCCTGAAAAGCTACAGTAGGCAGGATGATTACCAGACCCATGGTAGCAGAAGTGCCAAGTTGGGCTGATTTGATAGTACCAAGTGGCTCCTGCAATCTGCCATCAAAAAGTTGGCAGGCGAGTTTTGTTTTCCAGGGAAAAGCGCCGTTGTTTGTGTTTGGGGCCCTGTGGCTGGGAGTGGCCGCCTGTCGTCTTAGAATCCACGTTACGCAGCATGGTTCCCAGATCCAAGGTGGCACCAGTGCCAAGTCGGGCTGGTTTGATGGTGCAAAGTGGCTCCTGCAATCTGCCATCCAGAAGCGGGGTAGCTTACTTTTGTTTGCCAGGGAAACGGGCCGAGGTTTGTGTCTGGGGGCCTATGGCTGGGAGTGACCGGCTGGCTCCTGAAAAGCTACAGTAGGCAGGATGATTACCAGACCCATGGTGGCACCAGTGCCAAGTTGGGCTGGTTTGATAGTACCAAGTGGCTCCTGCAATCTGCCATCAAAAACTTGGCAGGCGAGTTTTGTTTTCCAGGGAAAAGCGCCGTTGTTTTTCTTTGGGGGCCTGTGGCTGGGAGTGGCCGCCTGGCGCATTAGAATCTACGTTACGCAGCATGGTTCCCAGACCCAAGGCAGCAGCAGTGCCAAGTCGGGCTGGTTTGATAGTACCAAGTGGCTCCTGCAATCTGCCATCCAGAAGCGGGGCAGCTTACTTTTGTTTTCCATGGAAACGGGCCGAGGTTTCTGTCTTGGGGTCTATGGCTGGGAGTGACCTCCTGGCTCCTGAAAAGCTATGCTAGGCAGGATGGTGACCAGACCCATGGTGGCACCAGTGCCAAGTTGGGCTGGTTTGATAGTACCAAGTGGCTCCTGCAATCTGCCATCAAAATGTTGGCAGGCGAGTTTTGTTTTCCGGGGAAAAGCGCCGTTGTTTGTGTTTGGGGTCCGGTGGCTCGGAGTGGCCGGGTGGCTGCTTAGAATCCACGATACGCAGGATGGTTCCCAGACCAGTGGTGGCACCAGTGCCAAGTTGGGCTGGTGTGATATTACCAAGTGGCTCCTGCAATCTGCCATCCAGAAGCGGGGTAGCTTACTTTTGTTTGCCAGGGAAATGGGCCGAAATTCTTGTCTGGGTGCCAGTGCCTGGGGCTGGCTGGCTGGCCCCTGAAAAGCTACGATAGTTAGGATGGTGACCAGACCCATGGTGGCACCAGTGCCAAGTTGGGCTGGTTTGATAGTACCAAGTGCGTCCTGCAATCTGCCATCCAGAAGCGGGGCAGCTTAATTTTGTTTGCCAGGGAAACGGGCCAAGGTTTGTGTCTGGAGGCCTACGGCTGGGAGTGACCGGCTGGCTCCTGAAATGCTACGATAGGCAGGATGGTGACCAGACCCATAGTGGCACCAGTGCCAAGTTGGGCTGGTTTGATTGTACCAAGTGGCTCCTGCACTCTGCCATCAAAAAGCTAGCAGGCGAGTTTTGTTTTCCAGGGAAAAGCGCCGTTGTTTGTGATTGCGGGCCTGTGGCTGGGAGTGGCCGGCTGGCTCCTTAGAACCCACGATACGCAGGATGGTTCCCAGACCCGAGGTGGCACCAGTGCCAAGTTGGGCTGGTTTGACAGTGTCAAGCGCCTCCTGCAATCTCCCATCCACAAGTGGGGCAGCTGAGATTTTTTTGCCTGTGAATCGGGCCGTTGTTTTTGATTGGGGTCTGTGGCCGAGAGTGGTCGGCTGGCTCCTGACAATCCACAATACGCAGGATGGTTCCCAGACCCAAGGTGGCACCAGAGCCAAGTCGGGCTGGTTTTATGTTGCAAAGTGGCTCCTGCAATCTGCCATCCCGACGCGGGGCAGCTGATTTTTGTTTGCCAGAGAACAAGTCCGTGGTTCATTTTGGGGGCATATGGCTGGGAGTGGCCGCCTGGCTCCTTAAAAAGCTCGATACGCAGGATGGTTCCCAGGCCAGAGGTGGCACCAGTGCCAAGTCGGGCTGCTTTTGTAGTACCAAGTGCGTCCTGCAATTTGCCTTCCAGAAGAGGGGCAGTTGAGTTTTGTTTGCCAGAGAAAAGGGCCGTGGTTTGTGTTTGAGGGCATATGGCTGAGAGTGACCGGCTGACCCCACAAAATCCACAATAGGCAGGATGGTTCCCAGAGCCAAGGTGGCACCAGTGCCAAGGGCTGGTTTGATAGTACTAAATAGCTCCTGCAATCTGCCATCAAAAAGTTGGCAGGCGAGTTTTGTTTTCCAGGGAAAAGCGCCGTTGTTTTTGTTTGGGGGCCTGTGCCTGGGAGTGGCCGGCTGGCTCCTTAGAATCCACGATACGCAGCATGGTTCCCAGACCCAAGGTGGCACCAGTGCCAAGTTGGGCTGGTTTGATGGTGCAAAGTGGCTCCTGCAATCTGCCATCCAGAAGCGGGGTAGCTTACCTTTGTTTGACAGGGAAACGGGCAGAGCTTTGTGTCTGGGGGCCTATGGCTGGGAGTGGCCAGCTGGCTCCTTAAAATGCACGATACGCAGGATGGTGACCAGACCCAAGGTGGCACCAGTGCCAAGTCGGGCTGCTTTTGTAGTACCAAGTGCGTCCTGCCATTTGCCATCCAGAAGAGGGGCAGTTGAGTTTTGTTTACCAGAGTAAAGTGCCGTGGTTTGTTTTTGGGGGCCTATGGCTGAGAGTGGCCGGCTGGCCCCTGAAAATCCACGATAGGCAGGATGGTTCCCACATCCAAGGTGGCACCAGTGCCAAGTCGGGCTGATTTGATGGTGCAAAGTGGCTCCTGCAATCTGCCATCCAGACGCAGGGCAGCGGATTTTTGTTTGCTGGAGAAAAGTTCCGTGGTTTGTTTTTGGCGGTATATGGCTGGGCGTGGCCGGCTGCCTCTTTAAAAAGCTCGATACGCAGGATGGTTCCCTGACCCAAGGTGGCATCAGTGCCAAGTCGGGCTGTTTTCGTAGTACCAAGTGCGTCCTGCAATTTGCCATCCAGAAGAGGGGCAGTTGAGTTTTGTTTGCCACAGAAAAGGGCCGTGGTTTGTGTTTGGGGGCATATGGCTGAGAGTGGCCGGCTGGCCCCTGAAAATCCACAATAGGCAGGATGGTTCCCAGAGCCAAGGTGGCACCAGTGCCAAGTCGGGCTGGTTTGATAGTAATAAATAGCTCCTGCAATCTGCCATCCAGAAGCAGGGTAGCTTAAGTTTGTTTGTCAGGGAAACGGGCAGAGCTTTGTGTCTGGGGTCCTGTGGCTGGGAGTGGCCGGCTGGCTCCTTAGAATCCACGATACGCAGGATGGTTCCCAGACCAGTGGTGGCACCAGTGCCAAGTCGGGCTGGTTTGATAGTAATAAATAGCTCCTGCAATCTGCCATCCAGAAGTGGGGCAGCTTACTTTTTTTTGCCAGGGAAACGGGCCGAGGTTTGTGTCTGGGGGCCTATGGCTGGGAGTGACCGGCTGTCTCCTGAAAAGCTACGATAGGCAGGATGGTTCCCAGACCCATGGTGGCACCAGTGCCAAGTTGGGCTGGTTTGATAGTACCAAGTGGCTCCTGCAATCTGCCATCAAAAAGTTGACAGGCCAGTTTTGTTTTCCAGGGAAAAGTGCCGTTGATTGTGTTTGGGGGCCTGTGGCTGGGAGTGGCCCGCTGTCTCCTTAGAATCCACGATAAGCAGAATGGTTCCCAGACAAGAACTGGCACCAGTGCCAAGTCGGGCTGGTTTGATGGTGCAAAGTGGCTCCTGCAATCTGCCATCCAGAAGCGGGGTAGCTTACTTTTGTTTGCCAGGGAAACGGGCCGAGGTTTGTGTCTGGGGGCCTATGGCTGGGAGTGACCGGCTGGCTCCTGAAAAGCTACGATAGGCAGGATGCTGACCAGACCCATGGAGGCAGCAGTGCCAAGTTGGGCTGGTTTGGTAGTACCAAGTGGCTCCTGCAATCTTCCATCAAAAAGTTGGCAGGCGAGTTTTGTTTTCCAGGGAAAAGCGCCGTTGTTTTCCTTTGGGGGCCTGTGGCTGGGAGTGGCCGCCTGGCGCATTAGAATCTACGTTACGCAGCATGGTTCCCAGACCCAAGGCGGCAGCAGTGCCAAGTCGGGCTGGTTTGATAGTACCAAGTGGCTCCTGCAATCTGCCATCAAAATTTTGGCAGGCGAGTTTTGTTTTCCAGGGAAAAGCGCCGTTGATTGTGTTTGGGGGCCTGCGGCTGGGAATGGCCGGCTGGCTCCTTAGAATCCACGATACGCAGGATGGTTCCCAGAGCCAAGGTGGCACCAGTGCCAAGTCGGGCTGGTTTGATAGTACCAAGTGGCTCCTGCAATGTGCCATCCACACGCTGGGCAGCTGAGTTTTGTTTCCCAGAGAAAAGGGCCGTGGGTTGTGTTTGGTGTCATATGGCGGGGAGTGGCCAGCTGGCTCCTTAAAATGCACGATACGCAGGATGGTGACCAGACCAAGGTGGCACCAGTGCCAAGTCGGGCTGGTTTTGTAGTACCAAGTGCGTCCTGCAATTTGCCATCCCGAAGAGGGGCAGTTGAGTTTTGTTTACCAGAGTAAAGTGCCGTGGTTTGTGTTTGGGGGCCTATGGCTGAGAGTGGCCGGCTGGCCCCTGAAAATCCACGATAGGCAGAATGGTTCCCACATCCAAGGTGGCACCAGTGCCAAGTCGGGCTGGTTTGATGGTGCAAAGTGGCTCCTGCAATCTGCCATCCAGACGCGAGGCAGCGGATTTTTGTTTGCTGGAGAAAAGTTCCGTGGTTTGTTTTTGGCGGTATATGGCTGGGCGTGGCCGGCTGGCTCCTTAAAAAGCTCGATACGCAGGATGGTTCCCTGACCCAAGGTGGCATCAGTGCCATGTCGGGCTGTTTTCGAAGTACCAAGTGCGTCCTGCAATTTGCCATCCAGAAGAGGGGCAGTTGAGTTTTGTTTGCCAGAGAAAAGGGCCGTGGTTTGTGTTTGGGGGCATATGCCTGAGAGTGGCCGGCTGGCCCCTGAAAATCCACGATAGGCAGGATGGTTCCCAGACCAGAGGTGGCACCAGTGCCAAGTCGGGCTGGTTTGATTGTAATAAATAGCTCCTGCAATCTGCCATCCAGAAGCGGGGCAGCTTACTTTTGTTTGCCAGGGAAACGGGCCGAGCTTTGTGTCTGGGGGCCTATGCCTGGGAGTGACCGGCTGGCTCCTGAAAAGCTACGATAGGCAGGATGGTGACCAGACCCATGGTGGCACCAGTGCCAAGTTGGGCTGGTTTGATAGTACCAAGTGGCTCCTGCAATCTGCCATCAAAAAGTTGGCAGGCGAGTTTTGTTTTCCAGGTAAAAGCGCCGTTGTTTGTGTTTGTGGGCCTGTGGCTGGGAGTGGCCAGCTGGCTCCTTAGAATCCACGATACGCAGGATGGTTCCCAGACCAGAGGTGGCACCAGTGCCCAGTCGGGCTGGTTTGATGTTTCAAAGTGGCTCCTGCAATCTGCCATCCAGAAGCGGGGTAGCTTACTTTTGTTTGCCAGGGAAACGGGCAGAGGTTTGTGTCTGGGGCCTATGGCTGGGAGTGACCGGCTGGCTCCTGAAAAGCTACGATAGGCAGGATTGTTACCGGACCCATGGAGGCACCAGTGCCAAGTTGGGCTGGTTTGATAGTACCAAGTCGCTCCTGCAATCTGCAATTCAAAAGCAGGGCAACTGAGTTTTGTTTGCCAGAGAAAAGCGCCGTTGTTTGTGTTTGGGGTCCTGTGGCTGGGAGTGGCCGGCTGGCTCCTTAGAATCCACGATAGGCAGGATGGTTCCCAGACCAGAGGTGGCACCAGTGCCAAGTCGGGCTGGTTTGATAGTACCAAGTGGTTCCTGCAATCTGCCATCCAGAAGTGGGGCAGCTTACTTTTGTTTACCATGGAAATGGGCCGAGCTTTGTGTCTGGGCGCCTATGGCTGGGAGTGACCGGCTGACTCCTGAAAAGCTACGATAGGCAGGATGGTGACCAGACCCATGGTGGCACCAGTGCCAAGTTGGCTGGTTTGATAGCACCAAGTGGCTCCTGCAATCTGCCATCAAAAAGTTGGCAGGCGAGTTTTGTTTTCCAGGGAAAAGCGCCGTGTTTTGTGTTTGTGGCCTGTGGCTGGGAGTGACCGGCTGGCTCCTTAGAATCCACGATAGGCAGGATGGTTCCCAGAGCCAAGGTGGCACCAGTGCCAAGTCGGGCTGGTTTGATAGTAATAAATAGCTCCTGCAATCTGCCATCCAGAAGCGGGGCAGCTTACTTTTGTTTGCCAGGGAAACGGGCCGAGCTTTGTGTCTGGGGGCCTATGGCTGGGAGTGACCGGCTGGCTCCTGAAAAGCTACGATAGGCAGGATGGTGACCAGACCCATGGTGGCACCAGTGCCAAGTTGGGCTGGTTTGATAGTACCAAGTGGCTCCTGCAATCTGCCATCAAAAAGTTGGCAGGCGAGTTTTCTTTTCCAGGGAAAAGCGCCGTTGTTTGTGTTTGGGGGCCTGCGGCTGGGAGTGGCCGGCTGGCGCCTTAGAATCTACGTTACGCAGCATGGCTCCCAGACCCAAGGTGGCACCAGTGCCAAGTCGGGCTGGTTTGATAGTACTAAATAGCTCCTGCAATCTGCCATCAAAAAGTTGGCAGGCGAGTTTTGTTTTCCAGGGAAAAGCGCCATTGTATTTGTTTGGGGGCCTGTGGCTGGGAGTGGCCGGCTGGCTCCTTAGAACCCACGATACGCAGGATGGTTCCCAGACCAGTGGTGGCACCAGTGCCAAGTTGGGCTGGTTTGATAGTACCAAGTGGTTCCTGCAATCTGCCATCCAGAAGCGGGGTAGCTTACTTTTGTTTGCCAGGGAAACGGGCAGAATTTTGTGTCTGGGGGCCTATGGCTGGGAGTGGCCAGCTGGCTCCTTAAAATGCACCATACGCAGGATGGTGACCAGATCCAAGGTGGAACCAGTGCCAAGTCGGGCTGCTTTTGTAGTACCAAGTGCGTCCTGCAATTTGCCATCCAGAAGAGGGGCAGTTGAGTTTTGTTTACCAGAGTAAAATATCGTGGTTTGTTTTTGGGGGCCTATGGCTGAGAGTGGCCGGCTGGCCCCTGAAAATCCACGATAGGCAGGATGGTTCCGAGATCCAAGGTGGCACCAGTGCCAAGTCGGGCTGGTTTGATGGTGCAAAGTGGCTCCTGCAATCTGCCATCCAGACGCGGGGCAGCGGATTTTTGTTTGCTGGAGAAAAGTTCCGTGGTTTGTTTTTGGCGGTATATGGCTGGGCGTGGCCGGCTGGCTCCTTAAAAAGCTCGATACGCAGGATGGTTCCCTGACCCAAGGTGGCATCAGTGCCAAGTCAGGCTGTTTTCGTAGTACCAAGTGCGTCCTGCAATCTGCCATCCAGAAGAGGGGCAGTTGAGTTTTGTTTGCCAGAGAAAAGGGCCGTGGTTTGTGTTTGGGGGCATATGGCTGAGAGTGGCCGGCTGGCCCCTGAAAATCCACGATAGGCAGGATGGTTCCCAGAGCCAAGGTGGCATCACTGCCAAGTCGGGCTGGTTTGATAGTACCAAGTGGCTCCTGCAATCTGCCATCTAGAAGCGGGGCAGCTTACTTTTGTTTGCCAGGGAAACGGGCCGAGGTTTGTGTCTGGCGGCCTATGGCTGGAAGTGACCGGCTAGGTCCTGAAAAGCTACGATAGGCAGGATGGTGACCAGAACCATGGTGGCACCAGTGCCAAGTTGGGCTGGTTTGATAGTACCAAGTGGCTCCTGCAATCTGCCATCAAAAAGTTGGCAGGCGAGTTTTGTTTTCCAGGGAAAAGCGCCGTTGTTTGTGTTTGGGGCCCTGTGGCTGGGAGTGGCCGCCTGTCGTCTTAGAATCCACGTTACGCAGCATGGTTCCCAGATCCAAGGTGGCACCATTGCCAAGACGGGCTGGTTTGATAGTACCAAGTGGCTCCTGCAATCTGCCATCCAGAAGCGGGGCAGCTTACTTTTGTTTTCCAGGGAAACGGGCCGAGGTATTTGTCTGGGGCCCTAAGGAAGGAAGTGACTGGCAGGCGCCTGAAAAGCTACGATAGGCAGGATGTTTACCAGACCCATGGTGGCACCAGTGCCAAGTTGGGCTAATTTGATAGTACCAAGTGGCTCCTGCAATCTGCCATCCAGAAGCGGGGCAGCTTACTTTTGTTTTCCATGGAAACGGGCCGAGGTTTCTGTCTGGGGGTCTATGGCTGGGAGTGACCTCCTGGCTCCTGAAAAGCTATGCAAAGCAGGATGGTGACCAGACCCATGGTGGCACCAGTGCCAAGTTGGGCTGGTTTGATAGTACAAAGTGGCTCCTGCAATCTGCCATCAAAATGTTGGCAGGCGAGTTTTGTTTTCCGGGGAAAAGCGCCGTTGTTTGTGTTTGGGGGCCTGTGGCTCGGAGTGGCCGGGTGGCTGCTTAGAATCCACAATACGCAGGATGTTTCCCAGGCAAGAGGTGGCACCAGTGCCAAGTCGGGCTGGTTTGATGGTTCAAAGTGGCTCCTGCAATCTGCCATCCAGAAGCGGGGTAGCTTACTTTTGTTTACCGGGGAAACGGGCAGAGATTTGTGTTTGGGGCCTATGGCTGGGACTGATCGGCTGGCTCCTGAAAAGCTACGATAGGCAGGATGGTTACCAGACCCATGGAGGCACCAGTGCCAATTTCGGCTGGTTTGATAGTACCAAGTGGCTCCTGCAATCTGCCATCAAAAAGTTGGCAGGCGAGTTTTGTTTTCCAGGGAAAAGCGCCGTTGTTTGTGTTTGGGGGCCTGTGGTTGGGAGTGGCCGCCTGGCGCCTTAGAATCTACGTTACGCAGCATGGTTCCCAGAGCCAAGGTGGCACCAGTGCCAAGTCGGGCTGGTTTGATAGTACCAAGTGGTTCCTGCAATCTGCCATCCAGAAGCGGGGCAGCTTACTTTTGTTTGCCAGGGAAACGGGCCGAGGTTTGTGTCTGGCGGCCTATGGCTGGGAGTGACCGGCTGGCTCCTGAAAAGCTACGATAGGCAGGATGGTGACCAGACCCGTGGTGGCACCACTGCAAAGTTGGGCTGGTTTGATAGTACCAAGTGGTTCCTGCAATCTGCCATCAAAAATTTGGCAGGCGAGTTTTGTTTTCCAGGGAAAAGAGCCGTTGTTTGTGTTTGGGGGCCTGTGGCTGGGAGTGGCCGGCTGGCTCCTTAGAATCCACGATACGCCGGGTGGTTCCCAGACCAGAGGTGGCACCAGTGCCAAGTTGGGCTGTTTTTGTAGTACCAAGTGCGTCCTGCAATTTGCCTTCCAGAAGAGGGGCAGTTGAGTTTTGTTTGCCAGAGAAAAGGGCCTTGGTTTGTGTTTGAGGGCATATGGCTGAGAGTGGCCGGCTGACCCCACAAAATCCACAATAGGCTGGATGGTTCCCAGACAAGAGGTGGCACCAGTGCCAAGTCGGGCTGGTTTGATAGTACTAAATAGCTCCTGCAATCTGCCATCCAGAAGCGGGGTAGCTTAATTTTGTTTGTCAGGGAAACGGGAAGAGCTTTGTGTCTGGGGTCCTGTGGCTGGGAGTGGCCGGCTGGCTCCTTAGAATCCACGATACGCAGGATGGTTCCCAGACCAGTGGTGGCACCAGTGCCAAGTTGGGCTGGTTTGATAGCACCAAGTGGCTCCTGCAATCTGCCATCAAAAAGTTGGCAGGCGAGTTTTGTTTTCCAGGGAAAAGCGCCGTTGTTTGTGTTTGGGGGCCTGTGGCTGGGAGTGGCCGGCTGGCTAATTAGAATCCACGATACGCAGGATGGTTCCCAGACCCGAGGTGGCAGCAGTGCCAAGTCGGGATACCAAGTGGCTCCTGCAAACTGCCATCAAAATTTGGCAGGCGAGTTTTGTTTTCCAGGGAAAAGTGCCGTTGTTTGTGTTTGGGGGCCTGTGGCTGGGAGTGGCCGGCTGGCTCCTTACAACCCACGATACGCAGGATGGTTCCCAGACCAGAGGTGGCACCAGTGCCAAGTCGGGCTGGTTTGATGATGCCAAGTTGCTCCTGCAATCTGCCATCCATAAGCGGGGTAGCTTACTTTTGTGTGCCAGGGAAACGGGCCGAGTTTTGTGTCTGGGGGCCTATGGCTGGGAGTGACCGGCTGGCTCCTGAAAAGCTACGATAGGCAGGATGGTGACCAGGCCCATGGTGGCACCAGTGCCAAGTTGGGCTGGTTTGATAGTACCAAGTGGCTCCTGCAATCTGCCATCAAAAAGTTGGCAGGCCAGTTTTGTTTTCCAGGGAAAAGCACCGTTGTTTGTGTTTGGGGGCCTGTGGCTGGGAGTGGCCAGCTGGCTACTTAGAATCCACGATACGCAGGATGGTTCCCAGACCCGATGTGGCACCAGTGCCAAGTCGGACTGGTTTGATACTACCAAGTGGCTCCTGCAATCTGCCATCCAGAAGCGGGGCAGCTGAATTTTGTTTGCCAGAGAAAAAGGCTGTTGTTTGTGTTTGGGGGCCTGTAGCTTGCAGTGGCGGGCTGGCTCCTGAAAATCCATGATACGCAGCATGCTTCCCAGACCCAAGGTGGCACCAGTGCCAAGTAGGGCTGGTTTGATAGTACCAAGTGGCTCCTGCAATCTGCCATCCAGAAGAGGGGCAGTTGAGTTTTGTTTGCCAGAGAAAAGGGCCGTGGTTTTTGTCTGGCGGCCTATGGCTGAGAGTGGCCGGCTGGCCCCTGAAAATCCACGATAGGTAGGATGTTTCCCAGATCCAAGGTGGCAGCAGTGCCATGTTGTGCTGGTGTGATAGTCCCAAGTGGCTCCTGCAATCTGCCATCCAGAAGTGGGGCAGCTGAATTTTGTTTGCCAGAGAAAAAGGCTGTGGTTTTTGTTTGGGGGCCTGTGGCTTGCAGTGGCCGGCTGGCTCCTGAAAATCCATGATACGCAGCATGGTTCCCAGACCCAAGGTGGCACCAGTGCCAAGTGGGGCTGGTTTGACAGTGTCAAGTGCGTCCTGCAATCTGCCATCCAGAAGCGGGGCAGCTGAGTTTTCTTTGCCTGTGAACCGGGCCGTTGTTTTTGATTGGGGTCTGTGGCCGAGAGTGGTCGGCTGGCTCCTGACAATCCACAATACGCAGGATGGTTCCCAGACCCAAGGTGGCACCAGTGCCAAGTCGGGCTGGTTTGATAGTACCAAGTGGCTCCTGCAATCTGCCATCCAGAAGCGGTGCAGCTGAGTTTTGTTTGCCAGAGGAAAGGACCGTGGGTTGTGTTTGGGGGCATATGGCTGGGAGTGGCCGGCTGTCTCAATAAAAAGATCGATACGCAGGATGGTTCCCAGACCCAAGGTGGCACCAGTGCCAAGTCGGGCTGTTTTTATAGTACCAAGTGCGTCCTGCAATTTGCCATCCAGAAGAGGGGCAGTTGAGTTTTGTTTTCCAGGGAAAAGTGCCGTTGTTTGTGTTTGGGGGCCTGTGGCTGGGAGTGGCCGGCTGGCTCCTTTGAACCCAAAATACGCAGGATGGTTCCCAGACCCAAGGTGGCACCAGTGCCAAGTCGGCCTGCGGTTTTAGTATCAAGTTCATCCTGCAATTTGCCCTCCAGAAGAGGGGCAGTTGAGTTTTGTTTGCCAGAGAAACGGGCCGAGGTTTCTGTTTGGGGGCATATGGCTGAGAGTGGCCGGCTGGCCCCTGAAAATCCACGATAGGCAGGATGGTTCCCAGATCAGAGGTGGCACCAGTGCCAAGTTGGGCGGGTTTGATAGTCCCAAGTGTCTCCTGCAATCTGCCATCCAGAAGCGGGGCAGCTTACTTTTGTTTGCCAGAGAAATAGGCCTAGGTTTTTGTTTGGGGGCCTGTGGCTAGGAGTGGCCGGCTGGCTCCTAAGAATCCACGATACGCAGGATGTTTCCCACACCCAAGGTGGCACCAGTGCCAAGTCGGGCTGGTTTGATAGTACCAAGTGGCTCCTGCAAACTCCACCAAAATGTTGGCAGGCGTGTTTTGTTTTCCAGGGAACAGCGCCGTTGATTTTGTTTGGGGGCCTGTGGCTGGGAGTGGCCGGCTGGCTCCTTAGAATCCACGATACGCAGCATGGTTCCCAGACCCAAGGTGGCACCAGAGCCAAGACGGGCTGGTTTGATAACACCAAGTGGCTCCTGCAATCTGCCATCCAGAAGTGAGGCAGCTAAGTTTTGTTTGCCAGAAAAAAAGGCCGTGGTTTTTCTTTGGGGGGCTCTGGCTGGGAATAGCCGGCTGGCTCCTTAAAATCCACAATAGGCAGGATGGTTCCCAGAGCCAAGGTGGCACCAGTGCCAAGCCGGGCTGGTTTGATAGTACCAAGTGGCTCCTACAATCTGCCATCCAGAAGTGGGGCAGCTGAATTTTGTTTGCCAGAGAAAAAGGCTGTGGTTTTTGTTTGGGGGCCTGTGGCTTGCAGTGGCCGGCTGGCTCCTGAAAATCCATGATACGCAGCATGGTTCCCAGACCCAAGGTGGCACCAGTGCCAAGTGGGGCTGGTTTGACAGTGTCAAGTGCCTCCTGCAATCTCCCATCCAGAAGCGGGGCAGCTGAGTTTTCTTTGCCTGTGAACCGGGCCGTTGTTTTTGATTGGGGTCTGTGGCCGAGAGTGGTCGGCTGGCTCCTGACAATCCACAATACGCAGGATGGTTCCCAGACCCAAGGTGGCACCAGTGCCAAGTCGGGCTGGTTTGATAGTACCAAGTGGCTCCTGCAATCTGCCATCCAGAAGCGGTGCAGCTGAGTTTTGTTTGCCAGAGGAAAGGACCGTGGGTTGTGTTTGGGGGCATATGGCTGGGAGTGGCCGGCTGTCTCAATAAAAAGATCGATACGCAGGATGGTTCCCAGACCCAAGGTGGCACCAGTGCCAAGTCGGGCTGTTTTTATAGTACCAAGTGCGTCCTGCAATTTGCCATCCAGAAGAGGGGCAGTTGAGTTTTGTTTGCCAGGGAAAAGCACCGTTGTTTGTGTTTGGGGGCTTGTGGCTGGGAGTGGCCGGCTGGCCCCTGAAAATCCACGATAGGCAGGATGGTTCCCAGAGCCAAGGTGGCACCAGTGCCAAGTCGGGCTGGTTTGATAGTACCAAGCGGCTCCTGCAATCTGCCATCCAGAAACGGGGCAGCTTACTTTTGTTTGCCAGGGAAACGGGCCGAGCTTTGTGTCTGGGGGCCTATGGCTGGGAGTGACCGGCTGGCTCCTGAAAAGCTACAGTAGGCAGGATGGTGACCAGACCCATGGTGGCAGCAGTGCCAAGTTGGGCTGGTTTGATAGTACCAAGTGGCTCCTGCAATCTGCCATCAAAAAGTTGGCAGGCGAGTTTTATTTTCCAGGGAAAAGCGTCGTTGTTTGTCTTTGGTGGCATGTGGCTGGGAGCGGGCGGCTGGCGCCTTAGAATCTACGTTACGCAGCATGGTTCCCAGACCCAAGGTGGCACCAGTGCCAAGTCGGGCTGGTTTGATAGTACCAAGTGGCTCCTGCAATCTGCCATCCAGAAGCGGGGCAGCTTACTTTTGTTTGCCAGGGAAACGGGCCGAGGTTTGTGTCTGGCGGCCTATGGCTGGGAGTGACCGGCTGGCTCCTGAAAAGCTACGATAGGCAGGATGGTGACCAGACCCATGGTGGCACCAGTGCCAAGTTGGGCTGGTTTGATAGTACCAAGTGGCTCCTGCAATCTGCCATCAAAAAGTTGGCAGGCGAGTTTTGTTTTCCAGGGAAAAGCGCCGTTGTTTGTGTTTGGGGGCCTGTGGCTGGGAGTGACCGGCTGGCTAATTAGAATCCACGATACGCAGGATGGTTCCCAGACCCAAGGTGGCACCAGTGCCAAGTAGGGCTGGTTTGATAGTACCAAGTGGCTCCTGCAATCTGCCATCCAGAAGAGGGGCAGTTGAGTTTTGTTTGCCAGAGAAAAGGGCCGTGGTTTTTGTCTGGCGGCCTATGGCTGAGAGTGGCCGGCTGGCCCCTGAAAATCCACGATACGCAGGATGTTTCCCAGATCCAAGGTGGCAGCAGTGCCATGTTGTGCTGGTGTGATAGTCCCAAATGGCTCCTGCAATCTGCCATCCAGAAGTGGGGCAGCTGAATTTTGTTTGCCAGTGAAAAAGGCTGTGGTTTTTGTTTGGGGGCCTGTGGCTTGCAGTGGCCGGCTGGCTCCTGAAAATCCATGATACGCAGCATGGTTCCCAGACCCAAGGTGGCACCAGTGCCAAGTGGGGCTGGTTTGACAGTGTCAAGTGCCTCCTGCAATCTCCCATCCAGAAGCGGGGCAGCTGAGTTTTCTTTGCCTGTGAACCGGGCCGTTGTTTTTGATTGGGGTCTGTGGCCGAGAGTGGTCGGCTGGCTCCTGACAATCCACAATACGCAGGATGGTTCCCAGACCCAAGGTGGCACCAGTGCCAAGTCGGGCTGGTTTGATAGTACCAAGTGGCTCCTGCAATCTGCCATCCAGAAGCGGTGCAGCTGAGTTTTGTTTGCCAGAGGAAAGGACCGTGGGTTGTGTTTGGGGGCATATGGCTGGGAGTGGCCGGCTGTCTCAATAAAAAGATCGATACGCAGGATGGTTCCCAGACCCAAGGTGGCACCAGTGCCAAGTCGGGCTGTTTTTATCGTACCAAGTGCGTCCTGCAATTTGCCATCCAGAAGAGGGGCAGTTGAGTTTTGTTTGCCAGGGAAAAGCACCGTTGTTTGTGTTTGGGGGCTTGTGGCTGGGAGTGGCCGGCTGGCGCCTTAGAAGCTATGTTACGCAGCATGGTTCCCAGACCCAAGGTGGCACCAGTGCCATGTTGGGCTGGTTTGATAGTACCAAGTGGCTCCTGCAATCTGCCATCCTGAAGCGGGGCAGCTTACTTTTGTTTGCCAGGGAAACGGGCCGAGCTTTGTGACTGGGGGCCTATGGCTGGGAGTGACCGGCAGGCACCTGGAAAGCTACAATAGGCAGGATGGTTACCAGACCCATGGTGGCAGCAGTGCCAAGTTGGGCTGGTTTGATAGTACCAAGTGGCTCCTGCAATCTGCCATCAAAAAGTTGGCAGGCGAGTTTTGTTTTCCAGGGAAAAGTGCCGTTGTTTGTGTTTGGGGGCCTGTGGCTGGGAGTGGCCGGCTGGCTCCTTTGAACCCAAAATACGCAGGATGGTTCCCAGACCCAAGGTGGCACCAGTGCCAGGTCGGCCTGCGGTTTTAGTATCAAGTTCATCCTGCAATTTGCCCTCCAGAAGAGGGGCAGTTGAGTTTTGTTTGCCAGAGAAACGGGCCGAGGTTTCTGTTTGGGGGCATATGGCTGAGAGTGGCCGGCTGGCCCCTGAAAATCCACGATAGGCAGGATGGTTCCCAGATCAGAGGTGGCACCAGTGCCAAGTTGGGCTGGTTTGATAGTCCCAAGTGTCTCCTGCAATCTGCCATCCAGAAGCGGGGCAGCTTACTTTTGTTTGCCAGAGAAATAGGCCTAGGTTTTTGTTTGGGGGCCTGTGGCTAGGAGTGGCCGGCTGGCTCCTAAGAATCCACGATACGCAGGATGTTTCCCACACCCAAGGTGGCACCAGTGCCAAGTCGGGCTGGTTTGATAGTACCAAGTGGCTCCTGCAAACTCCACCAAAATGTTGGCAGGCGTGTTTTGTTTTCCAGGGAACAGCGCCGTTGATTTTGTTTGGGGGCCTGTGGCTGGGAGTGGCCGGCTGGCTCCTTAGAATCCACGATACGCAGCATGGTTCCCAGACCCAAGGTGGCACCAGAGCCAAGACGGGCTGGTTTGATAACACCAAGTGGCTCCTGCAATCTGCCATCCAGAAGTGAGGCAGCTAAGTTTTGTTTGCCAGAAAAAAAGGCCGTGGTTTTTCTTTGGGGGGCTCTGGCTGGGAATAGCCGGCTGGCTCCTTAAAATCCACAATAGGCAGGATGGTTCCCAGAGCCAAGGTGGCACCAGTGCCAAGCCGGGCTGGTTTGATAGTACCAAGTGGCTCCTACAAGCTGCCATCCAGAAGTGGGGCAGCTGAATTTTGTTTGCCAGAGAAAAAGGCTGTGGTTTTTGTTTGGGGGCCTGTGGCTTGCAGTGGCCGGCTGGCTCCTGAAAATCCATGATACGCAGCATGGTTCCCAGACCCAAGGTGGCACCAGTGCCAAGTGGGGCTGGTTTGACAGTGTCAAGTGCCTCCTGCAATCTCCCATCCAGAAGCGGGGCAGCTGAGTTTTCTTTGCCTGTGAACCGGGCCGTTGTTTTTGATTGGGGTCTGTGGCCGAGAGTGGTCGGCTGGCTCCTGACAATCCACAATACGCAGGATGGTTCCCAGACCCAAGGTGGCACCAGTGCCAAGTCGGGCTGGTTTGATAGTACCAAGTGGCTCCTGCAATCTGCCATCCAGAAGCGGTGCAGCTGAGTTTTGTATGCCAGAGGAAAGGACCGTGGGTTGTGTTTGGGGGCATATGGCTGGGAGTGGCCGGCTGTCTCAATAAAAAGATCGATACGCAGGATGGTTCCCAGACCCAAGGTGGCACCAGTGCCAAGTCGGGCTGGTTTGATAGTACCAAGTGGCTCCTGCAATCTGCCATCCAGAAGCGGTGCAGTTGAATTTTGTTTGCCAGGGAAAAGCACCGTTGTTTGTGTTTGGGGGCTTGTGGCTGGGAGTGGCCGGCTGGCCCCTGAAAATCCACGATAGGCAGGATGGTTCCCAGAGCCAAGGTGGCACCAGTGCCAAGTCGGGCTGGTTTGATAGTACCAAGTGGCTCCTGCAATCTGCCATCCAGAAGCGGGGCAGCTTACTTTGGTTTGCCAGGGAAACGGGCCGAGCTTTGTGTCTGGGGGCCTATGGCTGGGAGTGACCGGCTGGCTCCTGAAAAGCTACAGTAGGCAGGATGGTGACCAGACCCATGGTGGCAGCAGTGCCAAGTTGGGCTGCTTTGATAGTACCAAGTGGCTCCTGCAATCTGCCATCAAAAAGTTGGCAGGCGAGTTTTATTTTCCAGGGAAAAGCGTCGTTGTTTGTCTTTGGTGGCATGTGGCTGGGAGCGGGCGGCTGGCGCCTTAGAATCTACGTTACGCAGCATGGTTCCCAGACCCAAGGTGGCACCAGTGCCAAGTCGGGCTGGTTTGATAGTACCAAGTGGCTCCTGCAATCTGCCATCCAGAAGCGGGGCAGCTTTCTTTTGTTTGCCAGGGAAACGGGCCGAGGTTTGTGTCTGGCGGCCTATGGCTGGGAGTGACCGGCTGGCTCCTGAAAAGCTACGATAGGCAGGATGGTGACCAGACCCATGGTGGCACCAGTGCCAAGTTGGGCTGGTTTGATAGTACCAAGTGGCTCCTGCAATCTGCCATCAAAAAGTTGGCAGGCGAGTTTTGTTTTCCAGGGAAAAGCGCCGTTGTTTGTGTTTGGGGGCCTGTGGCTGGGAGTGACCGGCTGGCTAATTAGAATCCACGATACGCAGGATGGTTCCCAGATCCAAGGTGGCACCAGTGCCAAGTTGGGCTGGTTTGATAGTACCAAGTGCGTCCTGCAATCTGCCATCCAGAAGCGGGGTAGCTTACTTTTGTTTGCCAGGGAAACGGGCCGAGGTTTTTGTCTGGGGGGCTATGGCTGGGAGTGACCGGCTGGCTCCTGAAAATCCACGATAGGCAGGATGGTTCCCAGATCCAACGTGGCAGCAGTGCCAAGTCGGGCTGGTTTTATGTTGCAAAGTGTCTCCTGCAATCTGCCATCAAATGTTGGCAGGTCAGTTTTATTTTCCAGGGAAAAGCGCCGTTGTTTGTGTTTGGGGGCCTGTGGCTGGGAATGACCGGCTGGCTCCTGAAAAGCTACAATAGGCAGGATGGTGCCCAGACCAGAGGTGGCACAAGTGCCAAGTTGGGCTGGTTTGATAGTACCATGTGGCTCCTGCAATTTGCCATCCAGAAGCGGGGTATCTTAATTTTGCTTGCCAGGGGAACGGGCCGAGGTTTGTGTCTGGGGGCCTATGGCTGGGAGTGACCGGCTGGCTCCTGAAAAGCTACGATAGGCAGTATGGTGACCAGACCCAAGGTGGCACCAGTGCCAAGTCGGGCTGGTTTTGTAGTACCAAGTGCGTCCTTCAATTTGCCATCCAGAAGCGGGGCAGTGGAGTTTTGTTTACCAGAGTAAAGGGCCGTGGTTTGTGTTTGGTGGCCTATGGCTGAGAGTGGCCGGCTGGGCCCTGAAAATCCACGATAGGCAGAATGGTTCCCAGATCCAAGGTGGCACCAGTGCCAAGTTGGGCTGGGTTGATGGTGCAAAGTGGCTCCTGCAATCTGCCATCCAGACGCGGGGCAGCAGATTTTTGTTTGCTGGAGAAAAGTTCCGTGGTTGTTCTTGGGGGTATATGGCTGGGAGTGGCCGGCCGGATCATTAGAACACACAATACGCAGGATGGTTCCCAGACCAGAGGTGGCACCAGTGCCATGTTGGGCTGGTTTGATAGTACCAAGTGGTTCCTGCAATCTGCCATCCAGAAGCGGGGCAGCTTACTTTTGTTTGCCAGGGAAACGGGCAGAGCTTTGTGTCTGGCGGCCTATGGCTGGGAGTTACCGGCTGGCTCCTGAAAAGCTACGATAGGCAGGATGGTGACCAGACCCATGGTGGCACCAGTGCCAAGTTGGGCTGGTTTGATAGTACCAAGTGGTTCCTGCAATCTGCCATCAAAAATTTGGCAGGCGAGTTTTGTTTTCCAGGGAAAAGAGCCGTTGTTTGTGTTTGGGGGCCTGTGGCTGGGAGTGGCCCGCTGGCTCCTTAGAATCCACGATACGCCGGGTGGTTCCCAGACCAGAGGTGGCACCAGTGCCAAGTTGGGCTGTTTTTTTAGTACCAAGTGCGTCCTGCAATTTGCCTTCCAGAAGAGGGGCAGTTGAGTTTTGTTTGCCAGAGAAAAGGGCCGTGGTTTGTGTTTGAGGGCATATGGCTGAGAGTGGCCGGCTGACCCCACAAAATCCACAATAGTCAGGATGGTTCTCAGAGCCAAGGCGGCACCAGTGCCAAGTCGGGCTGGTTTGATAGTACTAAATAGCTCCTGCAATCTGCCATCAAGAAGCGGGGTAGCTTAATTTTGTTTGTCAGGGAAACGGGAAGAGCTTTGTGTCTGGGGTCCTGTGGCTGGGAGTGGCCGGCTGGCTCCTTAGAATCCACGATACGCAGGATGGTTCCCAGACCAGTGGTGGCACCAGTGCCAAGTTGGGCTGGTTTGATAGTACCAAGTGGCTCCTGCAATCTGCCATCAAAAAGTTGGCAGGCGAGTTTTGTTTTCCAGGGAAAAGCGCCGTTGTTTGTGTTTGGGGGCCTGGGGCTGGGAGTGGCCGGCTGGCTAATTAGAATCCACGATACGCAGGATGGTTCCCAGACCCGAGGTGGCACCAGTGCCAAGTCGGGATACCAAGTGGCTCCTGCAATCTGCCATCAAAAAGTTGGCAGGCGAGTTTTGTTTTCCAGGGAAAAGTGCCGTTTTTTGTGTTTGGGGGCCTGTGGCTGGGAGTGGCCGGCTGGCTCCTTACAACCCACGATACGCAGGATGGTTCCCAGACCAGAGGTGGCACCAGTGCCAAGTCGGGCTGGTTTGATGATGCCAAGTTGCTCCTGCAATCTGCCATCCAGAAGCGGGGTAGCTTACTTTTATTTGCCAGGGAAACGGGCCGAGGTTTGTGTGTGGGGGTCTATGGCTGGGAATGACTGGCTGGCTCCTGAAAAGCTACGATAGGCAGGATGGTGACCAGACCCATGGTGGCACCAGTGCCAAGTTGGGCTGGTTTGATAGTACCAAGTGGCTCCTGCAATCTGCCATCAAAAAGTTGGCAGGCGAGTTTTGTTTTCCAGGGAAAAGCGCCGTTGTTTGTGTTTGGGGGCCTGTGGCTGGGAGTGGCCGGTGGGCTGCATAGAATCCACGATACGCAGGATGGTTCCCAGGCCAGAGGTGGCACCAGTGCCAAGTTGGGTTAGTTTGATGGTGCAAAGTGGTCCTGCAATCTGCCATCATAAAGCTGGCAGGCGAGTTTGGTTTTCCAGGTAAAAGCGCTGTTGTTTGTGTTTGGGGCATGTGGCTGGGAGTGGCCGGCTGGCTCCTGAAAATCCACGATAGGCAGGATGGTTCCCAGATCCAACGTGGCAGCAGTGCCAAGTTGGGCTGGTTTGATAGTACCAAGTGGCTCGTGCAAACTGCCATCAAAAAGTTGGCAGGCGAGTTTTGTTTTCCAGGGAAAAGCGCCGTTGTTTGTGTTTGGGGGCCTGTGGCTGGGAGTGGCCGGCTGCCTCCTTAGAATCCACGATACGCAGGATGGTTCCCAGACCCAAGGTGGCACCAGTGCCAAGTTGGGCTGGTTTGATAGTACCATGTGGCTCCTGCAATCTGCCATCCAGAAGCGGGGTATCTTAATTTTGTTTGCCAGGGAAACGGGCCGAGGTTTGTGTCTGGGGGCCTATGGCTGGGAGTGACCGGCTGGCTCCTGAAAAGCTACGATAGGCAGTATGGTGACCAGACCCAAGGTGGCACCAGTGCCAAGTCGGGCTGGTTTTGTAGTACCAAGTGCGTCCTGCAATTTGCCATCCAGAAGCGGGGTAGCTTACTTTTGTTTGCCAGGGAAACGGGCCAAAATTTTTTCTGGGCGCCCATGGCTGGGAGTGACCGGCTGGCTCCTGAAAAGCTATGATAGGCAGGAGGGTGACCAGACCCATGGTGGCACCAGTGCCAAGTTGGGCTGGTTTGATAGGACCAAGTGGCTCCTGCAATCTGCCATCAAAAAGTTGGCAGGCGAGTTTTGTTTTCCAGGGAAAAGCGCCGTTGTTTGTGTTTGGGGGCCTGTGGCTGGGAGTGACCGGCTGGCTAATTAGAATCCACGATACGCAGGATGGTTCCCAGATCCAAGGTGGCACCAGTGCCAAGTTGGGCTGGTTTGATAGTACTAAGTGCGTCCTGCAATCTGCCATCCAGAAGCGGGGTAGCTTACTTTTGTTTGCCAGGGAAACGGGCCGAGGTTTTTGTCTGGGGGGCTATGGCTGGGAGTGACCGGCTGGCTCCTGAAAATCCACGATAGGCAGGATGGTTCCCAGATCCAACGTGGCAGCAGTGCCAAGTCGGGCTGGTTTTATGTTGCAAAGTGTCTCCTGCAATCTGCCATCAAATGTTGGCAGGTCAGTTTTATTTTCCAGGGAAAAGCGCCGTTGTTTGTGTTTGGGGGCCTGTGGCTGGGAATGACCGGCTGGCTCCTGAAAAGCTACAATAGGCAGGATGGTGCCCAGACCAGAGGTGGCACAAGTGCCAAGTTGGGCTGGTTTGATAGTACCAAGTGCGTCCTGCAATCTTCCATCCAGAAGCGGGGTATCTTAATTTTGCTTGCCAGGGGAACAGGCCGAGGTTTGTGTCTGGGGGCCTATGGCTGGGAGTGACCGGCTGGCTCCTGAAAAGCTACGATAGGCAGTATGGTGACCAGACCCAAGGTGGCACCAGTGCCAAGTCGGGCTGGTTTTGTAGTACCAAGTGCGTCCTTCAATTTGCCATCCAGAAGAGTGGCAGTGGAGTTTTGTTTACCAGAGTAAAGGGCCGTGGTTTGTGTTTGGTGGCCTATGGCTGAGAGTGGCCGGCTGGGCCCTGAAAATCCACGATAGGCAGAATGGTTCCCAGATCCAAGGTGGCACCAGTGCCAAGTTGGGCTGGGTTGATGGTGCAAAGTGGCTCCTGCAATCTGCCATCCAGACGCGGGGCAGCAGATTTTTGTTTGCTGGAGAAAAGTTCCGTGGTTGTTCTTGGGTGTATATGGCTGGGCGTGGCCGGCTGGATCCTTAAAAAGCCCGATACGCAGGATGGTTCCCTGACCCAAGGTGGCATCAGTGCCAAGTCGGGCGGTTTTCGTAGTACTAAGTGCGTCCTGCAATTTGCCATCCAGAAGAGGGGCAGTTGAGTTTTGTTTGCCAGAGAAAAGGACCGTGGTTTGTGTTTGGGGGCATATGGCTGAGAGTGGCCGGCTGGCCCCTGAAAATCCACAATAGGCAGGATGGTTCCCAGAGCCAAGGTGGCACCAGTGCCAAGTCGGGCTGGTTTGATAGTACCAAGT
This sequence comes from Melospiza georgiana, assembly GCF_028018845.1. Taxonomy (NCBI): domain Eukaryota; kingdom Metazoa; phylum Chordata; class Aves; order Passeriformes; family Passerellidae; genus Melospiza; species Melospiza georgiana. The sequence continues at coordinate 44,342,184 of NC_080434.1, read as the reverse complement.
GGCTCCTGCAATCTGCCATCCAGAAGCGGGGCAGCTTACTTTTGTTAGCCAGGGAAACGGGCCGAGCTTTGTGTCTGGGTGCCTATGGCTGGGAGTGACCGGCTGGCTCCTGAAAAGCTACGATAGGCAGGATGGTGAAAAGACCCATGGTGACACCAGTGCCAAGTTGGGCTGGTTTGATAGTACCAAGTGGCTCCTGCAATCTGCCATCAAAAAGTTGGCAGGCGAGTTTTGTTTTCCAGGGAAAAGCGCCGTTGTTTTTCTTTGGGGGCATGTGGCTGGTAGTGGGCGGCTGGCGCCTTAGAATCTACGTTACGCAGCATGGTTCCCAGACCCAAGGTGGCACCAGTGCCAAGTCGGGCTGGTTTGATAGTGCAAAGTGGCTCCTGCAATCTGCCATCCAGAAGCGGGGTAGCTTACTTTTGTTTGCCAGGGAAACGGGCCGAGGTTTGTGTCTCGGGGCCTATGGCTGGGAGTGACCGGCTGGCTCCTGAAAAGCTACGATAGGCAGGATGGTGACCAGACCCATGGTGGCACCAGTGCCAAGTTGGGCTGGTTTGATAGTACCAAGTGGCTCCTGCAATCTGCCATCAAAAAGTTGGCAGGTGAGTTTTGTTTTCCAGGGAAAAGCGCCTTTGATTTTGTTTGGGGGCCTGTGGCTGGGAGTGGCCGGCCGGATCATTAGAACACACGATACGCAGGATGGTTCCCAGACCAGAGGTGGCACCAGTGCCATGTTGGGCTGGTTTGATAGTACCAAGTGGTTCCTGCAATCTGCCATCCAGAAGCAGGGCAGCTTACTTTTGTTTGCCAGGGAAACGGGCAGAGCTTTGTGTCTGGCGGCCTATGGCTGGGAGTTACCGGCTGGCTCCTGAAAAGCTACGATAGGCAGGATGGTGACCAGACCCATGGTGGCACCAGTGCCAAGTTGGGCTGGTTTGATAGTACCAAGTGGCTCCTGCAATCTGCCATCAAAAAGTTGGCAGGCCAGTTTTGTTTTCCAGGGAAAAGCGCCGTTGTTTGTGTTTGGGGGCCTGTGGCTGGGAGTGGCCGGCTGCCTCCTTAGAATCCACGATACGCAGGATGGTTCCCAGACCAGAGGTGGCACCAGTGCCAAGTCGGGCTGGTTTGATGGTGCAAAGTGTCTCCTGCAATCTGCCATCCAGAAGCGGGGTAGCTTACTTTTGTTTGCCAGGGAAACGGGCCGAGGTTTGTGTCTCGGGGCCTATGGCTGGGAGTGACCGGCTGGCTCCTGAAAAGCTACGATAGGCAGGATGGTGACTAGACCCATGGTGGCACCAGTGCCAAGTTGGGCTGGTTTGATAGTACCAAGTGGCTCCTGCAATCTGCCATCAAAAAGTTGGCAGGCGAGTTTTGTTTTCCAGGGAAAAGCGCCGTTGTTTGTGTTTGGGGGCCTGTGGCTGGGAGTGACCGGCTGGCTAATTAGAATCCACGATACGCAGGATGGTTCCCAGACCCAAAGTGGCACCAGTGCCAAGTTGGGCTGGTTTGATAGTACCAAGTGCGTCCTGCAATCTGCCATCCAGAAGCGGGGTAGCTTACTTTTGTTTGCCAGGGAAACGGGCCGAGGTTTGTGTCTGGCGGCCTATGGCTGGGAGTGACCGGCTGGCTCCTGAAAAGCTACGATAGGCAGGATGGTGACCAGACCCAAGGTGGCACCAGTGCCAAGTCGGGCTGGTTTGATGGTTCAAAGTGGCTCCTGCCATCTGCCATCCAGAAGCGGGGCAGCTTACTTTTATTTGCCAGGGAAACGGGCCGAGGTTTGTGTGTGGGGGTCTATGGCTGGGAATGACTGGCTGGCTCCTGAAAAGCTACGATAGGCAGGATGGTGACCAGACCCATGGTGGCACCAGTGCCAAGTTGGGCTGGTTTGATAGTACCAAGTGGCTCCTGCAATCTGCCATCAAAAAGTTGGCAGGCGAGTTTTGTTTTCCAGGGAAAAGCGCCGTTGTTTGTGTTTGGGGGCCTGTGGCTGGGAGTGGCCGGTGGGCTGCATAGAATCCACGATACGCAGGATGGTTCCCAGGCCAGAGGTGGCACCAGTGCCAAGTTGGGTTAGTTTGATGGTGCAAAGTGGTCCTGCAATCTGCCATCATAAAGCTGGCAGGCGAGTTTGGTTTTCCAGGTAAAAGCGCTGTTGTTTGTGTTTGGGGCATGTGGCTGGGAGTGGCCGGCTGGCTCCTGAAAATCCACGATAGGCAGGATGGTTCCCAGATCCAACGTGGCAGCAGTGCCAAGTTGGGCTGGTTTGATAGTACCAAGTGGCTCGTGCAAACTGCCATCAAAAAGTTGGCAGGCGAGTTTTGTTTTCCAGGGAAAAGCGCCGTTGTTTGTGTTTGGGGGCCTGTGGCTGGGAGTGGCCGGCTGCCTCCTTAGAATCCACGATACGCAGGATGGTTCCCAGACCCAAGGTGGCACCAGTGCCAAGTTGGGCTGGTTTGATAGTACCATGTGGCTCCTGCAATCTGCCATCCAGAAGCGGGGTATCTTAATTTTGTTTGCCAGGGAAACGGGCCGAGGTTTGTGTCTGGGGGCCTATGGCTGGGAGTGACCGGCTGGCTCCTGAAAAGCTACGATAGGCAGTATGGTGACCAGACCCAAGGTGGCACCAGTGCCAAGTCGGGCTGGTTTTGTAGTACCAAGTGCGTCCTGCAATTTGCCATCCAGAAGCGGGGTAGCTTACTTTTGTTTGCCAGGGAAACGGGCCAAAATTTTTTCTGGGCGCCCATGGCTGGGAGTGACCGGCTGGCTCCTGAAAAGCTATGATAGGCAGGAGGGTGACCAGACCCATGGTGGCACCAGTGCCAAGTTGGGCTGGTTTGATAGTACCAAGTGGCTCCTGCAATCTGCCATCAAAAAGTTGGCAGGCCAGTTTTGTTTTCAGGGAAAATCGCCATTGATTTTGTTTGGAGGCCTGTGGCTGGGAGTGGCCGCCTGTCGTCTCAGAATCTACCTTACGCAGCATGGTTCCCAGAGCCAAGGTGGCACCAGTGCCAAGTCTGGCTGGTTTGATAGCACCAAGTGGCTCCTGCAATCTGCCATCCAGAAGCGGGGAAGCTTACTTTTGTTTGCCAGGGAAACGGGCAGAGCTTTGTGTGTGGGGGTCTATGGTTGGGAATGACCGGCTGGCTCCTGAAAAGCTACGATAGGCAGGAGGGTGACCAGACCCATGGTGGCACCAGTGCCAAGTTGGGCTGGTTTGATAGTACCAAGTGACTCCTGCAATCTGCCATCAAAAAGTTGGCAGGCGAGTTTTGTTTTCCAGGGAAAAGCGCCGTTGTTTGTGTTTGTGGGCCTGTGGCTGGGAGTGGCCGGTGGGCTGCATAGAATCCACGATACGCAGGATGGTTCCCAGGCCAGAGGTGGCACCAGTGCCAAGTTGGGTTAGTTTGATGGTGCAAAGTGGCTCCTGCAATCTGCCATCATAAAGCTGGCAGGCGAGTTTGGTTTTCCAGGGAAAAGCGCTGTTGTTTGTGTTTGGGGCATGTGGCTGGGAGTGGCCGGCTGGCTCCTGAAAATCCACGATAGGCAGGATGGTTCCCAGATCCAACGTGGCAGCAGTGCCAAGTCGGGCTGGTTTTATGTTGCAAAGTGTCTCCTGGAATCTACCATCAAATGTTGGCAGGCCAGTTTTGTTTTCCAGGGAAAAGCGCCTTTGTTTGTGTTTGGAAGCCTGTGGCTGGGAGTGGCCGGCTGGCTCCTTTGAACCCAGGATACGCAGGATGGTTCCCAGACCAGAGGTGGCACCAGTGCCAAGTCGGGCTGGTTTGATAGTACCAAGTGGTTCCTGCAATCTGCCATCCAGAAGCGGGGCAGCTTACTTTTGTTTGCCAGGGAAACGGGCCGAGGTTTGTGTCTGGGGGCCTATGGCTGGGAGTGACCGGCGAGGTCCAGAAAAGCTACGATAGGCAGGATGGTGACCAGACCCATGGTGGCACCAGTGCCAAGTTGGGCTGGTTTGATAGTACCAAGTGGCTCCTGCAATCTGCCATCAAAAAGTTGGCAGGCGAGTTTTGTTTTCCAGGGAAAAGCGCCGTTGTTTGTGTTTGGGGGCCTGTGGCTGGGAGTGGCCGGCTGGCTCCTTAGAATCCACGATACGCAGGATGGTTCCCAGACCCAAGGTGGCACCAGTGCCAAGTCGGGCTGGTTTGATAGTACCAAGTGGTTCCTGCAATCTGCCATCCTGAAGCGGGGCAGCTTACTTTTGTTTGCCAGGGAAACGGGCCGAGCTTTGTGACTGGGGGTCTATGGCTGGGAGTGACCGGCTGGCACCTGGAAAGCTACAATAGGCAGGATGGTTACCAGACCCATGGTGGCAGCAGTGCCAAGTTGGGCTGGTTTGATAGTACCAAGTGGCTCCTGCAATCTGCCATCAAAAAGTTGGCAGGCGAGTTTTGTTTTCCAGGGAAAAGCACCGTTGTTTGTGTTTGGGGGCCTGTGGCTGGGAGTGGCCGGCTGGCTCCTTTGAACCCAAAATGCGCAGGATGGTTCCCAGACCCAAGGTGGCACCAGTGCCAAGTCGGCCTGCGGTTTTAGTATCAAGTTCATCCTGCAATTTGCCCTCCAGAAGAGGGGCAGTTGAGTTTTGTTTGCCAGAGAAACAGGCCGAGGTTTCTGTTTGGGGGCATATGTCTGAGAGTGGCCGGCTGGCCCCTGAAAATCCACGATAGGCAGGATGGTTCCCAGATCAGGGGTGGCACCAGTGCCAATTTGGGCTGGTTTGATAGTCCCAAGTGTCTCCTGCAATCTGCCATCCAGAAGCGGGGCAGCTTACTTTTGCTTGCCAGAGAAATAGGCCTAGGTTTTTGTTTGGGGGCCTGTGGCTAGGAGTGGCCGGCTGGCTCCTTAGAATCCACGATACGCAGCATGGTTCCCAGACCCAAGGTGGCACCAGAGCCAAGACGGGCTGGTTTGATAACACCAAGTGGCTCCTGCAATCTGCCATCCAGAAGTGAGGCAGCTAAGTTTTGTTTGCCAGAAAAAAAGGCCGTGGTTTTTCTTTGGGGGGCTCTGGCTGGGAATAGCCGGCTGGCTCCTTAAAATCCACAATAGGCAGGATGGTTCCCAGAGCCAAGGTGGCACCAGTGCCAAGCCGGGCTGGTTTGATAGTACCAAGTGGCTCCTACAATCTGCCATCCAGAAGTGGGGCAGCTGAATTTTGTTTGCCAGAGAAAAAGGCTGTGGTTTTTGTTTGGGGGCCTGTGGCTTGCAGTGGCCGGCTGGCTCCTGAAAATCCATGATACGCAGCATGGTTCCCAGACCCAAGGTGGCACCAGTGCCAAGTGGGGCTGGTTTGACAGTGTCAAGTGCCTCCTGCAATCTCCCATCCAGAAGCGGGGCAGCTGAGTTTTCTTTGCCTGTGAACCGGGCCGTTGTTTTTGATTGGGGTCTGTGGCCGAGAGTGGTCGGCTGGCTCCTGACAATCCACAATACGCAGGATGGTTCCCAGACCCAAGGTGGCACCAGTGCCAAGTCGGGCTGGTTTGATAGTACCAAGTGGCTCCTGCAATCTGCCATCCAGAAGCGGTGCAGCTGAGTTTTGTTTGCCAGAGGAAAGGACCGTGGGTTGTGTTTGGGGGCATATGGCTGGGAGTGGCCGGCTGTCTCAATAAAAAGATCGATACGCAGGATGGTTCCCAGACCCAAGGTGGCACCAGTGCCAAGTCGGGCTGTTTTTATAGTACCAAGTGCGTCCTGCAATTTGCCATCCAGAAGAGGGGCAGTTGAGTTTTGTTTGCCAGGGAAAAGCACCGTTGTTTGTGTTTGGGGGCTTGTGGCTGGGAGTGGCCGGCTGGCCCCTGAAAATCCACGATAGGCAGGATGGTTCCCAGAGCCAAGGTGGCACCAGTGCCAAGTCGGGCTGGTTTGATAGTACCAAGTGGCTCCTGCAATCTGCCATCCAGAAGCGGGGCAGCTTACTTTTGTTTGCCAGGGAAACGGGCTGAGCTTTGTGTCTGGGGGCCTATGGCTGGGAGTGACCGGCTGGCTCCTGAAAAGCTACAGTAGGCAGGATGGTGACCAGACCCATGGTGGCACCAGTGCCAAGTTGGGCTGGTTTGATAGTACCAAGTGGCTCCTGCAATCTGCCATCAAAAAGTTGGCAGGCGAGTTTTGTTTTCCAGGGAAAAGCGCCGTTGTTTTTCTTTGGGGGCCTGTGGCTGGTAGTGGGCGGCTGGCGCCTTAGAATCTACGTTACGCAGCATGGTTCCCAGACCCAAGGTGGCACCAGTGCCAAGTCGGGCTGGTTTGATAGTACCAAGTGGCTCCTGCAATCTGCCATCCAGAAGCGGGGCAGCTTACTTTTGTTTGCCAGGGAAACGGGCCGAGGTTTGTGTCTGGCGGCCTATGGCTGGGAGTGACCGGCTGGCTCCTGAAAAGCTACGATAGGCAGGATGGTGACCAGACCCATGGTGGCACCAGTGCCAAGTTGGGCTGGTTTGATAGTACCAAGTGGCTCCTGCAATCTGCCATCAAAAAGTTGGCAGGCGAGTTTTGTTTTCCAGGGAAAAAGCGCCGTTGTTTGTGTTTGGGGGCCTGTGGCTGGGAGTGACCGGCTGGCTAATTAGAATCCACGATACGCAGGATGGTTCCCAGATCCAAGGTGGCACCAGTGCCAAGTTGGGCTGGTTTGATAGTACCAAGTGCGTCCTGCAATCTGCCATCCAGAAGCGGGGTAGCTTACTTTTGTTTGCCAGGGAAACGGGCCGAGGTTTTTGTCTGGGGGGCTATGGCTGGGAGTGACCGGCTGGCTCCTGAAAATCCACGATAGGCAGGATGGTTCCCAGATCCAACGTGGCAGCAGTGCCAAGTTGGGCTGGTTTTATGTTGCAAAGTGTCTCCTGCAATCTGCCATCAAATGTTGGCAGGTCAGTTTTATTTTCCAGGGAAAAGCGCCGTTGTTTGTGTTTGGGGGCCTGTGGCTGGGAATGACCGGCTGGCTCCTGAAAAGCTACAATAGGCAGGATGGTGCCCAGACCAGAGGTGGCACAAGTGCCAAGTTGGGCTGGTTTGATAGTACCAAGTGCGTCCTGCAATCTTCCATCCAGAAGCGGGGTATCTTAATTTTGCTTGCCAGGGGAACGGGCCGAGGTTTGTGTCTGGGGGCCTATGGCTGGGAGTGACCGGCTGGCTCCTGAAAAGCTACGATAGGCAGTATGGTGACCAGACCCAAGGTGGCACCAGTGCCAAGTCGGGCTGCTTTTGTAGTACCAAGTGCGTCCTTCAATTTGCCATCCAGAAGAGGGGCAGTGGAGTTTTGTTTACCAGAGTAAAGGGCCGTGGTTTGTGTTTGGTGGCCTATGGCTGAGAGTGGCCGGCTGGGCCCTGAAAATCCACGATAGGCAGGATGGTTCCCTGACCCAAGGTGGCATCAGTGCCAAGTCGGGCGGTTTTCGTAGTACTAAGTGCGTCCTGCAATTTGCCATCCAGAAGAGGGGCAGTTGAGTTTTGTTTGCCAGAGAAAAGGACCGTGGTTTGTGTTTGGGGGCATATGGCTGAGAGTGGCCGGCTGGCCCCTGAAAATCCACGATAGGCAGGATGGTTCCCAGAGCCAAGGTGGCACCAGTGCCAAGTCGGGCTGGTTTGATAGTACCAAGTGGCTCCTGCAATCTGCCATCCAGAAGCGGGGCAGCTTACTTTTGTTAGCCAGGGAAACGGGCCGAGGTTTGTGTCTGGGTGCCTATGGCTGGGAGTGACCGGCTGGCTCCTGAAAAGCTACGATAGGCAGGATGGTGACCAGACCCATGGTGGCACCAGTGCCAAGTTGGGCTGGTTTGATAGTACCAAGTGGCTCCTGCAATCTGTCATCAAAAAGTTGGCAGGCCAGTTTTGTTTTCCAGGGAAAAGCGCCGTTGTTTGTGTTTGGGGGCCTGTGACCGGGAGTGGCCGGGTGGCTCCTTAGAATCCACGATACGCAGGATGGTTCCCAGACCAGAGGTGGCACCAGTGCCAAGTCGGGCTGGTTTGATGGTGCAAAGTGGCTCCTGCAATCTGCCATCCAGAAGCGGGGTAGCTTACTTTTGTTTGCCAGGGAAACGGGCCGAGGTTTGTATCTGGGGGCCTATGGCTGGGAGTGACCGGCTGGCTCCTGAAAAGCTACGATAGGCAGGATGGTGACCAGACCCATGGTGGCACCAGTGCCAAGTTGGGCTGGTTTGATAGTACCAAGTGGCTCCTGCAATCTGCCATCAAAAAGTTGGCAGGTGAGTTTTGTTTTCCAGGGAAAAGCGCCTTTGATTTTGTTTGGGGGCCTGTGGCTGGGAGTGGCCGGCCGGATCATTAGAACACACGATACGCAGGATGGTTCCCAGACCAGAGGTGGCACCAGTGCCATGTTGGGCTGGTTTGATAGTACCAAGTGCGTCCTGCAATCTGCCATCCAGAAGCGGGGCAGCTTACTTTTGTTTGCCAGGGAAACGGGCCGAGGTTTGTGTCTGGCGGCCTATGGCTGGGAGTGACCGGCTGGCTCCTGAAAAGCTACGATAGGCAGGATGGTGACCAGACCCATGGTGGCACCAGTGCCAAGTTGGGCTGGTTTGATAGTACCAAGTGGCTCCTGCAATCTGCCATCAAAAAGTTGGCAGGCCAGTTTTGTCTTCCAGGGAAAAGCGCCGTTGTTTGTGTTTGGGGGCCTGTGGCTGGGAGTGGCCGGCTGCCTCCTTAGAATCCACGATACGCAGGATGGTTCCCAGACCAGAGGTGGCACCAGTGCCAAGTCGGGCTGGTTTGATGGTGCAAAGTGGCTCCTGCAATCTGCCATCCAGAAGCGGGGTAGCTTACTTTTGTTTGCCAGGGAAACGGGCCGAGGTTTGTGTCTCGGGGCCTATGGCTGGGAGTGACCGGCTGGCTCCTGAAAAGCTACGATAGGCAGGATGGTGACTAGACCCATGGTGGCACCAGTGCCAAGTTGGGCTGGTTTGATAGTACCAAGTGGCTCCTGCAATCTGCCATCAAAATGTTGGCAGGCGAGTTTTGTTTTCCAGGGAAAAGCGCCGTTGTTTGTGTTTGGGGGCCTGTGGCTGGGAGTGACCGGCTGGCTAATTAGAATCCACGATACGCAGGATGGTTCCCAGACCCAAAGTGGCACCAGTGCCAAGTTGGGCTGGTTTGATAGTACCAAGTGCGTCCTGCAATCTGCCATCCAGAAGCGGGGTAGCTTACTTTTGTTTGCCAGGGAAACGGGCCGAGGTTTGTGTCTGGCGGCCTATGGCTAGGAGTGACCGGCTGGCTCCTGAAAAGCTACGATAGGCAGGATGGTGACCAGACCCATGGTGGCACCAGTGCCAAGTTGGGCTGGTTTGATAGTACCAAGTGGCTCCTGCAATCTGCCATCAAAATGTTGGCAGGCGAGTTTTGTTTTCCAGGGAAAGGCGCCATTGTTTTTGTTTGGGGGCCTGTGGCTGGGAGTGGCCGGCTGGCTCCTTAGAATCCACGATACGCAGCATGGTTCCCAGACCCAAGGTGGCACCAGTGCCAAGTCGGGCTGGTTTGATGGTTCAATGTGGCTCCTCCAATCTGCCATCCAGAAGCGGGGCAGCGTACTTTTATTTGCCAGGGAAACTGGCCGAGGTTTGTGTCTGGGGGTCTATGGCTGGGAATGACCGGCTGGCTCCTGAAAAGCTACGATAGGCAGGATGGTGACCAGACCCAAGGTGGCACCAGTGCCAAGTCGGGCTGGTTTGATGGTTCAAAGTGGCTCCTGCAATCTGCCATCCAGAAGCGGGGCAGCTTACTTTTATTTGCCAGGGAAACGGGCCGAGGTTTGTGTGTGGGGGTCTATGGCTGGGAATGACTGGCTGGCTCCTGAAAAGCTACGATAGGCAGGATGGTGACCAGACCCATGGTGGCACCAGTGCCAAGTTGGGCTGGTTTGATAGTACCAAGTGGCTCCTGCAATCTGCCATCAAAAAGTTGGCAGGCGAGTTTTGTTTTCCAGGGAAAAGCGCCGTTGTTTGTGTTTGGGGGCCTGTGGCTGGGAGTGGCCGGTGGGCTGCATAGAATCCACGATACGCAGGATGGTTCCCAGGCCAGAGGTGGCACCAGTGCCAAGTCGGGCTGGTTTGATGGTGCAAAGTGGTCCTGCAATCTGCCATCATAAAGCTGGCAGGCGAGTTTGGTTTTCCAGGTAAAAGCGCTGTTGTTTGTGTTTGGGGCATGTGGCTGGGAGTGGCCGGCTGGCTCCTGAAAATCCACGATAGGCAGGATGGTTCCCAGACCCAAGGTGGCACCAGTGCCAAGTTGGGCTGGTTTGATAGTACCAAGTGGCTCGTGCAAACTGCCATCAAAAAGTTGGCAGGCGAGTTTTCTTTTCCAGGGAAAAGCGCCGTTGTTTGTGTTTGGGGGCCTGTGGCTGGGAGTGACCGGCTGGCTAATTAGAATCCACGATACGCAGGATGGTTCCCAGACCCAAGGTGGCACCAGTGCCAAGTTGGGCTGGTTTGATAGTACCATGTGGCTCCTGCAATCTGCCATCCAGAAGCGGGGTATCTTAATTTTGTTTGCCAGGGAAACGGGCCGAGGTTTGTGTCTGGGGGCCTATGGCTGGGTGTGACCGGCTGGCTCCTGAAAAGCTACGATAGGCAGTATGGTGACCAGACCCAAGGTGGCACCAGTGCCAAGTCGGGCTGGTTTGATAGTACCAAGTGGCTCCTGCAATCTGCCATCAAAAAGTTGGCAGGCCAGTTTTGTTTTCAGGGAAAATCGCCATTGATTTTGTTTGGAGGCCTGTGGCTGGGAGTGGCCGCCTGTCGTCTCAGAATCTACCTTACGCAGCATGGTTCCCAGAGCCAAGGTGGCACCAGTGCCAAGTCTGGCTGGTTTGATAGCACCAAGTGGCTCCTGCAATCTGCCATCCAGAAGCGGGGAAGCTTACTTTTGTTTGCCAGGGAAACGGGCCGAGGTTTGTGTGTGGGGGTCTATGGTTGGGAATGACCGGCTGGCTCCTGAAAAGCTACGATAGGCAGGAGGGTGACCAGACCCATGGTGGCACCAGTGCCAAGTTGGGCTGGTTTGATAGTACCAAGTGACTCCTGCAATCTGCCATCAAAAAGTTGGCAGGCGAGTTTTGTTTTCCAGGGAAAAGCGCCCTTGTTTGTGTTTGTGGGCCTGTGGCTGGGAGTGGCCGGTGGGCTGCATAGAATCCACGATACGCAGGATGGTTCCCAGGCCAGAGGTGGCACCAGTGCCAAGTTGGGTTAGTTTGATGGTGCAAAGTGGCTCCTGCAATCTGCCATCATAAAGCTGGCAGACGAGTTTGGTTTTCCAGGGAAAAGCGCTGTTGTTTGTGTTTGGGGCATGTGGCTGGGAGTGGCCGGCTGGCTCCTGAAAATCCACGATAGGCAGGATGGTTCCCAGATCCAACGTGGCAGCAGTGCCAAGTCGGGCTGGTTTTATGTTGCAAAGTGTCTCCTGCAATCTACCATCAAATGTTGGCAGGCCAGTTTTGTTTTCCAGGGAAAAGCGCCTTTGTTTGTGTTTGGAAGCCTGTGGCTGGGAGTGGCCGGCTGGCTCCTTTGAACCCAGGATACGCAGGATGGTTCCCAGACCAGAGGTGGCACCAGTGCCAAGTCGGGCTGGTTTGATAGTACCAAGTGGTTCCTGCAATCTGCCATCCAGAAGCGGGGCAGCTTACTTTTGTTTGCCAGGGAAACGGGCCGAGGTTTGTGTCTCGGGGCCTATGGCTGGGAGTGACCGGCGAGGTCCAGAAAAGCTACGATAGGCAGGATGGTGACCAGACCCATGGTGGCACCAGTGCCAAGTTGGGCTGGTTTGATAGTACCAAGTGGCTCCTGCAATCTGCCATCAAAAAGTTGGCAGGCGAGTTTTGTTTTCCAGGGAAAAGCGCCGTTGTTTGTGTTTGGGGGCCTGTGGCTGGGAGTGGCCGGCTGCCTCCTTAGAATCCACGATACGCAGGATGGTTCCCAGACCCAAGGTGGCACCAGTGCCAAGTCGGGCTGGTTTGATAGTACCAAGTGGTTCCGGAAATCTGCCATCCAGAAGCGGGGCAGCTTACTTTTGTTTGCCAGGGTAACGGCCGAGATTTTTGTCTGGGGGCCTATGGCTGGGAGTGACCGGCTGGCTCCTGAAAAGCTACGATAGGCAGGATGGTGACCAGACCCATGGTGGCACCAGTGCCAATTTGGGCTGGTTTGATAGTACCAAGTGGCTCCTGCAATCTGCCATCAAAAAGTTGGCAGGCGAGGTTTGTTTTCCAGGGAAAAGCACCGTTGTTTGTGTTTGGTGGCCTGTGGCTGGGAGTGGCCGGCTGGCTCCTTAGAATCCACGATACGCAGGATGGTTCCCAGACCTGAGGTGGCACCAGTGACAAGTCGGGCCAGTTTTATGGTGCAAAGTGGCTCCTGCAATCTGCCATCCAGAAGCGGGGCAGCTTACTTTTGTTTGCCAGGGAAACGGGCCGAGGTTTTTCTCTTGGGGCCTGAGGCTGGGAATGACCGGCTGGCTCCTGAAAAGCTACGATAGGCAGGATGGTGGCCAGACCCATGGTGGCACCAGTGCCAAGTTGGGCTGATTTGATAGTACCAAGTGGCTCCTGCAATCTGCCATCAAAAAGTTGGCAGGCGAGTTTTGTTTTCCAGGGAAAAGCGCCGTTGTTTGTGTTTGGGGGCCTGTGGCTGGGAGTGGCCGCCTGTCGTCTCAGAATCTACGTTACGCAGCATGGTTCCCAGACCAGAGGTGGCACCAGTGCCAAGTCGGGCTGGTTTGATAGCGCAAAGTGGCTCCTGCAATCTGCCATCCAGAAGCGGGGCAGCTTACTTTTGTTAGCCAGGGAAACGGGCCGAGGTTTGTGTGTGGGGGTCTATGGCTGGGAGTGACCGGCTGGCTCCTGAAAAGCTACGATAGGCAGGATGGTGACCAGACCCATGGTGGCACCAGTGCCAAGTTGGGCTGGTTTGATAGTACCAAGTGGCTCCTGCAATCTGCCATCAAAAAGTTGGCAGGCGAGTTTTGTTTTCCAGGGAAAAGCGCCCTTGTTTTTGTTTGGGGGCCTGTGGCTGGGAGTGGCCGGTGGGATGCATAGAATCCACGATACGCAGGATGGTTCCCAGACCAGAGGTGGCACCAGTGCCATGTTGGGCTGGTTTGATAGTACCAAGTGGTTCCTGCAATCTGCCATCCAGAAGCAGGGCAGCTTACTTTTGTTTGCCAGGGAAACGGGCAGAGCTTTGTGTCTGGCGGCCTATGGCTGGGAGTTACCGGCTAGGTCCTGAAAAGCTACGATAGGCAGGATGGTGACCAGACCCATGGTGGCACCAGTGCCAATTTGGGCTGGTTTGATAGTACCAAGTGGTTTCTGCAATCTGTCATCAAAAAGTTGGCAGGCCAGTTTTGTTTTCCAGGGAAAAGCGCCGTTGTTTGTGTTTGGGGGCCCTGTGGCTGGGAGTGGCCGGCTGGCTCCTTAGAATCCACGATACGCAGGATGGTTCCCAGACCAGAGGTGGCACCAGTGCCAAGTCGGGCTGGTTTGATGGTGCAAAGTGGCTCCTGCAATCTGCCATCCAGAAGCGGGGTAGCTTACTTTTGTTTGCCAGGGAAACGGGCTGAGCTTTGTGTCTGGGGGCCTATGGCTGGGAGTGACCGGCTGGCTCCTGAAAAGCTACAGTAGGCAGGATGGTGACCAGACCCATGGTGGCACCAGTGCCAAGTTGGGCTGGTTTGATAGTACCAAGTGGCTCCTGCAATCTGCCATCAAAAAGTTGGCAGGCGAGTTTTTTTCCAGGGAAAAGCGCCGTTGTTTGTCTTTGGGGGCATGTGGCTGGGAGTGGCCGGTGGGCTGCATAGAATCCACGATACGCAGGATGGTTCCCAGGCCAGAGGTGGCACCAGTGCCAAGTCGGGCTGGTTTGATGGTGCAAAGTGGTCCTGCAATCTGCCATCATAAAGCTGGCAGGCGAGTTTGGTTTTCCAGGTAAAAGCGCTGTTGTTTGTGTTTGGGGCATGTGGCTGGGAGTGGCCGGCTGGCTCCTGAAAATCCACGATAGGCAGGATGGTTCCCAGACCCAAGGTGGCACCAGTGCCAAGTTGGGCTGGTTTGATAGTACCAAGTGGCTCGTGCAAACTGCCATCAAAAAGTTGGCAGGCGAGTTTTCTTTTCCAGGGAAAAGCGCCGTTGTTTGTGTTTGGGGGCCTGTGGCTGGGAGTGACCGGCTGGCTAATTAGAATCCACGATACGCAGGATGGTTCCCAGACCCAAGGTGGCACCAGTGCCAAGTTGGGCTGGTTTGATAGTACCATGTGGCTCCTGCAATCTGCCATCCAGAAGCGGGGTATCTTAATTTTGTTTGCCAGGGAAACGGGCCGAGGTTTGTGTCTGGCGGCCTATGGCTGGGAGTGACCGGCTGGCTCCTGAAAAGCTACGATAGGCAGTATGGTGACCAGACCCAAGGTGGCACCAGTGCCAAGTCGGGCTGGTTTTGTAGTACCAAGTGCGTCCATCAATTTGCCATCCAGAAGCGGGGTAGCTTACTTTTGTTTGCCAGGGAAACGGGCCAAAATTTTTTCTGGGCGCCCATGGCTGCGAGTGACCGGCTGGCTCCTGAAAAGCTATGATAGGCAGGAGGGTGACCAGACCCATGGTGGCACCAGTGCCAAGTTGGGCTGGTTTGATAGTACCAAGTGGCTCCTGCAATCTGCCATCAAAAAGTTGGCAGGCCAGTTTTGTTTTCAGGGAAAATCGCCATTGATTTTGTTTGGAGGCCTGTGGCTGGGAGTGGCCGCCTGTCGTCTCAGAATCTACCTTACGCAGCATGGTTCCCAGAGCCAAGGTGGCACCAGTGCCAAGTCTGGCTGGTTTGATAGCACCAAGTGGCTCCTGCAATCTGCCATCCAGAAGCGGGGAAGCTTACTTTTGTTTGCCAGGGAAACGGGCCGAGGTTTGTGTGTGGGGGTCTATGGTTGGGAATGACCGGCTGGCTCCTGAAAAGCTACGATAGGCAGGAGGGTGACCAGACCCATGGTGGCACCAGTGCCAAGTTGGGCTGGTTTGATAGTACCAAGTGACTCCTGCAATCTGCCATCAAAAAGTTGGCAGGCGAGTTTTGTTTTCCAGGGAAAAGCGCCCTTGTTTGTGTTTGTGGGCCTGTGGCTGGGAGTGGCCGGTGGGCTGCATAGAATCCACGATACGCAGGATGGTTCCCAGGCCAGAGGTGGCACCAGTGCCAAGTTGGGTTAGTTTGATGGTGCAAAGTGGCTCCTGCAATCTGCCATCATAAAGCTGGCAGGCGAGTTTGGTTTTCCAGGGAAAAGCGCTGTTGTTTGTGTTTGGGGCATGTGGCTGGGAGTGGCCGGCTGGCTCCTGAAAATCCACGATAGGCAGGATGGTTCCCAGATCCAACGTGGCAGCAGTGCCAAGTCGGGCTGGTTTTATGTTGCAAAGTGTCTCCTGCAATCTACCATCAAATGTTGGCAGGCCAGTTTTGTTTTCCAGGGAAAAGCGCCTTTGTTTGTGTTTGGAAGCCTGTGGCTGGGAGTGGCCGGCTGGCTCCTTTGAACCCAGGATACGCAGGATGGTTCCCAGACCAGAGGTGGCACCAGTGCCAAGTCGGGCTGGTTTGATAGTACCAAGTGGTTCCTGCAATCTGCCATCCAGAAGCGGGGCAGCTTACTTTTGTTTGCCAGGGAAACGGGCCGAGGTTTGTGTCTCGGGGCCTATGGCTGGGAGTGACCGGCGAGGTCCAGAAAAGCTACGATAGGCAGGATGGTGACCAGACCCATGGTGGCACCAGTGCCAAGTTGGGCTGGTTTGATAGTACCAAGTGGCTCCTGCAATCTGCCATCAAAAAGTTGGCAGGCGAGTTTTGTTTTCCAGGGAAAAGCGCCGTTGTTTGTGTTTGGGGGCCTGTGGCTGGGAGTGTCCGGCTGCCTCCTTAGAATCCACGATACGCAGGATGGTTCCCAGACCCAAGGTGGCACCAGTGCCAAGTCGGGCTGGTTTGATAGTACCAAGTGGTTCCGGAAATCTGCCATCCAGAAGCGGGGCAGCTTACTTTTGTTTGCCAGGGTAACGGCCGAGATTTTTGTCTGGGGGCCTATGGCTGGGAGTGACCGGCTGGCTCCTGAAAAGCTACGATAGGCAGGATGGTGACCAGACCCATGGTGGCACCAGTGCCAATTTGGGCTGGTTTGATAGTACCAAGTGGCTCCTGCAATCTGCCATCAAAAAGTTGGCAGGCGAGGTTTGTTTTCCAGGGAAAAGCACCGTTGTTTGTGTTTGGTGGCCTGTGGCTGGGAGTGGCCGGCTGGCTCCTTAGAATCCACGATACGCAGGATGGTTCCCAGACCTGAGGTGGCACCAGTGACAAGTCGGGCCAGTTTGATGGTGCAAAGTGGCTCCTGCAATCTGCCATCCAGAAGCGGGGCAGCTTACTTTTGTTTGCCAGGGAAACGGGCCGAGGTTTTTCTCTTGGGGCCTGAGGCTGGGAATGACCGGCTGGCTCCTGAAAAGCTACGATAGGCAGGATGGTGGCCAGACCCATGGTGGCACCAGTGCCAAGTTGGGCTGATTTGATAGTACCAAGTGGCTCCTGCAATCTGCCATCAAAAAGTTGGCAGGCGAGTTTTGTTTTCCAGGGAAAAGCGCCGTTGTTTGTGTTTGGGGGCCTGTGGCTGGGAGTGGCCGCCTGTCGTCTCAGAATCTACGTTACGCAGCATGGTTCCCAGACCAGAGGTGGCACCAGTGCCAAGTCGGGCTGGTTTGATAGCGCAAAGTGGCTCCTGCAATCTGCCATCCAGAAGCGGGGCAGCTTACTTTTGTTAGCCAGGGAAACGGGCCGAGGTTTGTGTGTGGGGGTCTATGGCTGGGAGTGACCGGCTGGCTCCTGAAAAGCTACGATAGGCAGGATGGTGACCAGACCCATGGTGGCACCAGTGCCAAGTTGGGCTGGTTTGATAGTACCAAGTGGCTCCTGCAATCTGCCATCAAAAAGTTGGCAGGCGAGTTTTGTTTTCCAGGGAAAAGCGCCCTTGTTTTTGTTTGGGGGCCTGTGGCTGGGAGTGGCCGGTGGGATGCATAGAATCCACGATACGCAGGATGGTTCCCAGACCAGAGGTGGCACCAGTGCCATGTTGGGCTGGTTTGATAGTACCAAGTGGTTCCTGCGATCTGCCATCCAGAAGCAGGGCAGCTTACTTTTGTTTGCCAGGGAAACGGGCAGAGCTTTGTGTCTGGCGGCCTATGGCTGGGAGTTACCGGCTAGGTCCTGAAAAGCTACGATAGGCAGGATGGTGACCAGACCCATGGTGGCACCAGTGCCAATTTGGGCTGGTTTGATAGTACCAAGTGGTTTCTGCAATCTGTCATCAAAAAGTTGGCAGGCCAGTTTTGTTTTCCAGGGAAAAGCGCCGTTGTTTGTGTTTGGGGGCCTGTGGCTGGGAGTGGCCGGCTGGCTCCTTAGAATCCACGATACGCAGGATGGTTCCCAGACCAGAGGTGGCACCAGTGCCAAGTCGGGCTGGTTTGATGGTGCAAAGTGGCTCCTGCAATCTGCCATCCAGAAGCGGGGTAGCTTACTTTTGTTTGCCAGGGAAACGGGCTGAGCTTTGTGTCTGGGGGCCTATGGCTGGGAGTGACCGGCTGGCTCCTGAAAAGCTACAGTAGGCAGGATGGTGACCAGACCCATGGTGGCACCAGTGCCAAGTTGGGCTGGTTTGATAGTACCAAGTGGCTCCTGCAATCTGCCATCAAAAAGTTGGCAGGCGAGTTTTTTTCCAGGGAAAAGCGCCGTTGTTTGTCTTTGGGGGCATGTGGCTGGGAGCGGGCGGCTGGCGCCTTAGAATCTACGTTACGCAGCATGGTTCCCAGACCCAAGGTGGCACCAGTGCCAAGTCGGGCTGGTTTGATAGTACCAAGTGGCTCCTGCAATCTGCCATCCAGAAGCGGGGCAGCTTACTTTTGTTTGCCAGGGAAACGGGCCGAGGTTTGTGTCTGGCGGCCTATGGCTGGGAGTGACCGGCTGGCTCCTGAAAAGCTACGATAGGCAGGATGGTGACCAGACCCATGGTGGCACCAGTGCCAAGTTGGGCTGGTTTGATAGTACCAAGTGGCTCCTGCAATCTGCCATCAAAAAGTTGGCAGGCGAGTTTTGTTTTCCAGGGAAAAGCGCCGTTGTTTGTGTTTGGGGGCCTGTGGCTGGGAGTGACCGGCTGGCTAATTAGAATCCACGATACGCAGGATGGTTCCCAGATCCAAGGTGGCACCAGTGCCAAGTTGGGCTGGTTTGATAGTACCAAGTGCGTCCTGCAATCTGCCATCCAGAAGCGGGGTAGCTTACTTTTGTTTGCCAGGGAAACGGGCCGAGGTTTTTGTCTGGGGGGCTATGGCTGGGAGTGACCGGCTGGCTCCTGAAAATCCACGATAGGCAGGATGGTTCCCAGATCCAACGTGGCAGCAGTGCCAAGTCGGGCTGGTTTTATGTTGCAAAGTGTCTCCTGCAATCTGCCATCAAATGTTGGCAGGTCAGTTTTATTTTCCAGGGAAAAGCGCCGTTGTTTGTGTTTGGGGGCCTGTGGCTGGGAATGACCGGCTGGCTCCTGAAAAGCTACAATAGGCAGGATGGTGCCCAGACCAGAGGTGGCACAAGTGCCAAGTTGGGCTGGTTTGATAGTACCAAGTGCGTCCTGCAATCTTCCATCCAGAAGCGGGGTATCTTAATTTTGCTTGCCAGGGGAACGGGCCGAGGTTTGTGTCTGGGGGCCTATGGCTGGGAGTGACCGGCTGGCTCCTGAAAAGCTACGATAGGCAGTATGGTGACCAGACCCAAGGTGGCACCAGTGCCAAGTCGGGCTGGTTTTGTAGTACCAAGTGCGTCCTTCAATTTGCCATCCAGAAGAGGGGCAGTGGAGTTTTGTTTACCAGAGTAAAGGGCCGTGGTTTGTGTTTGGTGGCCTATGGCTGAGAGTGGCCGGCTGGCCCCTGAAAATCCACGATAGGCAGAATGGTTCCCACATCCAAGGTGGCACCAGTGCCAAGTTGGGCTGGGTTGATGGTGCAAAGTGGCTCCTGCAATCTGCCATCCAGACGCGGGGCAGCTTACTTTTGTTTGCTGGAGAAAAGTTCCGTGGTTGTTCTTGGGTGTATATGGCTGGGCGTGGCCGGCTGGATCCTTAAAAAGCCCGATACGCAGGATGGTTCCCTGACCCAAGGTGGCATCAGTGCCAAGTCGGGCGGTTTTCGTAGTACTAAGTGCGTCCTGCAATTTGCCATCCAGAAGAGGGGCAGTTGAGTTTTGTTTGCCAGAGAAAAGGACCGTGGTTTGTGTTTGGGGGCATATGGCTGAGAGTGGCCGGCTGGCCCCTGAAAATCCACGATAGGCAGGATGGTTCCCAGAGCCAAGGTGGCACCAGTGCCAAGTCGGGCTGGTTTGATAGTACCAAGTGGCTCCTGCAATCTGCCATCCAGAAGCGGGGCAGCTTACTTTTGTTGGCCAGGGAAACGGGCCGAGGTTTGTGTCTGGGTGCCTATGGCTGGGAGTGACCGGCTGGCTCCTGAAAAGCTACGATAGGCAGGATGGTGAAAAGACCCATGGTGGCACCAGTGCCAAGTTGGGCTGGTTTGATAGTACCAAGTGGCTCCTGCAATCTGCCATCAAAAAGTTGGCAGGCGAGTTTTGTTTTCCAGGGAAAAGCGCCGTTGTTTTTCTTTGGGGGCATGTGGCTGGTAGTGGGCGGCTGGCGCCTTAGAATCTACGTTACGCAGCATGGTTCCCAGACCCAAGGTGGCACCAGTGCCAAGTCAGGCTGGTTTGATAGTACCAAGTGGCTCCTGCAATCTGCCATCCAGAAGCGGGGCAGCTTACTTTTGTTTGCCAGGGAAACGGGCCGAGGTTTGTGTCTGGCGGCCTATGGCTGGGAGTGACCGGCTGGCTCCTGAAAAGCTACGATAGGCAGGATGGTGACCAGACCCATGGTGGCACCAGTGCCAAGTTGGGCTGGTTTGATAGTACCAAGTGGCTCCTGCAATCTGTCATCAAAAAGTTGGCAGGCCAGTTTTGTTTTCCAGGGAAAAGCGCCGTTGTTTGTGTTTGGGGGCCTGTGACCGGGAGTGGCCGGGTGGCTCCTTAGAATCCACGATACGCAGGATGGTTCCCAGACCAGAGGTGGCACCAGTGCCAAGTCGGGCTGGTTTGATGGTGCAAAGTGGCTCCTGCAATCTGCCATCCAGAAGCGGGGCAGCTTACTTTTGTTTGCCAGGGAAACGGGCCGAGGTTTGTGTCTCGGGGCCTATGGCTGGGAGTGACCGGCTGGCTCCTGAAAAGCTACGATAGGCAGGATGGTGACCAGACCCATGGTGGCACCAGTGCCAAGTTGGGCTGGTTTGATAGTACCAAGTGGCTCCTGCAATCTGCCATCAAAAAGTTGGCAGGCCAGTTTTGTTTTCCAGGGAAAAGCGCCGTTGTTTGTGTTTGGGGGCCTGTGGCTGGGAGTGGCCGGCTGCCTCCTTAGAATCCACGATACGCAGGATGGTTCCCAGACCAGAGGTGGCACCAGTGCCAAGTCGGGCTGGTTTGATGGTGCAAAGTGGCTCCTGCAATCTGCCATCCAGAAGCGGGGTAGCTTACTTTTGTTTGCCAGGGAAACGGGCCGAGGTTTGTGTCTCGGGGCCTATGGCTGGGAGTGACCGGCTGGCTCCTGAAAAGCTACGATAGGCAGGATGGTGACTAGACCCATGGTGGCACCAGTGCCAAGTTGGGCTGGTTTGATAGTACCAAGTGGCTCCTGCAATCTGCCATCAAAATGTTGGCAGGCGAGTTTTGTTTTCCAGGGAAAAGCGCCGTTGTTTGTGTTTGGGGGCCTGTGGCTGGGAGTGACCGGCTGGCTAATTAGAATCCACGATACGCAGGATGGTTCCCAGACTCAAAGTGGCACCAGTGCCAAGTTGGGCTGGTTTGATAGTACCAAGTGGCTCCTGCAATCTGCCATCCAGAAGCGGGGTAGCTTACTTTTGTTTGCCAGGGAAACGGGCCGAGGTTTGTGTCTGGCGGCCTATGGCTGGGAGTGACCGGCTGGCTCCTGAAAAGCTACGATAGGCAGGATGGTGACCAGACCCATGGTGGCACCAGTGCCAAGTTGGGCTGGTTTGATAGTACCAAGTGGCTCCTGCAATCTGCCATCAAAATGTTGGCAGGCGAGTTTTGTTTTCCAGGGAAAGGCGCCATTGTTTTTGTTTGGGGGCCTGTGGCTGGGAGTGGCCGGCTGGCTCCTTAGAATCCACGATACGCAGCATGGTTCCCAGACCCAAGGTGGCACCAGTGCCAAGTCGGGCTGGTTTGATGGTTCAATGTGGCTCCTCCAATCTGCCATCCAGAAGCGGGGCAGCGTACTTTTATTTGCCAGGGAAACTGGCCGAGGTTTGTGTGTGGGGGTCTATGGCTGGGAATGACCGGCTGGCTCCTGAAAAGCTACGATAGGCAGGATGGTGACCAGACCCAAGGTGGCACCAGTGCCAAGTCGGGCTGGTTTGATGGTTCAAAGTGGCTCCTGCAATCTGCCATCCAGAAGCGGGGCAGCTTACTTTTATTTGCCAGGGAAACGGGCCGAGGTTTGTGTGTGGGGGTCTATGGCTGGGAATGACTGGCTGGCTCCTGAAAAGCTACGATAGGCAGGATGGTGACCAGACCCATGGTGGCACCAGTGCCAAGTTGGGCTGGTTTGATAGTACCAAGTGGCTCCTGCAATCTGCCATCAAAAAGTTGGCAGGCGAGTTTTGTTTTCCAGGGAAAAGCGCCGTTGTTTGTGTTTGGGGGCCTGTGGCTGGGAGTGGCCGGTGGGCTGCATAGAATCCACGATACGCAGGATGGTTCCCAGGCCAGAGGTGGCACCAGTGCCAAGTCGGGCTGGTTTGATGGTGCAAAGTGGTCCTGCAATATGCCATCATAAAGCTGGCAGGCGAGTTTTGTTTTCCAGGTAAAAGCGCTGTTGTTTGTGTTTGGGGCATGTGGCTGGGAGTGGCCGGCTGGCTCCTGAAAATCCACGATAGGCAGGATGGTTCCCAGATCCAACGTGGCAGCAGTGCCAAGTTGGGCTGGTTTGATAGTACCAAGTGGCTCGTGCAAACTGCCATCAAAAAGTTGGCAGGCGAGTTTTGTTTTCCAGGGAAAAGCGCCGTTGTTTGTGTTTGGGGGCCTGTGGCTGGGAGTGGCCGGCTGCCTCCTTAGAATCCACGATACGCAGGATGGTTCCCAGACCCAAGGTGGCACCAGTGCCAAGTTGGGCTGGTTTGATAGTACCATGTGGCTCCTGCAATCTGCCATCCAGAAGCGGGGTATCATAATTTTGTTTGCCAGGGAAACGGGCCGAGGTTTGTGTCTGGGGGCCTATGGCTGGGAGTGACCGGCTGGCTCCTGAAAAGCTACGATAGGCAGTATGGTGACCAGACCCAAGGTGGCACCAGTGCCAAGTCGGGCTGGTTTTGTAGTACCAAGTGCGTCCTGCAATTTGCCATCCAGAAGCGGGGTAGCTTACTTTTGTTTGCCAGGGAAACGGGCCAAAATTTTTTCTGGGCGCCCATGGCTGGGAGTGACCGGCTGGCTCCTGAAAAGCTATGATAGGCAGGAGGGTGACCAGACCCATGGTGGCACCAGTGCCAAGTTGGGCTGGTTTGATAGTACCAAGTGGCTCCTGCAATCTGCCATCAAAAAGTTGGCAGGCCAGTTTTGTTTTCAGGGAAAATCGCCATTGATTTTGTTTGGAGGCCTGTGGCTGGGAGTGGCCGCCTGTCGTCTCAGAATCTACCTTACGCAGCATGGTTCCCAGAGCCAAGGTGGCACCAGTGCCAAGTCTGGCTGGTTTGATAGCACCAAGTGGCTCCTGCAATCTGCCATACAGAAGCGGGGAAGCTTACTTTTGTTTGCCAGGGAAACGGGCCGAGGTTTGTGTGTGGGGGTCTATGGTTGGGAATGACCGGCTGGCTCCTGAAAAGCTACGATAGGCAGGAGGGTGACCAGACCCATGGTGGCACCAGTGCCAAGTTGGGCTGGTTTGATAGTACCAAGTGACTCCTGCAATCTGCCATCAAAAAGTTGGCAGGCGAGTTTTGTTTTCCAGGGAAAAGCGCCGTTGTTTGTGTTTGTGGGCCTGTGGCTGGGAGTGGCCGGTGGGCTGCATAGAATCCACGATACGCAGGATGGTTCCCAGGCCAGAGGTGGCACCAGTGCCAAGTTGGGTTAGTTTGATGGTGCAAAGTGGCTCCTGCAATCTGCCATCATAAAGCTGGCAGGCGAGTTTGGTTTTCCAGGGAAAAGCGCTGTTGTTTGTGTTTGGGGCATGTGGCTGGGAGTGGCCGGCTGGCTCCTGAAAATCCACGATAGGCAGGATGGTTCCCAGATCCAACGTGGCAGCAGTGCCAAGTCGGGCTGGTTTTATGTTGCAAAGTGTCTCCTGGAATCTACCATCAAATGTTGGCAGGCCAGTTTTGTTTTCCAGGGAAAAGCGCCTTTGTTTGTGTTTGGAAGCCTGTGGCTGGGAGTGGCCGGCTGGCTCCTTTGAACCCAGGATACGCAGGATGGTTCCCAGACCAGAGGTGGCACCAGTGCCAAGTCGGGCTGGTTTGATAGTACCAAGTGGTTCCTGCAATCTGCCATCCAGAAGCGGGGCAGCTTACTTTTGTTTGCCAGGGAAACGGGCCGAGGTTTGTGTCTGGGGGCCTATGGCTGGGAGTGACCGGCGAGGTCCAGAAAAGCTACGATAGGCAGGATGGTGACCAGACCCATGGTGGCACCAGTGCCAAGTTGGGCTGGTTTGATAGTACCAAGTGGCTCCTGCAATCTGCCATCAAAAAGTTGGCAGGCGAGTTTTGTTTTCCAGGGAAAAGCGCCGTTGTTTGTGTTTGGGGGCCTGTGGCTGGGAGTGGCCGGCTGCCTCCTTAGAATCCACGATAGGCAGGATGGTTCCCAGAGCCAAGGTGGCACCAGTGCCAAGTCGGGCTGGTTTGATAGTACCAAGTGGTTCCTGCAATCTGCCATCCTGAAGCGGGGCAGCTTACTTTTGTTTGCCAGGGAAACGGGC
Organism: Melospiza georgiana; assembly: GCF_028018845.1. NCBI lineage: Eukaryota > Metazoa > Chordata > Aves > Passeriformes > Passerellidae > Melospiza > Melospiza georgiana. The sequence continues at coordinate 44,318,148 of NC_080434.1, read as the reverse complement.
CGAGCTTTGTGACTGGGGGCCTATGGCTGGGAGTGACCGGCTGGCACCTGGAAAGCTACAATAGGCAGGATGGTTACCAGACCCATGGTGGCAGCAGTGCCAAGTTGGGCTGATTTGATAGTACCAAGTGGCTCCTGCAATCTGCCATCAAAAAGTTGGCAGGCGAGTTTTGTTTTCCAGGGAAAAGCACCGTTGTTTGTGTTTGGGGGCCTGTGGCTGGGAGTGGCCGGCTGGCTCCTTTGAATCCAAAATGCGCAGGATGGTTCCCAGACCCAAGGTGGCACCAGTGCCAAGTCGGCCTGCGGTTTTAGTATCAAGTTCATCCTGCAATTTGCCCTCCAGAAGAGGGGCAGTTGAGTTTTGTTTGCCAGAGAAACAGGCCGAGGTTTCTGTTTGGGGGCATATGTCTGAGAGTGGCCGGCTGGCCCCTGACAATCCACGATAGGCAGGATGGTTCCCAGATCAGGGGTGGCACCAGTGCCAAGTTGGGCTGGTTTGATAGTCCCAAGTGTCTCCTGCAATCTGCCATCCAGAAGCGGGGCAGCTTACTTTTGCTTGCCAGAGAAATAGGCCTAGGTTTTTGTTTGGGGGCCTGTGGCTAGGAGTGGCCGGCTGGCTCCTTAGAATCCACGATACGCAGCATGGTTCCCAGACCCAAGGTGGCACCAGAGCCAAGACGGGCTGGTTTGATAACACCAAGTGGCTCCTGCAATCTGCCATCCAGAAGTGAGGCAGCTAAGTTTTGTTTGCCAGAAAAAAAGGCCGTGGTTTTTCTTTGGGGGGCTCTGGCTGGGAATAGCCGGCTGGCTCCTTAAAATCCACAATAGGCAGGATGGTTCCCAGAGCCAAGGTGGCACCAGTGCCAAGCCGGGCTGGTTTGATAGTACCAAGTGGCTCCTACAATCTGCCATCCAGAAGTGGGGCAGCTGAATTTTGTTTGCCAGAGAAAAAGGCTGTGGTTTTTGTTTGGGGGCCTGTGGCTTGCAGTGGCCGGCTGGCTCCTGAAAATCCATGATACGCAGCATGGTTCCCAGACCCAAGGTGGCACCAGTGCCAAGTGGGGCTGGTTTGACAGTGTCAAGTGCCTCCTGCAATCTCCCATCCAGAAGCGGGGCAGCTGAGTTTTCTTTGCCTGTGAACCGGGCCGTTGTTTTTGATTGGGGTCTGTGGCCGAGAGTGGTCGGCTGGCTCCTGACAATCCACAATACGCAGGATGGTTCCCAGACCCAAGGTGGCACCAGTGCCAAGTCGGGCTGGTTTGATAGTACCAAGTGGCTCCTGCAATCTGCCATCCAGAAGCGGTGCAGCTGAGTTTTGTTTGCCAGAGGAAAGGACCGTGGGTTGTGTTTGGGGGCATATGGCTGGGAGTGGCCGGCTGTCTCAATAAAAAGATCGATACGCAGGATGGTTCCCAGACCCAAGGTGGCACCAGTGCCAAGTCGGGCTGTTTTTATAGTACCAAGTGCGTCCTGCAATTTGCCATCCAGAAGAGGGGCAGTTGAGTTTTGTTTGCCAGGGAAAAGCACCGTTGTTTGTGTTTGGGGGCTTGTGGCTGGGAGTGGCCGGCTGGCCCCTGAAAATCCACGATAGGCAGGATGGTTCCCAGAGCCAAGGTGGCACCAGTGCCAAGTCGGGCTGGTTTGATAGTACCAAGTGGCTCCTGCAATCTGCCATCCAGAAGCGGGGCAGCTTACTTTTGTTTGCCAGGGAAACGGGCTGAGCTTTGTGTCTGGGGGCCTATGGCTGGGAGTGACCGGCTGGCTCCTGAAAAGCTACAGTAGGCAGGATGGTGACCAGACCCATGGTGGCACCAGTGCCAAGTTGGGCTGGTTTGATAGTACCAAGTGGCTCCTGCAATCTGCCATCAAAAAGTTGGCAGGCGAGTTTTGTTTTCCAGGGAAAAGCGCCGTTGTTTTTCTTTGGGGGCATGTGGCTGGTAGTGGGCGGCTGGCGCCTTAGAATCTACGTTACGCAGCATGGTTCCCAGACCCAAGGTGGCACCAGTGCCAAGTCGGGCTGGTTTGATAGTACCAAGTGGCTCCTGCAATCTGCCATCCAGAAGCGGGGCAGCTTACTTTTGTTTGCCAGGGAAACGGGCCGAGGTTTGTGTCTGGCGGCCTATGGCTGGGAGTGACCGGCTGGCTCCTGAAAAGCTACGATAGGCAGGATGGTGACCAGACCCATGGTGGCACCAGTGCCAAGTTGGGCTGGTTTGATAGTACCAAGTGGCTCCTGCAATCTGCCATCAAAAAGTTGGCAGGCGAGTTTTGTTTTCCAGGGAAAAAGCGCCGTTGTTTGTGTTTGGGGGCCTGTGGCTGGGAGTGACCGGCTGGCTAATTAGAATCCACGATACGCAGGATGGTTCCCAGATCCAAGGTGGCACCAGTGCCAAGTTGGGCTGGTTTGATAGTACCAAGTGCGTCCTGCAATCTGCCATCCAGAAGCGGGGTAGCTTACTTTTGTTTGCCAGGGAAACGGGCCGAGGTTTTTGTCTGGGGGGCTATGGCTGGGAGTGACCGGCTGGCTCCTGAAAATCCACGATAGGCAGGATGGTTCCCAGATCCAACGTGGCAGCAGTGCCAAGTTGGGCTGGTTTTATGTTGCAAAGTGTCTCCTGCAATCTGCCATCAAATGTTGGCAGGTCAGTTTTATTTTCCAGGGAAAAGCGCCGTTGTTTGTGTTTGGGGGCCTGTGGCTGGGAATGACCGGCTGGCTCCTGAAAAGCTACAATAGGCAGGATGGTGCCCAGACCAGAGGTGGCACAAGTGCCAAGTTGGGCTGGTTTGATAGTACCAAGTGCGTCCTGCAATCTTCCATCCAGAAGCGGGGTATCTTAATTTTGCTTGCCAGGGGAACGGGCCGAGGTTTGTGTCTGGGGGCCTATGGCTGGGAGTGACCGGCTGGCTCCTGAAAAGCTACGATAGGCAGTATGGTGACCAGACCCAAGGTGGCACCAGTGCCAAGTCGGGCTGCTTTTGTAGTACCAAGTGCGTCCTTCAATTTGCCATCCAGAAGAGGGGCAGTGGAGTTTTGTTTACCAGAGTAAAGGGCCGTGGTTTGTGTTTGGTGGCCTATGGCTGAGAGTGGCCGGCTGGGCCCTGAAAATCCACGATAGGCAGGATGGTTCCCTGACCCAAGGTGGCATCAGTGCCAAGTCGGGCGGTTTTCGTAGTACTAAGTGCGTCCTGCAATTTGCCATCCAGAAGAGGGGCAGTTGAGTTTTGTTTGCCAGAGAAAAGGACCGTGGTTTGTGTTTGGGGGCATATGGCTGAGAGTGGCCGGCTGGCCCCTGAAAATCCACGATAGGCAGGATGGTTCCCAGAGCCAAGGTGGCACCAGTGCCAAGTCGGGCTGGTTTGATAGTACCAAGTGGCTCCTGCAATCTGCCATCCAGAAGCGGGGCAGCTTACTTTTGTTAGCCAGGGAAACGGGCCGAGGTTTGTGTCTGGGTGCCTATGGCTGGGAGTGACCGGCTGGCTCCTGAAAAGCTACGATAGGCAGGATGGTGACCAGACCCATGGTGGCACCAGTGCCAAGTTGGGCTGGTTTGATAGTACCAAGTGGCTCCTGCAATCTGTCATCAAAAAGTTGGCAGGCCAGTTTTGTTTTCCAGGGAAAAGCGCCGTTGTTTGTGTTTGGGGGCCTGTGACCGGGAGTGGCCGGGTGGCTCCTTAGAATCCACGATACGCAGGATGGTTCCCAGACCAGAGGTGGCACCAGTGCCAAGTCGGGCTGGTTTGATGGTGCAAAGTGGCTCCTGCAATCTGCCATCCAGAAGCGGGGTAGCTTACTTTTGTTTGCCAGGGAAACGGGCCGAGGTTTGTATCTGGGGGCCTATGGCTGGGAGTGACCGGCTGGCTCCTGAAAAGCTACGATAGGCAGGATGGTGACCAGACCCATGGTGGCACCAGTGCCAAGTTGGGCTGGTTTGATAGTACCAAGTGGCTCCTGCAATCTGCCATCAAAAAGTTGGCAGGTGAGTTTTGTTTTCCAGGGAAAAGCGCCTTTGATTTTGTTTGGGGGCCTGTGGCTGGGAGTGGCCGGCCGGATCATTAGAACACACGATACGCAGGATGGTTCCCAGACCAGAGGTGGCACCAGTGCCATGTTGGGCTGGATTGATAGTACCAAGTGCGTCCTGCAATCTGCCATCCAGAAGCGGGGCAGCTTACTTTTGTTTGCCAGGGAAACGGGCCGAGGTTTGTGTCTGGCGGCCTATGGCTGGGAGTGACCGGCTGGCTCCTGAAAAGCTACGATAGGCAGGATGGTGACCAGACCCATGGTGGCACCAGTGCCAAGTTGGGCTGGTTTGATAGTACCAAGTGGCTCCTGCAATCTGCCATCAAAAAGTTGGCAGGCCAGTTTTGTTTTCCAGGGAAAAGCGCCGTTGTTTGTGTTTGGGGGCCTGTGGCTGGGAGTGGCCGGCTGCCTCCTTAGAATCCACGATACGCAGGATGGTTCCCAGACCAGAGGTGGCACCAGTGCCAAGTCGGGCTGGTTTGATGGTGCAAAGTGGCTCCTGCAATCTGCCATCCAGAAGCGGGGTAGCTTACTTTTGTTTGCCAGGGAAACGGGCCGAGGTTTGTGTCTCGGGGCCTATGGCTGGGAGTGACCGGCTGGCTCCTGAAAAGCTACGATAGGCAGGATGGTGACTAGACCCATGGTGGCACCAGTGCCAAGTTGGGCTGGTTTGATAGTACCAAGTGGCTCCTGCAATCTGCCATCAAAATGTTGGCAGGCGAGTTTTGTTTTCCAGGGAAAAGCGCCGTTGTTTGTGTTTGGGGGCCTGTGGCTGGGAGTGACCGGCTGGCTAATTAGAATCCACGATACGCAGGATGGTTCCCAGACCCAAAGTGGCACCAGTGCCAAGTTGGGCTGGTTTGATAGTACCAAGTGCGTCCTGCAATCTGCCATCCAGAAGCGGGGTAGCTTACTTTTGTTTGCCAGGGAAACGGGCCGAGGTTTGTGTCTGGCGGCCTATGGCTAGGAGTGACCGGCTGGCTCCTGAAAAGCTACGATAGGCAGGATGGTGACCAGACCCATGGTGGCACCAGTGCCAAGTTGGGCTGGTTTGATAGTACCAAGTGGCTCCTGCAATCTGCCATCAAAATGTTGGCAGGCGAGTTTTGTTTTCCAGGGAAAGGCGCCATTGTTTTTGTTTGGGGGCCTGTGGCTGGGAGTGGCCGGCTGGCTCCTTAGAATCCATGATACGCAGCATGGTTCCCAGACCCAAGGTGGCACCAGTGCCAAGTCGGGCTGGTTTGATGGTTCAATGTGGCTCCTCCAATCTGCCATCCAGAAGCGGGGCAGCGTACTTTTATTTGCCAGGGAAACTGGCCGAGGTTTGTGTGTGGGGGTCTATGGCTGGGAATGACCGGCTGGCTCCTGAAAAGCTACGATAGGCAGGATGGTGACCAGACCCAAGGTGGCACCAGTGCCAAGTCGGGCTGGTTTGATGGTTCAAAGTGGCTCCTGCAATCTGCCATCCAGAAGCGGGGCAGCTTACTTTTATTTGCCAGGGAAACGGGCCGAGGTTTGTGTGTGGGGGTCTATGGCTGGGAATGACTGGCTGGCTCCTGAAAAGCTACGATAGGCAGGATGGTGACCAGACCCATGGTGGCACCAGTGCCAAGTTGGGCTGGTTTGATAGTACCAAGTGGCTCCTGCAATCTGCCATCAAAATGTTGGCAGGCGAGTTTTGTTTTCCAGGGAAAAGCGCCGTTGTTTGTGTTTGGGGGCCTGTGGCTGGGAGTGGCCGGTGGGCTGCATAGAATCCACGATACGCAGGATGGTTCCCAGGCCAGAGGTGGCACCAGTGCCAAGTCGGGCTGGTTTGATGGTGCAAAGTGGTCCTGCAATCTGCCATCATAAAGCTGGCAGGCGAGTTTGGTTTTCCAGGTAAAAGCGCTGTTGTTTGTGTTTGGGGCATGTGGCTGGGAGTGGCCGGCTGGCTCCTGAAAATCCACGATAGGCAGGATGGTTCCCAGACCCAAGGTGGCACCAGTGCCAAGTTGGGCTGGTTTGATAGTACCAAGTGGCTCGTGCAAACTGCCATCAAAAAGTTGGCAGGCGAGTTTTCTTTTCCAGGGAAAAGCGCCGTTGTTTGTGTTTGGGGGCCTGTGGCTGGGAGTGACCGGCTGGCTAATTAGAATCCACGATACGCAGGATGGTTCCCAGACCCAAGGTGGCACCAGTGCCAAGTTGGGCTGGTTTGATAGTACCATGTGGCTCCTGCAATCTGCCATCCAGAAGCGGGGTATCTTAATTTTGTTTGCCAGGGAAACGGGCCGAGGTTTGTGTCTGGGGGCCTATGGCTGGGAGTGACCGGCTGGCTCCTGAAAAGCTACGATAGGCAGTATGGTGACCAGACCCAAGGTGGCACCAGTGCCAAGTCGGGCTGGTTTTGTAGTACCAAGTGCGTCCTGCAATTTGCCATCCAGAAGCGGGGTAGCTTACTTTTGTTTGCCAGGGAAACGGGCCAAAATTTTTTCTGGGCGCCCATGGCTGCGAGTGACCGGCTGGCTCCTGAAAAGCTATGATAGGCAGGAGGGTGACCAGACCCATGGTGGCACCAGTGCCAAGTTGGGCTGGTTTGATAGTACCAAGTGGCTCCTGCAATCTGCCATCAAAAAGTTGGCAGGCCAGTTTTGTTTTCAGGGAAAATCGCCATTGATTTTGTTTGGAGGCCTGTGGCTGGGAGTGGCCGCCTGTCGTCTCAGAATCTACCTTACGCAGCATGGTTCCCAGAGCCAAGGTGGCACCAGTGCCAAGTCTGGCTGGTTTGATAGCACCAAGTGGCTCCTGCAATCTGCCATCCAGAAGCGGGGAAGCTTACTTTTGTTTGCCAGGGAAACGGGCAGAGCTTTGTGTGTGGGGGTCTATGGTTGGGAATGACCGGCTGGCTCCTGAAAAGCTACGATAGGCAGGAGGGTGACCAGACCCATGGTGGCACCAGTGCCAAGTTGGGCTGGTTTGATAGTACCAAGTGACTCCTGCAATCTGCCATCAAAAAGTTGGCAGGCGAGTTTTGTTTTCCAGGGAAAAGCGCCCTTGTTTGTGTTTGTGGGCCTGTGGCTGGGAGTGGCCGGTGGGCTGCATAGAATCCACGATACGCAGGATGGTTCCCAGGCCAGAGGTGGCACCAGTGCCAAGTTGGGTTAGTTTGATGGTGCAAAGTGGCTCCTGCAATCTGCCATCATAAAGCTGGCAGGCGAGTTTGGTTTTCCAGGGAAAAGCGCTGTTGTTTGTGTTTGGGGCATGTGGCTGGGAGTGGCCGGCTGGCTCCTGAAAATCCACGATAGGCAGGATGGTTCCCAGATCCAACGTGGCAGCAGTGCCAAGTCGGGCTGGTTTTATGTTGCAAAGTGTCTCCTGCAATCTACCATCAAATGTTGGCAGGCCAGTTTTGTTTTCCAGGGAAAAGCGCCTTTGTTTGTGTTTGGAAGCCTGTGGCTGGGAGTGGCCGGCTGGCTCCTTTGAACCCAGGATACGCAGGATGGTTCCCAGACCAGAGGTGGCACCAGTGCCAAGTCGGGCTGGTTTGATAGTACCAAGTGGTTCCTGCAATCTGCCATCCAGAAGCGGGGCAGCTTACTTTTGTTTGCCAGGGAAACGGGCCGAGGTTTGTGTCTCGGGGCCTATGGCTGGGAGTGACCGGCGAGGTCCAGAAAAGCTACGATAGGCAGGATGGTGACCAGACCCATGGTGGCACCAGTGCCAAGTTGGGCTGGTTTGATAGTACCAAGTGGCTCCTGCAATCTGCCATCAAAAAGTTGGCAGGCGAGTTTTGTTTTCCAGGGAAAAGCGCCGTTGTTTGTGTTTGGGGGCCTGTGGCTGGGAGTGGCCGGCTGCCTCCTTAGAATCCACGATACGCAGGATGGTTCCCAGACCCAAGGTGGCACCAGTGCCAAGTCGGGCTGGTTTGATAGTACCAAGTGGTTCCGGAAATCTGCCATCCAGAAGCGGGGCAGCTTACTTTTGTTTGCCAGGGTAACGGCCGAGATTTTTGTCTGGGGGCCTATGGCTGGGAGTGACCGGCTGGCTCCTGAAAAGCTACGATAGGCAGGATGGTGACCAGACCCATGGTGGCACCAGTGCCAATTTGGGCTGGTTTGATAGTACCAAGTGGCTCCTGCAATCTGCCATCAAAAAGTTGGCAGGCGAGGTTTGTTTTCCAGGGAAAAGCACCGTTGTTTGTGTTTGGTGGCCTGTGGCTGGGAGTGGCCGGCTGGCTCCTTAGAATCCACGATACGCAGGATGGTTCCCAGACCTGAGGTGGCACCAGTGACAAGTCGGGCCAGTTTGATGGTGCAAAGTGGCTCCTGCAATCTGCCATCCAGAAGCGGGGCAGCTTACTTTTGTTTGCCAGGGAAACGGGCCGAGGTTTTTCTCTTGGGGCCTGAGGCTGGGAATGACCGGCTGGCTCCTGAAAAGCTACGATAGGCAGGATGGTGGCCAGACCCATGGTGGCACCAGTGCCAAGTTGGGCTGATTTGATAGTACCAAGTGGCTCCTGCAATCTGCCATCAAAAAGTTGGCAGGCGAGTTTTGTTTTCCAGGGAAAAGCGCCGTTGTTTGTGTTTGGGGGCCTGTGGCTGGGAGTGGCCGCCTGTCGTCTCAGAATCTACGTTACGCAGCATGGTTCCCAGACCAGAGGTGGCACCAGTGCCAAGTCGGGCTGGTTTGATAGCGCAAAGTGGCTCCTGCAATCTGCCATCCAGAAGCGGGGCAGCTTACTTTTGTTAGCCAGGGAAACGGGCCGAGGTTTGTGTGTGGGGGTCTATGGCTGGGAGTGACCGGCTGGCTCCTGAAAAGCTACGATAGGCAGGATGGTGACCAGACCCATGGTGGCACCAGTGCCAAGTTGGGCTGGTTTGATAGTACCAAGTGGCTCCTGCAATCTGCCATCAAAAAGTTGGCAGGCGAGTTTTGTTTTCCAGGGAAAAGCGCCCTTGTTTTTGTTTGGGGGCCTGTGGCTGGGAGTGGCCGGTGGGATGCATAGAATCCACGATACGCAGGATGGTTCCCAGACCAGAGGTGGCACCAGTGCCATGTTGGGCTGGTTTGATAGTACCAAGTGGTTCCTGCAATCTGCCATCCAGAAGCAGGGCAGCTTACTTTTGTTTGCCAGGGAAACGGGCAGAGCTTTGTGTCTGGCGGCCTATGGCTGGGAGTTACCGGCTAGGTCCTGAAAAGCTACGATAGGCAGGATGGTGACCAGACCCATGGTGGCACCAGTGCCAAGTTGGGCTGGTTTGATAGTACCAAGTGGTTTCTGCAATCTGCCATCAAAAAGTTGGCAGGCCAGTTTTGTTTTCCAGGGAAAAGCGCCGTTGTTTGTGTTTGGGGGCCTGTGGCTGGGAGTGGCCGGCTGGCTCCTTAGAATCCACGATACGCAGGATGGTTCCCAGACCAGAGGTGGCACCAGTGCCAAGTCGGGCTGGTTTGATGGTGCAAAGTGGCTCCTGCAATCTGCCATCCAGAAGCGGGGTAGCTTACTTTTGTTTGCCAGGGAAACGGGCTGAGCTTTGTGTCTGGGGGCCTATGGCTGGGAGTGACCGGCTGGCTCCTGAAAAGCTACAGTAGGCAGGATGGTGACCAGACCCATGGTGGCACCAGTGCCAAGTTGGGCTGGTTTGATAGTACCAAGTGGCTCCTGCAATCTGCCATCAAAAAGTTGGCAGGCGAGTTTTTTTCCAGGGAAAAGCGCCGTTGTTTGTCTTTGGGGGCATGTGGCTGGGAGCGGGCGGCTGGCGCCTTAGAATCTACGTTACGCAGCATGGTTCCCAGACCCAAGGTGGCACCAGTGCCAAGTCGGGCTGGTTTGATAGTACCAAGTGGCTCCTGCAATCTGCCATCCAGAAGCGGGGCAGCTTACTTTTGTTTGCCAGGGAAACGGGCCGAGGTTTGTGTCTGGCGGCCTATGGCTGGGAGTGACCGGCTGGCTCCTGAAAAGCTACGATAGGCAGGATGGTGACCAGACCCATGGTGGCACCAGTGCCAAGTTGGGCTGGTTTGATAGTACCAAGTGGCTCCTGCAATCTGCCATCAAAAAGTTGGCAGGCGAGGTTTGTTTTCCAGGGAAAAGCACCGTTGTTTGTGTTTGGTGGCCTGTGGCTGGGAGTGGCCGGCTGGCTCCTTAGAATCCACGATACGCAGGATGGTTCCCAGACCTGAGGTGGCACCAGTGACAAGTCGGGCCAGTTTGATGGTGCAAAGTGGCTCCTGCAATCTGCCATCCAGAAGCGGGGCAGCTTACTTTTGTTTGCCAGGGAAACGGGCCGAGGTTTTTCTCTTGGGGCCTGAGGCTGGGAATGACCGGCTGGCTCCTGAAAAGCTACGATAGGCAGGATGGTGGCCAGACCCATGGTGGCACCAGTGCCAAGTTGGGCTGATTTGATAGTACCAAGTGGCTCCTGCAATCTGCCATCAAAAAGTTGGCAGGCGAGTTTTGTTTTCCAGGGAAAAGCGCCGTTGTTTGTGTTTGGGGGCCTGTGGCTGGGAGTGGCCGCCTGTCGTCTCAGAATCTACGTTACGCAGCATGGTTCCCAGACCAGAGGTGGCACCAGTGCCAAGTCGGGCTGGTTTGATAGCGCAAAGTGGCTCCTGCAATCTGCCATCCAGAAGCGGGGCAGCTTACTTTTGTTAGCCAGGGAAACGGGCCGAGGTTTGTGTGTGGGGGTCTATGGCTGGGAGTGACCGGCTGGCTCCTGAAAAGCTACGATAGGCAGGATGGTGACCAGACCCATGGTGGCACCAGTGCCAAGTTGGGCTGGTTTGATAGTACCAAGTGGCTCCTGCAATCTGCCATCAAAAAGTTGGCAGGCGAGTTTTGTTTTCCAGGGAAAAGCGCCCTTGTTTTTGTTTGGGGGCCTGTGGCTGGGAGTGGCCGGTGGGATGCATAGAATCCACGATACGCAGGATGGTTCCCAGACCAGAGGTGGCACCAGTGCCATGTTGGGCTGGTTTGATAGTACCAAGTGGTTCCTGCAATCTGCCATCCAGAAGCAGGGCAGCTTACTTTTGTTTGCCAGGGAAACGGGCAGAGCTTTGTGTCTGGCGGCCTATGGCTGGGAGTTACCGGCTAGGTCCTGAAAAGCTACGATAGGCAGGATGGTGACCAGACCCATGGTGGCACCAGTGCCAAGTTGGGCTGGTTTGATAGTACCAAGTGGTTTCTGCAATCTGCCATCAAAAAGTTGGCAGGCCAGTTTTGTTTTCCAGGGAAAAGCGCCGTTGTTTGTGTTTGGGGGCCTGTGGCTGGGAGTGGCCGGCTGGCTCCTTAGAATCCACGATACGCAGGATGGTTCCCAGACCAGAGGTGGCACCAGTGCCAAGTCGGGCTGGTTTGATGGTGCAAAGTGGCTCCTGCAATCTGCCATCCAGAAGCGGGGTAGCTTACTTTTGTTTGCCAGGGAAACGGGCTGAGCTTTGTGTCTGGGGGCCTATGGCTGGGAGTGACCGGCTGGCTCCTGAAAAGCTACAGTAGGCAGGATGGTGACCAGACCCATGGTGGCACCAGTGCCAAGTTGGGCTGGTTTGATAGTACCAAGTGGCTCCTGCAATCTGCCATCAAAAAGTTGGCAGGCGAGTTTTTTTCCAGGGAAAAGCGCCGTTGTTTGTCTTTGGGGGCATGTGGCTGGGAGCGGGCGGCTGGCGCCTTAGAATCTACGTTACGCAGCATGGTTCCCAGACCCAAGGTGGCACCAGTGCCAAGTCGGGCTGGTTTGATAGTACCAAGTGGCTCCTGCAATCTGCCATCCAGAAGCGGGGCAGCTTACTTTTGTTTGCCAGGGAAACGGGCCGAGGTTTGTGTCTGGCGGCCTATGGCTGGGAGTGACCGGCTGGCTCCTGAAAAGCTACGATAGGCAGGATGGTGACCAGACCCATGGTGGCACCAGTGCCAAGTTGGGCTGGTTTGATAGTACCAAGTGGCTCCTGCAATCTGCCATCAAAAAGTTGGCAGGCGAGTTTTGTTTTCCAGGGAAAAGCGCCGTTGTTTGTGTTTGGGGGCCTGTGGCTGGGAGTGACCGGCTGGCTAATTAGAATCCACGATACGCAGGATGGTTCCCAGATCCAAGGTGGCACCAGTGCCAAGTTGGGCTGGTTTGATAGTACCAAGTGCGTCCTGCAATCTGCCATCCAGAAGCGGGGTAGCTTACTTTTGTTTGCCAGGGAAACGGGCCGAGGTTTTTGTCTGGGGGGCTATGGCTGGGAGTGACCGGCTGGCTCCTGAAAATCCACGATAGGCAGGATGGTTCCCAGATCCAACGTGGCAGCAGTGCCAAGTCGGGCTGGTTTTATGTTGCAAAGTGTCTCCTGCAATCTGCCATCAAATGTTGGCAGGTCAGTTTTATTTTCCAGGGAAAAGCGCCGTTGTTTGTGTTTGGGGGCCTGTGGCTGGGAATGACCGGCTGGCTCCTGAAAAGCTACAATAGGCAGGATGGTGCCCAGACCAGAGGTGGCACAAGTGCCAAGTTGGGCTGGTTTGATAGTACCAAGTGCGTCCTGCAATCTTCCATCCAGAAGCGGGGTATCTTAATTTTGCTTGCCAGGGGAACGGGCCGAGGTTTGTGTCTGGGGGCCTATGGCTGGGAGTGACCGGCTGGCTCCTGAAAAGCTACGATAGGCAGTATCGTGACCAGACCCAAGGTGGCACCAGTGCCAAGTCGGGCTGGTTTTGTAGTACCAAGTGCGTCCTTCAATTTGCCATCCAGAAGAGGGGCAGTGGAGTTTTGTTTACCAGAGTAAAGGGCCGTGGTTTGTGTTTGGTGGCCTATGGCTGAGAGTGGCCGGCTGGCCCCTGAAAATCCACGATAGGCAGAATGGTTCCCACATCCAAGGTGGCACCAGTGCCAAGTTGGGCTGGGTTGATGGTGCAAAGTGGCTCCTGCAATCTGCCATCCAGACGCGGGGCAGCTTACTTTTGTTTGCTGGAGAAAAGTTCCGTGGTTGTTCTTGGGTGTATATGGCTGGGCGTGGCCGGCTGGATCCTTAAAAAGCCCGATACGCAGGATGGTTCCCTGACCCAAGGTGGCATCAGTGCCAAGTCGGGCGGTTTTCGTAGTACTAAGTGCGTCCTGCAATTTGCCATCCAGAAGAGGGGCAGTTGAGTTTTGTTTGCCAGAGAAAAGGACCGTGGTTTGTGTTTGGGGGCATATGGCTGAGAGTGGCCGGCTGGCCCCTGAAAATCCACGATAGGCAGGATGGTTCCCAGAGCCAAGGTGGCACCAGTGCCAAGTCGGGCTGGTTTGATAGTACCAAGTGGCTCCTGCAATCTGCCATCCAGAAGCGGGGCAGCTTACTTTTGTTGGCCAGGGAAACGGGCCGAGGTTTGTGTCTGGGTGCCTATGGCTGGGAGTGACCGGCTGGCTCCTGAAAAGCTACGATAGGCAGGATGGTGAAAAGACCCATGGTGGCACCAGTGCCAAGTTGGGCTGGTTTGATAGTACCAAGTGGCTCCTGCAATCTGCCATCAAAAAGTTGGCAGGCGAGTTTTGTTTTCCAGGGAAAAGCGCCGTTGTTTTTCTTTGGGGGCATGTGGCTGGTAGTGGGCGGCTGGCGCCTTAGAATCTACGTTACGCAGCATGGTTCCCAGACCCAAGGTGGCACCAGTGCCAAGTCGGGCTGGTTTGATAGTACCAAGTGGCTCCTGCAATCTGCCATCCAGAAGCGGGGCAGCTTACTTTTGTTTGCCAGGGAAACGGGCCGAGGTTTGTGTCTGGCGGCCTATGGCTGGGAGTGACCGGCTGGCTCCTGAAAAGCTACGATAGGCAGGATGGTGACCAGACCCATGGTGGCACCAGTGCCAAGTTGGGCTGGTTTGATAGTACCAAGTGGCTCCTGCAATCTGTCATCAAAAAGTTGGCAGGCCAGTTTTGTTTTCCAGGGAAAAGCGCCGTTGTTTGTGTTTGGGGGCCTGTCACCGGGAGTGGCCGGGTGGCTCCTTAGAATCCACGATACGCAGGATGGTTCCCAGACCAGAGGTGGCACCAGTGCCAAGTCGGGCTGGTTTGATGGTGCAAAGTGGCTCCTGCAATCTGCCATCCAGAAGCGGGGCAGCTTACTTTTGTTTGCCAGGGAAACGGGCCGAGGTTTGTGTCTCGGGGCCTATGGCTGGGAGTGACCGGCTGGCTCCTGAAAAGCTACGATAGGCAGGATGGTGACCAGACCCACGGTGGCACCAGTGCCAAGTTGGGCTGGTTTGATAGTACCAAGTGGCTCCTGCAATCTGCCATCAAAAAGTTGGCAGGCCAGTTTTGTTTTCCAGGGAAAAGCGCCGTTGTTTGTGTTTGGGGGCCTGTGGCTGGGAGTGGCCGGCTGCCTCCTTAGAATCCACGATACGCAGGATGGTTCCCAGACCAGAGGTGGCACCAGTGCCAAGTCGGGCTGGTTTGATGGTGCAAAGTGGCTCCTGCAATCTGCCATCCAGAAGCGGGGTAGCTTACTTTTGTTTGCCAGGGAAACGGGCCGAGGTTTGTGTCTCGGGGCCTATGGCTGGGAGTGACCGGCTGGCTCCTGAAAAGCTACGATAGGCAGGATGGTGACTAGACCCATGGTGGCACCAGTGCCAAGTTGGGCTGGTTTGATAGTACCAAGTGGCTCCTGCAATCTGCCATCAAAATGTTGGCAGGCGAGTTTTGTTTTCCAGGGAAAAGCGCCGTTGTTTGTGTTTGGGGGCCTGTGGCTGGGAGTGACCGGCTGGCTAATTAGAATCCACGATACGCAGGATGGTTCCCAGACCCAAAGTGGCACCAGTGCCAAGTTGGGCTGGTTTGATAGTACCAAGTGGCTCCTGCAATCTGCCATCCAGAAGCGGGGTAGCTTACTTTTGTTTGCCAGGGAAACGGGCCGAGGTTTGTGTCTGGCGGCCTATGGCTGGGAGTGACCGGCTGGCTCCTGAAAAGCTACGATAGGCAGGATGGTGACCAGACCCATGGTGGCACCAGTGCCAAGTTGGGCTGGTTTGATAGTACCAAGTGGCTCCTGCAATCTGCCATCAAAATGTTGGCAGGCGAGTTTTGTTTTCCAGGGAAAGGCGCCATTGTTTTTGTTTGGGGGCCTGTGGCTGGGAGTGGCCGGCTGGCTCCTTAGAATCCACGATACGCAGCATGGTTCCCAGACCCAAGGTGGCACCAGTGCCAAGTCGGGCTGGTTTGATGGTTCAATGTGGCTCCTCCAATCTGCCATCCAGAAGCGGGGCAGCGTACTTTTATTTGCCAGGGAAACTGGCCGAGGTTTGTGTGTGGGGGTCTATGGCTGGGAATGACCGGCTGGCTCCTGAAAAGCTACGATAGGCAGGATGGTGACCAGACCCAAGGTGGCACCAGTGCCAAGTCGGGCTGGTTTGATGGTTCAAAGTGGCTCCTGCAATCTGCCATCCAGAAGCGGGGCAGCTTACTTTTATTTGCCAGGGAAACGGGCCGAGGTTTGTGTGTGGGGGTCTATGGCTGGGAATGACTGGCTGGCTCCTGAAAAGCTACGATAGGCAGGATGGTGACCAGACCCATGGTGGCACCAGTGCCAAGTTGGGCTGGTTTGATAGTACCAAGTGGCTCCTGCAATCTGCCATCAAAAAGTTGGCAGGCGAGTTTTGTTTTCCAGGGAAAAGCGCCGTTGTTTGTGTTTGGGGGCCTGTGGCTGGGAGTGGCCGGTGGGCTGCATAGAATCCACGATACGCAGGATGGTTCCCAGGCCAGAGGTGGCACCAGTGCCAAGTCGGGCTGGTTTGATGGTGCAAAGTGGTCCTGCAATCTGCCATCATAAAGCTGGCAGGCGAGTTTTGTTTTCCAGGTAAAAGCGCTGTTGTTTGTGTTTGGGGCATGTGGCTGGGAGTGGCCGGCTGGCTCCTGAAAATCCACGATAGGCAGGATGGTTCCCAGACCCAAGGTGGCACCAGTGCCAAGTTGGGCTGGTTTGATAGTACCAAGTGGCTCGTGCAAACTGCCATCAAAAAGTTGGCAGGCGAGTTTTCTTTTCCAGGGAAAAGCGCCGTTGTTTGTGTTTGGGGGCCTGTGGCTGGGAGTGACCGGCTGGCTAATTAGAATCCACGATACGCAGGATGGTTCCCAGACCCAAGGTGGCACCAGTGCCAAGTTGGGCTGGTTTGATAGTACCATGTGGCTCCTGCAATCTGCCATCCAGCAGCGGGGTATCTTAATTTTGTTTGCCAGGGAAACGGGCCGAGGTTTGTGTCTGGGGGCCTATGGCTGGGAGTGACCGGCTGGCTCCTGAAAAGCTACGATAGGCAGTATGGTGACCAGACCCAAGGTGGCACCAGTGCCAAGTCGGGCTGGTTTTGTAGTACCAAGTGCATCCTGCAATTTGCCATCCAGAAGCGGGGTAGCTTACTTTTGTTTGCCAGGGAAACGGGCCAAAATTTTTTCTGGGCGCCCATGGCTGCGAGTGACCGGCTGGCTCCTGAAAAGCTATGATAGGCAGGAGGGTGACCAGACCCATGGTGGCACCAGTGCCAAGTTGGGCTGGTTTGATAGTACCAAGTGGCTCCTGCAATCTGCCATCAAAAAGTTGGCAGGCCAGTTTTGTTTTCAGGGAAAATCGCCATTGATTTTGTTTGGAGGCCTGTGGCTGGGAGTGGCCGCCTGTCGTCTCAGAATCTACCTTACGCAGCATGGTTCCCAGAGCCAAGGTGGCACCAGTGCCAAGTCTGGCTGGTTTGATAGCACCAAGTGGCTCCTGCAATCTGCCATCCAGAAGCGGGGAAGCTTACTTTTGTTTGCCAGGGAAACGGGCAGAGCTTTGTGTGTGGGGGTCTATGGTTGGGAATGACCGGCTGGCTCCTGAAAAGCTACGATAGGCAGGAGGGTGACCAGACCCATGGTGGCACCAGTGCCAAGTTGGGCTGGTTTGATAGTACCAAGTGACTCCTGCAATCTGCCATCAAAAAGTTGGCAGGCGAGTTTTGTTTTCCAGGGAAAAGCGCCCTTGTTTGTGTTTGTGGGCCTGTGGCTGGGAGTGGCCGGTGGGCTGCATAGAATCCACGATACGCAGGATGGTTCCCAGGCCAGAGGTGGCACCAGTGCCAAGTTGGGTTAGTTTGATGGTGCAAAGTGGCTCCTGCAATCTGCCATCATAAAGCTGGCAGGCGAGTTTGGTTTTCCAGGGAAAAGCGCTGTTGTTTGTGTTTGGGGCATGTGGCTGGGAGTGGCCGGCTGGCTCCTGAAAAGCTACGATAGGCAGGATGGTGACCAGACCCATGGTGGCACCAGTGCCAAGTTGGGCTGGTTTGATAGTACCAAGTGGCTCCTGCAATCTGCCATCAAAAAGTTGGCAGGCGAGTTTTGTTTTCCAGGGAAAAGCGCCCTTGTTTTTGTTTGGGGGCCTGTGGCTGGGAGTGGCCGGTGGGATGCATAGAATCCACGATACGCAGGATGGTTCCCAGACCAGAGGTGGCACCAGTGCCATGTTGGGCTGGTTTGATAGTACCAAGTGGTTCCTGCAATCTGCCATCCAGAAGCAGGGCAGCTTACTTTTGTTTGCCAGGGAAACGGGCAGAGCTTTGTGTCTGGCGGCCTATGGCTGGGAGTTACCGGCTAGGTCCTGAAAAGCTACGATAGGCAGGATGGTGACCAGACCCATGGTGGCACCAGTGCCAAGTTGGGCTGGTTTGATAGTACCAAGTGGTTTCTGCAATCTGCCATCAAAAAGTTGGCAGGCCAGTTTTGTTTTCCAGGGAAAAGCGCCGTTGTTTGTGTTTGGGGGCCTGTGGCTGGGAGTGGCCGGCTGGCTCCTTAGAATCCACGATACGCAGGATGGTTCCCAGACCAGAGGTGGCACCAGTGCCAAGTCGGGCTGGTTTGATGGTGCAAAGTGGCTCCTGCAATCTGCCATCCAGAAGCGGGGTAGCTTACTTTTGTTTGCCAGGGAAACGGGCCGAGGTTTGTGTCTCGGGGCCTATGGCTGGGAGTGACCGGCTGGCTCCTGAAAAGCTACGATAGGCAGGATGGTGACTAGACCCATGGTGGCACCAGTGCCAAGTTGGGCTGGTTTGATAGTACCAAGTGGCTCCTGCAATCTGCCATCAAAAAGTTGGCAGGCGAGTTTTGTTTTCCAGGGAAAAGTGCCGTTGTTTGTGTTTGGGGGCCTGTGGCTGGGAGTGACCGGCTGGCTAATTAGAATCCACGATACGCAGGATGGTTCCCAGACCCAAGGTGGCACCAGTGCCAAGTTGGGCTGGTTTGATAGTACCAAGTGCGTCCTGCAATCTTCCATCCAGAAGCGGGGTAGCTTACTTTTGTTTGCCAGGGAAACGGGCCGAGGTTTATGTCTGGCGGCCTATGGCTGGGAGTGACCGGCTGGCTCCTGAAAAGCTACAATAGGCAGGATGGTGACCAGACCCATGGTGGCACCAGTGCCAAGTTGGGCTGGTTTGATAGTACCAAGTGGCTCCTGCAATCTGCCATCAAAAAGTTGGCAGGCGAGTTTTGTTTTCCAGGGAAAGGCGCCATTGTTTTTGTTTGGGGGCCTGTGGCTGGGAGTGGCCGGCTGGCTCCTTAGAATCCACGATACGCAGCATGGTTCCCAGACCCAAGGTGGCACCAGTGCCAAGTCGGGCTGGTTTGATGGTTCAAAGTGGCTCCTCCAATCTGCCATCCAGAAGCGGGGCAGCGTACTTTTGTTTGCCAGGGAAACGGGCCGAGGTTTGTGTGTGGGGGTCTATGGCTGGGAATGACCGGCTGGCTCCTGAAAAGCTACGATAGGCAGGATGGTGACCAGACCCAAGGTGGCACCAGTGCCAAGTCGGGCTGGTTTGATGGTTCAAAGTGGCTCCTGCAATCTGCCATCCAGAAGCGGGGCAGCTTACTTTTATTTGCCAGGGAAACGGGCCGAGGTTTGTGTGTGGGGGTCTATGGCTGGGAATGACTGGCTGGCTCCTGAAAAGCTACGATAGGCAGGATGGTGACCAGACCCATGGTGGCACCAGTGCCAAGTTGGGCTGGTTTGATAGTACCAAGTGGCTCCTGCAATCTGCCATCAAAAAGTTGGCAGGCGAGTTTTGTTTTCCAGGGAAAAGCGCCGTTGTTTGTGTTTGGGGGCCTGTGGCTGGGAGTGGCCGGTGGGCTGCATAGAATCCACGATACGCAGGATGGTTCCCAGGCCAGAGGTGGCACCAGTGCCAAGTTGGGTTAGTTTGATGGTGCAAAGTGGTCCTGCAATCTGCCATCATAAAGCTGGCAGGCGAGTTTGGTTTTCCAGGTAAAAGCGCTGTTGTTTGTGTTTGGGGCATGTGGCTGGGAGTGGCCGGCTGGCTCCTGAAAATCCACGATAGGCAGGATGGTTCCCAGACCCAAGGTGGCACCAGTGCCAAGTTGGGCTGGTTTGATAGTACCAAGTGGCTCGTGCAAACTGCCATCAAAAAGTTGGCAGGCGAGTTTTCTTTTCCAGGGAAAAGCGCCGTTGTTTGTGTTTGGGGGCCTGTGGCTGGGAGTGACCGGCTGGCTAATTAGAATCCACGATACGCAGGATGGTTCCCAGACCCAAGGTGGCACCAGTGCCAAGTTGGGCTGGTTTGATAGTACCATGTGGCTCCTGCAATCTGCCATCCAGAAGCGGGGTATCTTAATTTTGTTTGCCAGGGAAACGGGCCGAGGTTTGTGTCTGGGGGCCTATGGCTGGGAGTGACCGGCTGGCTCCTGAAAAGCTACGATAGGCAGTATGGTGACCAGATCCAAGGTGGCACCAGTGCCAAGTTGGGCTGGTTTTGTAGTACCAAGTGCGTCCTGCAATTTGCCATCCAGAAGCGGGGTAGCTTACTTTTGTTTGCCAGGGAAACGGGCCAAAATTTTTTCTGGGCGCCCATGGCTGCGAGTGACCGGCTGGCTCCTGAAAAGCTATGATAGGCAGGAGGGTGACCAGACCCATGGTGGCACCAGTGCCAAGTTGGGCTGGTTTGATAGTACCAAGTGGCTCCTGCAATCTGCCATCAAAAAGTTGGCAGGCCAGTTTTGTTTTCAGGGAAAATCGCCATTGATTTTGTTTGGAGGCCTGTGGCTGGGAGTGGCCGCCTGTCGTCTCAGAATCTACCTTACGCAGCATGGTTCCCAGAGCCAAGGTGGCACCAGTGCCAAGTCTGGCTGGTTTGATAGCACCAAGTGGCTCCTGCAATCTGCCATCCAGAAGCGGGGAAGCTTACTTTTGTTTGCCAGGGAAACGGGCCGAGGTTTGTGTCTGGGGGTCTATGGTTGGGAATGACCGGCTGGCTCCTGAAAAGCTACGATAGGCAGGAGGGTGACCAGACCCATGGTGGCACCAGTGCCAAGTTGGGCTGGTTTGATAGTACCAAGTGACTCCTGCAATCTGCCATCAAAAAGTTGGCAGGCGAGTTTTGTTTTCCAGGGAAAAGCGCCCTTGTTTGTGTTTGTGGGCCTGTGGCTGGGAGTGGCCGGTGGGCTGCATAGAATCCACGATACGCAGGATGGTTCCCAGGCCAGAGGTGGCACCAGTGCCAAGTTGGGTTAGTTTGATGGTGCAAAGTGGCTCCTGCAATCTGCCATCATAAAGCTGGCAGGCGAGTTTGGTTTTCCAGGGAAAAGCGCTGTTGTTTGTGTTTGGGGCATGTGGCTGGGAGTGGCCGGCTGGCTCCTGAAAATCCACGATAGGCAGGATGGTTCCCAGATCCAACGTGGCAGCAGTGCCAAGTCGGGCTGGTTTTATGTTGCAAAGTGTCTCCTGCAATCTACCATCAAATGTTGGCAGGCCAGTTTTGTTTTCCAGGGAAAAGCGCCTTTGTTTGTGTTTGGAAGCCTGTGGCTGGGAGTGGCCGGCTGGCTCCTTTGAACCCAGGATACGCAGGATGGTTCCCAGACCAGAGGTGGCACCAGTGCCAAGTCGGGCTGGTTTGATAGTACCAAGTGGTTCCTGCAATCTGCCATCCAGAAGCGGGGCAGCTTACTTTTGTTTGCCAGGGAAACGGGCCGAGGTTTGTGTCTGGGGGCCTATGGCTGGGAGTGACCGGCGAGGTCCAGAAAAGCTACGATAGGCAGGATGGTGACCAGACCCATGGTGGCACCAGTGCCAAGTTGGGCTGGTTTGATAGTACCAAGTGGCTCCTGCAATCTGCCATCAAAAAGTTGGCAGGCGAGTTTTGTTTTCCAGGGAAAAGCGCCGTTGTTTGTGTTTGGGGGCCTGTGGCTGGGAGTGGCCGGCTGCCTCCTTAGAATCCACGATACGCAGGATGGTTCCCAGAGCCAAGGTGGCACCAGTGCCAAGTCGGGCTGGTTTGATAGTACCAAGTGGTTCCGGAAATCTGCCATCCAGAAGCGGGGCAGCTTACTTTTGTTTGCCAGGGTAACGGCCGAGCTTTGTGTCTGGGGGCCTATGGCTGGCAGTGACCGGCTGGCTACTGAAAAGCTACGATAGGCAGGATGGTTCCCAGACCCATGGTGGCACCAGTGCCAATTTGGGCTGGTTTGATAGTACCAAGTGGCTCCTGTAATCTGCCATCAAAAAGTTGGCAGGCGAGGTTTGTTTTCCAGGGAAAAGCACCGTTGTTTGTGTTTGGTGGCCTGTGGCTGGGAGTGGCCGGCTGGCTCCTTAGAATCCACGATACGCAGGATGGTTCCCAGACCTGAGGTGGCACCAGTGCCAAGTCGGGCTGGGTTGATGGTGCAAAGTGGCTCCTGCAATCTGCCATCCAGAAGCGGGGCAGCTTACTTTTGTTTGCCAGGGAAACGGGCCGAGGTTTTTCTCTTGGGGCCTGAGGCTGGGAATGACCGGCTGGCTCCTGAAAAGCTACGATAGGCAGGATGGTGGCCAGACCCATGGTGGCACCAGTGCCAAGTTGGGCTGATTTGATAGTACCAAGTGGCTCCTGCAATCTGCCATCAAAAAGTTGGCAGGCGAGTTTTGTTTTCCAGGGAAAAGCGCCGTTGTTTGTGTTTGGGGGCCTGTGGCTGGGAGTGGCCGCCTGTCGTCTCAGAATCTACGTTACGCAGCATGGTTCCCAGACCAGAGGTGGCACCAGTGCCAAGTCGGGCTGGTTTGATAGCGCAAAGTGGCTCCTGCAATCTGCCATCCAGAAGCGGGGCAGCTTACTTTTGTTAGCCAGGGAAACGGGCCGAGGTTTGTGTGTGGGGGTCTATGGCTGGGAGTGACCGGCTGGCTCCTGAAAAGCTACGATAGGCAGGATGGTGACCAGACCCATGGTGGCACCAGTGCCAAGTTGGGCTGGTTTGATAGTACCAAGTGGCTCCTGCAATCTGCCATCAAAAAGTTGGCAGGCGAGTTTTGTTTTCCAGGGAAAAGCGCCCTTGTTTTTGTTTGGGGGCCTGTGGCTGGGAGTGGCCGGTGGGATGCATAGAATCCACGATACGCAGGATGGTTCCCAGACCAGAGGTGGCACCAGTGCCATGTTGGGCTGGTTTGATAGTACCAAGTGGTTCCTGCAATCTGCCATCCAGAAGCAGGGCAGCTTACTTTTGTTTGCCAGGGAAACGGGCAGAGCTTTGTGTCTGGCGGCCTATGGCTGGGAGTTACCGGCTAGGTCCTGAAAAGCTACGATAGGCAGGATGGTGACCAGACCCATGGTGGCACCAGTGCCAAGTTGGGCTGGTTTGATAGTACCAAGTGGTTTCTGCAATCTGCCATCAAAAAGTTGGCAGGCCAGTTTTGTTTTCCAGGGAAAAGCGCCGTTGTTTGTGTTTGGGGGCCTGTGGCTGGGAGTGGCCGGCTGGCTCCTTAGAATCCACGATACGCAGGATGGTTCCCAGACCAGAGGTGGCACCAGTGCCAAGTCGGGCTGGTTTGATGGTGCAAAGTGGCTCCTGCAATCTGCCATCCAGAAGCGGGGTAGCTTACTTTTGTTTGCCAGGGAAACGGGCCGAGGTTTGTGTCTCGGGGCCTATGGCTGGGAGTGACCGGCTGGCTCCTGAAAAGCTACGATAGGCAGGATGGTGACTAGACCCATGGTGGCACCAGTGCCAAGTTGGGCTGGTTTGATAGTACCAAGTGGCTCCTGCAATCTGCCATCAAAAAGTTGGCAGGCGAGTTTTGTTTTCCAGGGAAAAGCGCCGTTGTTTGTGTTTGGGGGCCTGTGGCTGGGAGTGACCGGCTGGCTAATTAGAATCCACGATACGCAGGATGGTTCCCAGACCCAAGGTGGCACCAGTGCCAAGTTGGGCTGGTTTGATAGTACCAAGTGCGTCCTGCAATCTTCCATCCAGAAGCGGGGTAGCTTACTTTTGTTTGCCAGGGAAACGGGCCGAGGTTTATGTCTGGCGGCCTATGGCTGGGAGTGACCGGCTGGCTCCTGAAAAGCTACAATAGGCAGGATGGTGACCAGACCCATGGTGGCACCAGTGCCAAGTTGGGCTGGTTTGATAGTACCAAGTGGCTCCTGCAATCTGCCATCAAAAAGTTGGCAGGCGAGTTTTGTTTTCCAGGGAAAGGCGCCATTGTTTTTGTTTGGGGGCCTGTGGCTGGGAGTGGCCGGGTGGCTCCTTAGAATCCACGATACGCAGCATGGTTCCCAGACCCAAGGTGGCACCAGTGCCAAGTCGGGCTGGTTTGATGGTTCAATGTGGCTCCTCCAATCTGCCATCCAGAAGCGGGGCAGCGTACTTTTATTTGCCAGGGAAACGGGCCGAGGTTTGTGTGTGGGGGTCTATGGCTGGGAATGACCGGCTGGCTCCTGAAAAGCTACGATAGGCAGGATGGTGACCAGACCCAAGGTGGCACCAGTGCCAAGTCGGGCTGGTTTGATGGTTCAAAGTGGCTCCTGCAATCTGCCATCCAGAAGCGGGGCAGCTTACTTTTATTTGCCAGGGAAACGGGCCGAGGTTTGTGTGTGGGGGTCTATGGCTGGGAATGACTGGCTGGCTCCTGAAAAGCTATGATAGGCAGGATGGTGACCAGACCCATGGTGGCACCAGTGCCAAGTTGGGCTGGTTTGATAGTACCAAGTGGCTCCTGCAATCTGCCATCAAAAAGTTGGCAGGCGAGTTTTGTTTTCCAGGGAAAAGCGCCGTTGTTTGTGTTTGGGGGCCTGTGGCTGGGAGTGGCCGGTGGGCTGCATAGAATCCACGATACGCAGGATGGTTCCCAGGCCAGAGGTGGCACCAGTGCCAAGTTGGGTTAGTTTGATGGTGCAAAGTGGTCCTGCAATCTGCCATCATAAAGCTGGCAGGCGAGTTTGGTTTTCCAGGTAAAAGCGCTGTTGTTTGTGTTTGGGGCATGTGGCTGGGAGTGGCCGGCTGGCTCCTGAAAATCCACGATAGGCAGGATGGTTCCCAGATCCAACGTGGCAGCAGTGCCAAGTTGGGCTGGTTTGATAGTACCAAGTGGCTCCTGCAATCTGCCATCAAAAAGTTGGCAGGCGAGTTTTGTTTTCCAGGGAAAAGCGCCGTTGTTTGTGTTTGGGGGCCTGTGGCTGGGAGTGACCGGCTGGCTAATTAGAATCCACGATACGCAGGATGGTTCCCAGACCCAAGGTGGCACCAGTGCCAAGTTGGGCTGGTTTGATAGTACCATGTGGCTCCTGCAATCTGCCATCCAGAAGCGGGGTATCTTAATTTTGTTTGCCAGGGAAACGGGCCGAGGTTTGTGTCTGGGGGCCTATGGCTGGGAGTGACCGGCTGGCTCCTGAAAAGCTACGATAGGCAGTATGGTGACCAGATCCAAGGTGGCACCAGTGCCAAGTTGGGCTGGTTTTGTAGTACCAAGTGCGTCCTGCAATTTGCCATCCAGAAGCGGGGTAGCTTACTTTTGTTTGCCAGGGAAACGGGCCAAAATTTTTTCTGGGCGCCCATGGCTGCGAGTGACCGGCTGGCTCCTGAAAAGCTATGATAGGCAGGAGGGCGACCAGACCCATGGTGGCACCAGTGCCAAGTTGGGCTGGTTTGATAGTACCAAGTGGCTCCTGCAATCTGCCATCAAAAAGTTGGCAGGCCAGTTTTGTTTTCAGGGAAAATCGCCATTGATTTTGTTTGGAGGCCTGTGGCTGGGAGTGGCCGCCTGTCGTCTCAGAATCTACCTTACGCAGCATGGTTCCCAGAGCCAAGGTGGCACCAGTGCCAAGTCTGGCTGGTTTGATAGCACCAAGTGGCTCCTGCAATCTGCCATCCAGAAGCGGGGAAGCTTACTTTTGTTTGCCAGGGAAACGGGCCGAGGTTTGTGTCTGGGGGTCTATGGTTGGGAATGACCGGCTGGCTCCTGAAAAGCTACGATAGGCAGGAGGGTGACCAGACCCATGGTGGCACCAGTGCCAAGTTGGGCTGGTTTGATAGTACCAAGTGACTCCTGCAATCTGCCATCAAAAAGTTGGCAGGCGAGTTTTGTTTTCCAGGGAAAAGCGCCCTTGTTTGTGTTTGTGGGCCTGTGGCTGGGAGTGGCCGGTGGGCTGCATAGAATCCACGATACGCAGGATGGTTCCCAGGCCAGAGGTGGCACCAGTGCCAAGTTGGGTTAGTTTGATGGTGCAAAGTGGCTCCTGCAATCTGCCATCATAAAGCTGGCAGGCGAGTTTGGTTTTCCAGGGAAAAGCGCTGTTGTTTGTGTTTGGGGCATGTGGCTGGGAGTGGCCGGCTGGCTCCTGAAAATCCACGATAGGCAGGATGGTTCCCAGATCCAACGTGGCAGCAGTGCCAAGTCGGGCTGGTTTTATGTTGCAAAGTGTCTCCTGCAATCTACCATCAAATGTTGGCAGGCCAGTTTTGTTTTCCAGGGAAAAGCGCCTTTGTTTGTGTTTGGAAGCCTGTGGCTGGGAGTGGCCGGCTGGCTCCTTTGAACCCAGGATACGCAGGATGGTTCCCAGACCAGAGGTGGCACCAGTGCCAAGTCGGGCTGGTTTGATAGTACAAAGTGGTTCCTGCAATCTGCCATCCAGAAGCGGGGCAGCTTACTTTTGTTTGCCAGGGAAACGGGCCGAGGTTTGTGTCTGGGGGCCTATGGCTGGGAGTGACCGGCGAGGTCCAGAAAAGCTACGATAGGCAGGATGGTGACCAGACCCATGGTGGCACCAGTGCCAAGTTGGGCTGGTTTGATAGTACCAAGTGGCTCCTGCAATCTGCCATCAAAAAGTTGGCAGGCGAGTTTTGTTTTCCAGGGAAAAGCGCCGTTGTTTGTGTTTGGCGGCCTGTGGCTGGGAGTGGCCGGCTGCCTCCTTAGAATCCACGATACGCAGGATGGTTCCCAGACCAGAGTTGGCACCAGTGCCAAGTCGGGCTGGTTTGATGGTGCAATGTGGCTCCTGCAATCTGCCATCCAGAAGCGGGGCAGCTTACTTTTGTTTGCCAGGGTAACGGCCGAGCTTTGTGTCTGGGGGCCTATGGCTGGCAGTGACCGGCTGGCTCCTGAAAAGCTACGATAGGCAGGATGGTGACCAGACCCATGGTGGCACCAGTGCCAATTTGGGCTGGTTTGATAGTACCAAGTGGCTCCTGTAATCTGCCATCAAAAAGTTGGCAGGCGAGGTTTGTTTTCCAGGGAAAAGCACCGTTGTTTGTGTTTGGTGGCCTGTGGCTGGGAGTGGCCGGCTGGCTCCTTAGAATCCACGATACGCAGGATGGTTCCCAGACCTGAGGTGGCACCAGTGACAAGTCGGGCCAGTTTGATGGTGCAAAGTGGCTCCTGCAATCTGCCATCCAGAAGCGGGGCAGCTTACTTTTGTTTGCCAGGGAAACGGGCCGAGGTTTTTCTCTTGGGGCCTGAGGCTGGGAATGACCGGCTGGCTCCTGAAAATCCACGATAGGCAGGATGGTGGCCAGACCCATGGTGGCACCAGTGCCAAGTTGGGCTGATTTGATAGTACCAAGTGGCTCCTGCAATCTGCCATCAAAAAGTTGGCAGGCGAGTTTTGTTTTCCAGGGAAAAGCGCCGTTGTTTGTGTTTGGGGGCCTGTGGCTGGGAGTGGCCGCCTGTCATCTCAGAATCTACGTTACGCAGCATGGTTCCCAGACCAGAGGTGGCACCAGTGCCAAGTCGGGCTGGTTTGATAGCGCAAAGTGGCTCCTGCAATCTGACATCCAGAAGCGGGGCAGCTTACTTTTGTTAGCCAGGGAAACGGGCCGAGGTTTGTGTCTCGGGGCCTATGGCTTGGAGTGACCGGCTGGCTCCTGAAAAGCTACGATAGGCAGGATGGTGACCAGACCCATGGTGACACCAGTGCCAAGTTGGGCTGGTTTGATAGTACCAAGTGGCTCCTGCAATCTGCCATCAAAAAGTTGGCAGGCGAGTTTTGTTTTCCAGGGAAAAGCGCCTTTGTTTTTGTTTGGGGGCCTGTGGCTGGGAGTGGCCGGTGGGATGCATAGAATCCACGATACGCAGGATGGTTCCCAGGCCAGAGGTGGCACCAGTGCCAAGTTGGGTTATTTTGATGGTGCAAAGTGGCTCCTGCAATCTGCCATCCAGAAGCGGGGTATCTTAATTTTGTTTGCCAGGGAAACGGGCCGAGGTTTGTGTCTGGGGGCCTATGGCTGGGGGTGACTGGCTGGCTCCTGAAAAGCTACGATAGGCAGGATGGTTACCAGACCCATGGTGGCACCAGTGCCAAGTCGGGCTGGTTTGATAGTACCAAGTGGCTCCTGCAATCTGCCATCAAAAAGCTGGCAGGCGAGTTTTGTTTTCCAGGGAAAAGCGCTGTTGTTTGTGTTTGGGGCATGTGGCTGGGAGTGGCCGGCTGGCTCCTGAAAATCCACGATAGGCAGGATGGTTCCCAGATCCAACGTGGCAGCAGTGCCAAGTCGGGCTGGTTTTATGTTGCAAAGTGTCTCCTGCAATCTGCCACCAAATGTTGGCAGGTCAGTTTTGTTTTCCAGGGAAAAGCGCCGTTGTTTGTGTTTGGGGGCCTGTGGCTGGGAATGACCGGCTGGCTCCTGAAAAACTACGATAGGCAGGATGGTGCCCAGACCAGAGGTGGCACAAGTGCCAATTTGGGCAGGTTTGATAGTACCATGTGGCTCCTGCCATTTGCCATCCAGAAGCGGGGTATCTTAATTTTGCTTGCCAGGGGAACGGGCCGAGGTTTGTGTCTGGGGGCCTATGGCTGGGAGTGACCGGCTGGCTCCTGAAAAGTTACGATAGGCAGTATGGTGACCAGACCCATGGTGGCACCAGTGCCAAGATGGGCTGGTTTGATAGTACCAAGTGGCTCCTGCAATCTGCCATCAAAAAGTTGGCAGGCGAGTTTTGTTTTCCAGGGAAAAGCGCCTTTGTTTGTGTTTGGGGGCCTGTGGCTGGGAGTGGCCGGCCAGATCATTAGAACACACGATACGCAGGATGGTTCCCAGACCAGAGGTGGCACCAGTGCCAAGTTGGTCTGGTTTGATAGTACCAAGTGGTTCCTGCAATCTCCAATCCAGAAGCGGGGTAGCTTACTTATGTTTGCCAGGGAAACGGGCAGAGCTTTGTGTCTGGGGGCCTATGGCTGGGAGTGGCCGGCTGGCTCCTGAAAAGCTCCGATAGGCAGGATGGTGACCAGACCCATGGTGGCACCAGTGCCAAGTTGGGCTGGTTTGATAGTACCAAGTGGCTCCTGCAATCTGCCATCAAAAAGTTGTCAGGCCAGTTTTGTTTTCCAGGGAAAAGCGCCTTTGTTTGTGTTTGGGGGCCTGTGGCTGGGAGTGGCCGGCCGGATCATTAAAACACACGATACGCAGGATGGTTCCAAGACCAGAGGTGGCACCAGTGCCAAGTTGGTCTGGTTTGATAGTACCAAGTGGTTCCTGCAATCTGCCATCCAGAAGCGGGGCAGCTTACTTTTCTTTGCCAGGGAAATGGGCAGAGATTTGTGTCTGGCGGCCTATGGCTGGGAGTGACCGGCTGGCTCCTGAAAAGCTACGATAGGCAGGATGGTGACCAGACCCATGGTGGCACCAGTGCCAAGTTGGGCTGGTTTGATAATACCAAGTGGCTCCTGCAATCTGCCATCAAAAAGTTGGCAGGCCAGTTTTGTTTTCCAGGGAAAAGCGCCGTTGTTTGTATTTGGGGGCCTGTGGCTGGGAGTGGCCAGCTGGCTCCTTAGAATCCACGATACGCAGGATGGTTCCCAGACCAGAGTTGGCACCAGTGCCAAGTCGGGCTGGTTTGATGGTGCAATGTGGCTCCTGCAATCTGCCATCCAGAAGCGGGGTAGCTTACTTTTGTTTGCCAGGGAAACGGGCCGAGGTTTGTGTCTCGGGTCCTATGGCTGTGAGTGACCGGCTGGCTCCTGAAAAGCTACGATAGGCAGGATGGTGACCAGACCCATGGTGGCACCAGTGCCAAGTTCGGCTGGTTTGATAGTACCAAGTGGCTCCTGCAATCTGCCATCAAAAAGTTGGCAGGCGAGTTTTGTTTTCCAGGGAAAAGCGCCGTTGTTTGTGTTTGGGGGCCTGTGGCTGGGAGTAACCGGCTGGCTAATTAGAATCCACGATATGCAGGATGGTTCCCAGACCCAAGGTGGCACCAGTGCCAAGTTGGGCTGGTTTGATAGTACCAAGTGCGTCCTGCAATCTGCCATCCAGAAGCGGGGTAGCTTACTTTTGTTTGCCAGGGAAACGGGCCAAGGTTTTTGTCTGGGGGGCTATGGCTGGGAGTGACCGGCTGGCTCCTGAAAATCCACGATAGGCAGGATGGTTCCCAGATCCAACGTGGCAGCAGTGCCAAGTCGGGCTGGTTTTATGTTGCAAAGTGTCTCCTGCAATCTGCCATCAAATGTTGGCAGGTCAGTTTTTTTTTCCAGGGAAAAGCGCCGTTGTTTGTGTTTGGGGGTCTGTGGCTGGGAATGACCGGCTGGCTCCTGAAAAGCTACGATAGGCAGGATGGTGCCCAGACCAGAGGTGGCACAAGTGCCAAGTTGGGCTGGTTTGATAGTACCATGTGGCTCCTGCAATTTGCCATCCAGAATCTTAATTTTGCTTGCCAGGGGAACGGGCCGAGTTTTGTGTCTGGGGGCCTATGGCTGGGAGTGACCGGCTGGCTCCTGAAAAGCTACGATAGGCAGTATGGTGACCAGACCCAAGGTGGCACCAGTGCCAAGTCGGGCTGCATTTGTAGTACCAAGTGCGTCCTTCAATTTGCCATCCAGAAGAGGGGCAGTGGAGTTTTGTTTACCAGAGTAAAGGGCCGTGGTTTGTGTTTGGTGGCCTATGGCTGAGAGTGGCCGGCTGGCCCCTGAAAATCCACGATAGGCAGAATGGTTCCCACATCCAAGGTGGCACCAGTGCCAAGTTGGGCTGGGTTGATGGTGCAAAGTGGCTCCTGCAATCTGCCATCCAGACGCGGGGCAGCAGATTTTTGTTTGCTGGAGAAAAGTTCCGTGGTTGTTTTTGGGGGTATATGGCTGGGAGTGGCCGACTGGCTCCTTAAAAAGCCCGATACGCAGGATGGTTCCCTGACCCAAGGTGGCATCAGTGCCAAGTCGGGCGGTTTTCGTAGTACTAAGTGCGTCCTGCAATTTGCCATCCAGAAGAGGGGCAGTTGAGTTTTGTTTGCCAGAGAAAAGGGCCGTGGTTTGTGTTTGAGGGCATATGGCTGAGAGTGGCCGGCTGGCCCCTGAAAATCCACGATAGGCAGGATGGTTCCCAGAGCCAAGGTGGCACCAGTGCCAAGTCGGGCTGGTTTGATAGTAACAAGTGGCTCCTGCAATCTGCCATCCAGAAGCGGGGCAGCTTACTTTTGTTTGCCAGGGAAACGGGCCGAGCTTTGTGTCTGGGGGCCTATGGCTGGGAGTGACCGGCTGGCTCCTGAAAAGCTACAGTAGGCAGGATGGTGACCAGACCCATGGTGGCACCAGTGCCAAGTTGGGCTGGTTTCATAGTACCAAGTGGCTCCTGATATCTGCCATCAAAAAGTTGGCAGGCGAGTTTTGTTTTCCAGGGAAAAGCGCCGTTGTTTGTCTTTGGGGGCATGTGGCTGGGAGCGGGCGGCTGGCGCCTTAGAATCTACGTTACGCAGCATGGTTCCCAGACCCAAGGTGGCACCAGTGCCAAGTCGGGCTGGTTTAATAGTACCAAGTGGCTCCTGCAATCTGCCATCCAGAAGCGGGGCAGCTTACCTTTGTTTGCCAGGGAAACGGGCCGAGGTTTGTGTCTGGCGGCCTATGGCTGGGAGTGACCGGCTGGCTCCTGAAAAGCTACGATAGGCAGGATGGTGACCAGACCCATGGTGGCACCAGTGCCAAGTTGGGCTGGTTTGATAGTACCAAGTGGCTCCTGCAATCTGCCATGAAAATGTTGGCAGGCGAGTTTTGTTTTCCAGGGAAAAGCGCCGTTGTTTGTGTTTGGGGGCCTGTGGCTGGGAGTGACCGGCTGGCTAATTAGAATCCACGATACGCAGGATGGTTCCCAGACCCAAGGTGGCACCAGTGCCAAGTCGGGCTGGTTTGATAGTACCAAGTGGCTCCTGCAATCTGCCATCCAGAAGCGGGGCAGCTTACTTCTGTTTGCCAGGGAAACGGGCCGAGGTTTGTGTCTGGGGGCCTATGGCTGGGAGTGACCGGCTGGCTCCTGAAAAGCTACGATAGGCAGGATGGTGACCAGACCCATGGTGGCACCAGTGCCAAGTCGGGCTGGTTTGATAGTACCAAGTGGCTCCTGCAATCTGTCATCAAAAAGTTGGCAGGCCAGTTTTGTTTTCCAGGGAAAAGCGCCGTTGTTTTTGTTTGGGGGCCTGTGACCGGGAGTGGCCGGGTGGCTCCTTAGAATCCACGATACGCAGGATGGTTCCCAGACCAGAGGTGGCACCAGTGCCAAGTCGGGCTGGTTTGATGGTGCAATGTGGCTCCTGCAATCTGCCATCCAGAAGCGGGGTAGCTTACTTTTGTTTGCCAGGGAAACGGGCCGAGGTTTGTGTCTGGGGGCCTATGGCTGGGAGTGACCGGCTGGCTCCTGAAAAGCTACGATAGGCAGGATGGTGACCAGACCCATGGTGGCACCAGTGCCAAGTTGGGCTGGTTTGATAGTACCAAGTGGCTCCTGCAATCTGCCATCAAAAAGTTGGCAGGTGAGTTTTGTTTTCCAGGGAAAAGCGCCTTTGATTTTGTTTGGGGGCCTGTGGCTGGGAGTGGCCGGCCGGATCATTAGAACACACGATACGCAGGATGGTTCCCAGACCAGAGGTGGCACCAGTGCCATGTTGGGCTGGTTTGATAGTACCAAGTGGTTCCTGCAATCTGCCATCCAGAAGCGGGGCAGCTTACTTTTGTTTGCCAGGGAAACGGGCAGAGCTTTGTGTCTGGCGGCCTATGGCTGGGAGTTACCGGCTGGCTCCTGAAAAGCCACGATAGGCAGGATGGTGACCAGACCCATGGTGGCACCAGTGCCAAGTTGGGCTGGTTTGATAGTACCAAGTGGCTCCTGCAATCTGCCATCAAAAAGTTGGCAGGCCAGTTTTGTTTTCCAGGGAAAAGCGCCGTTGTTTGTGTTTGGGGGCCTGTGGCTGGGAGTGGCCAGCTGGCTCCTTAGAATCCACGATACGCAGGATGGTTCCCAGACCCGAGGTGGCACCAGTGCCAAGTCGGGCTGGTTTGATGGTTCAAATTGGCTCCTCCAATCTGCCATCCAGAAGCGGGGCAGCGTACTTTTATTTGCCAGGGAAACGGGCCGAGGTTTGTGTGTGGGGGTCTATGGCTGGGAATGACCGGCTGGCTCCTGAAAAGCTACGCTAGGCAGGATGGTGACCAGACCCATGGTGGCACCAGTGCCAAGTCGGGCTGGTTTGATGGTTCAAAGTGGCTCCTGCAATCTGCCATCCAGAAGCGGGGCAGCTTACTTTTATTTGCCAGGGAAACGGGCCGAGGTTTGTGTGTGGGGGTCTATGGCTGGGAATGACTGGCTGGCTCCTGAAAAGCTACGATAGGCAGGATGGTGACCAGACCCATGGTGGCACCAGTGCCAAGTTGGGCTGGTTTGATAGTACCAAGTGGCTCCTGCAATCTGCCATCAAAAAGTTGGCAGGCGAGTTTTGTTTTCCAGGGAAAAGCGCCGTTGTTTTTCTTTGGGGGCCTGTGGCTGGGAGTGGCCGGTGGGCTGCATAGAATCCACGATACGCAGGATGGTTCCCAGGCCAGAGGTGGCACCAGTGCCAAGTTGGGTTAGTTTGATGGTGCAAAGTGGCTCCTGCAATCTGCCATCATAAAGCTGGCAGGCGAGTTTGGTTTTCCAGGGAAAAGCGCTGTTGTTTTTGTTTGGGGCATGTGGCTGGGAGTGGCCGGCTGGCTCCTGAAAATCCACGATAGGCAGGATGGTTCCCAGATCCAACGTGGCAGCAGTGCCTAGTTGGGCTGGTTTGATAGTACCAAGTGGCTCCTGCAATCTGTCATCAAAAAGTTGGCAGGCCAGTTTTGTTTTCCAGGGAAAAGCGCCGTTGTTTGTGTTTGGGGGCCTGTGACCGGGAGTGGCCGGGTGGCTCCTTAGAATCCACGATACGCAGGATGGTTCCCAGACCAGAGGTGGCACCAGTGCCAAGTCGGGCTGGTTTGATGGTGCAAAGTGGCTCCTGCAATCTGCCATCCAGAAGCGGGGTAGCTTACTTTTGTTTGCCAGGGAAACGGGCCGAGGTTTGTGTCTGGGGGCCTATGGCTGGGAGTGACCGGCTGGCTCCTGAAAAGCTACGATAGGCAGGATGGTGACCAGACCCATGGTGGCACCAGTGCCAAGTTGGGCTGGTTTGATAGTACCAAGTGGCTCCTGCAATCTGCCATCAAAAAGTTGGCAGGTGAGTTTTGTTTTCCAGGGAAAAGCGCCTTTGATTTTGTTTGGGGGCCTGTGGCTGGGAGTGGCCGGCCGGATCATTAGAACACACGATACGCAGCATGGTTCCCAGACCAGAGGTGGCACCAGTGCCATGTCGGGCTGGTTTGATAGTACCAAGTGGTTCCTGCAATCTGCCATCCAGAAGCGGGGCAGCTTACTTTTGTTTGCCAGGGAAACGGGCAGAGCTTTGTGTCTGGCGGCCTATGGCTGGGAGTTACCGGCTGGCTCCTGAAAAGCTACGATAGGCAGGATGGTGACCAGACCCATGGTGGCACCAGTGCCAAGTTGGGCTGGTTTGATAGTACCAAGTGGCTCCTGCAATCTGTCATCAAAAAGTTGGCAGGCCAGTTTTGTTTTCCAGGGAAAAGCGCCGTTGTTTGTGTTTGGGGGCCTGTGGCTGGGAGTGGCCAGCTGGCTCCTTAGAATCCACGATACGCAGGATGGTTCCCAGACCCGAGGTGGCACCAGTGCCAAGTCGGGCTGGTTTGATGGTTCTAAGTGGCTCCTCCAATCTGCCATCCAGAAGCGGGGCAGCGTACTTTTATTTGCCAGGGAAACGGGCCGAGGTTTGTGTGTGGGGGTCTATGGCTGGGAATGACCGGCTGGCTCCTGAAAAGCTACGCTAGGCAGGATGGTGACCAGAACCAAGGTGGCACCAGTGCCAAGTCGGGCTGGTTTGATAGTACCAAGTGGCTCCTGCAATCTACCATCAAAACGTTGGCAGGCCAGTTTTGTTTTCCAGGGAAAAGCGCCGTTGTTTTTGTTTGGCGACATGGGGCAGGGAGTGGCCAGCTGGCTCCTTAGAATCCACGATACGCAGCATGGTTCCCAGAGCCAAGGTGGCACCAGTGCCAAGTCGGGCTGGTTTGATGGTGCAAAGTAGTTCCTGCAATCTGCCATCCAGAAGCGGGGTAGCTTACTTGTGTTTGCCAAGGAAACGGGCCGAGGTTTGTATCTCGAGGCCAATGGCTGGGAGTGACCGGCTGTCACCTGAAAAGCTACGATAGGCAGGATGGTTACCAGACCCATGGTGGCACCAGTGCCAAGTTGAGCTGATTTGATAGTACCAAGTGCGTCCTGTAATCTGCCATCAAAATGTTGGCAGGCGAGTTTTGTTTTCCAGGGAAAAGCGCCGTTGTTTGTGTTTGGGGGCCTGTGTCTTGGAGTGGCCGGCTGGCTCCTTAGAATCCACGATACGCAGGATGGTTCCCAGACCAGAGGTGGCACCAGTGCCAAGTCGGGCTGGTTTGATACTACCAAGTGGTTCCTGCAATCTGCCATCCAGAAGCGGGGAAGCTTACTTTTGTTTGCCAGGGAAACGGGCCGAGGTTTGTGTCTGGGGGCCTATGGCTGGGACTGACCGGCTGGCTCCTGAAAAGCTACGATAGGCAGGATGGTGACCAGACCCATGGTGGCAGCAGTGCCAAGTTGGGCTGGTTTGATAGTACCAAGTGGCTCCTGCAATCTGCCATCAAAACTTTGGCAGGCGAGTTTTGTTTTCCAGGGAAAAGCGCCGTTGTTTGTGTTTGGGGTCCTCTGGCTGGGAGTGGCCGGCTGGCTAATTAGAATCCACGATACGCAGGATGGTTCCCAGACCCAGGGTGGCACCAGTGTCAAGTCAGGTTAGTTTGATGGTGCAAAGTGGCTCCTGCAATCTGCCATCCAGAATCGGGGCAGCTTACTTTTGTGTGCCAGGGAAACGGGCCGAGGTTTGTGTCTCGGGGCATATGGCTGGGAGTGACCGGCTGGCTCCTGAAAAGCTACGATAGGCAAGATGGTGACCAGACCCATGGTGGCACCAGTGCCAAGTTGGGCTGGTTTGATAGTACCAAGTGGCTCCTAAAATCTGCCATCAAAAAGTTGGCAGGCGAGTTCTGTTTTCCAGGGAAAAGCGCCGTTGTTTGTGTTTGGGGGCCTGTGGCTGGGAGTGGCCTGCGGGCTCCTTAGAACCCACGATACGCAGCATTGTTCCCAGACCCAAGGTGGCACCAGTGCCAAGTTGGCCTGGTTTAATACTACCAAGTGGCTCCTGCAATCTGCCATCCAGAAGCGGGGCAGCTTACTTTTGTTTGCCAGGGAAACGGGCCGAGGTTTGTGTCTGGGGGCCTATGGCTGGGAGTGACCGGCTGGCTCCTGAAAAGCTACGATAGGCAGGATGGTGACCAGACCCATGGTGGCACCAGTGCCAAGTTGGGCTGGTTTGATAGTACCAAGTGGCTCCTGTAATCTGCCATCAAAAAGTTGGCAGGCGAGATTTGTTTTCCAGGGAAAAGCGCCGTTGTTTGTATTTGGGGGCCTGTGGCTGGCAGTGGCCGGCCGGCTAATTAGAATACGCGATACGCAGCATGGTTCCCAGACCAGAGGTGGAACCAGTGACAAGTCGGGCTGCTTTGATGGTGCAAAGTGGTTCCTGCAATCTGCCATCCAGAAGCGGGGCAGCTTACTTTTATTTGCCAGGGAAACGGGCCGAGGTTTGTGGCTGGGGGCCTATGGCTGGGAGTGACCGGCTGGCTCCTGAAAAGCTACGATAGGCAGGATGGTGACCAGACCCATGGTGGCACCAGTGCCAAGACGGGCTGGTTTGATAGTACCAAGTGGCTCCGGCAATCTGCCATCAAAAAGTTGGCAGGTGAGTTTTGTTTTCCAGGGAAAAGCGCTGTTGTTTGTGTTTGGGGGCCTGTGGCTGGGAGTGGCCCCCTGGCATCTTAGAATCTACCTTACGCACCATGGTTCCCAGAGCCAAGGTGGCACCAGTGCCAAGACGGGCTGGTTTGATAGTACCAAGTGGCTCCTGCAATCTGCCATCAAAAAGTTGGCAGGCGAGTTTTGTTTTCCAGGGAAAAGCGACGTTGTTTGTGTTTGGCGGCATGTGGCTGGGAGTGGCCAGCTGGCTCCTTAGAATCCATGATACGCAGCATGGTTCCCAGACCCAAGGTGGCACCAGTGCCAAGTCGGGCTGGTTTGATGGTGCAAAGTGGCTCCTGCAATCTGCCATCCAGAAACGGGATAACTTCCTTTTGTTTGCTAGGGAAACGGGCCAAGGTTTGTGTCTCGGGGCATAAGGCTGGGAGTGACCGGCTGGCTCCTGAAAAGCTACGATAGCCAGGATGGTGACCAGACCCATGGTGGCACCAGTGCCAAGTTGGGCTGGTTTGATAGTACCAAGTCGCTCCTGCAATCTGCCATCAAAATGTTGGCAGGCGAGTTTTGTTTTCCAGGGAAAAGCGCCGTTGTTTGTGTTTGGTGGCCTGTGGCTGGGAGTGGCCGGCTGGCTCCTTAGAATCAACGATACACAGCATGGTTCCCAGACCCAAGGTGGCACCAGTGCCAAGTCAAGCTGGTTTGATAGTACCAAGTGGTTCCTGCAATCTGCCATCCAGAAGCGGGGCAGCTTACTTTTGTTTGCCAGGGAAACGGGCAGAGCTTTGTGTCTGGGGGCCTATGGCTGGGAGTGACCGGCTGGCTCCTGAAAAGCTACGATAGGCAGGATGGTGACCAGACCCATGGTGGCACCAGTGCCAAGTTGGGCTGATTTGATAGTACCAAGTGGCTCCTGCAATCTGCCATCAAAAAGTTGGCAGGCCAGTTTTGTTTTCCAGGGAAAAGCGCCGTTGTTTGTGTTTGGGGGCCTGTGGCTGGGTGTGGCCGGCTGGCTCCTTAGAACCCACGATACGCAGCATTGTTCCCAGACCCAAGGTGGCACCAGTGCCAAGTTGGCCTGGTTTGATAGTACCAAGTGGCTCCTGCAATCTGCCATCCAGAAGCGGGGCAGCTTACTTTTGTTTGCCAGTGAAACGGGCAGAGCTTTGTGTCTGGGGGCCTGTGGCTGGGAGTGACCGGCTGGCTCCTGAAAAGCTACGATAGGCAGGATGGTGACCAGACCCATGGTGGCACCAGTGCCAAGTTGGGCTGGTTTGATAGTACCAAGTGGCTCCTGCAATCTGCCATCAAAAAGTTGGCAGGTGAGTTTTGTTTTCCAGGGAAAAGCGCCTTTGATTTTGTTTGGGGGCCTGTGGCTGGGAGTGGCCGGCCGGATCATTAGAACACACGATACGCAGGATGGTTCCCAGACCAGAGGTGGCACCAGTGCCATGTTGGGCTGGTTTGATAGTACCAAGTGGTTCCTGCAATCTGCCATCCAGAAGCGGGGCAGCTTACTTTTGTTTGCCAGGGAAACGGGCAGAGCTTTGTGTCTGGCGGCCTATGGCTGGGAGTTACCGGCTGGCTCCTGAAAAGCCACGATAGGCAGGATGGTGACCAGACCCATGGTGGCACCAGTGCCAAGTTGGGCTGGTTTGATAGTACCAAGTGGCTCCTGCAATCTGCCATCAAAAAGTTGGCAGGCCAGTTTTGTTTTCCAGGGAAAAGCGCCGTTGTTTGTGTTTGGGGGCCTGTGGCTGGGAGTGGCCAGCTGGCTCCTTAGAATCCACGATACGCAGGATGGTTCCCAGACCCGAGGTGGCACCAGTGCCAAGTCGGGCTGGTTTGATGGTTCAAATTGGCTCCTCCAATCTGCCATCCAGAAGCGGGGCAGCGTACTTTTATTTGCCAGGGAAACGGGCCGAGGTTTGTGTGTGGGGGTCTATGGCTGGGAATGACCGGCTGGCTCCTGAAAAGCTACGCTAGGCAGGATGGTGACCAGACCCATGGTGGCACCAGTGCCAAGTCGGGCTGGTTTGATGGTTCAAAGTGGCTCCTGCAATCTGCCATCCAGAAGCGGGGCAGCTTACTTTTATTTGCCAGGGAAACGGGCCGAGGTTTGTGTGTGGGGGTCTATGGCTGGGAATGACTGGCTGGCTCCTGAAAAGCTACGATAGGCAGGATGGTGACCAGACCCATGGTGGCACCAGTGCCAAGTTGGGCTGGTTTGATAGTACCAAGTGGCTCCTGCAATCTGCCATCAAAAAGTTGGCAGGCGAGTTTTGTTTTCCAGGGAAAAGCGCCGTTGTTTTTCTTTGGGGGCCTGTGGCTGGGAGTGGCCGGTGGGCTGCATAGAATCCACGATACGCAGGATGGTTCCCAGGCCAGAGGTGGCACCAGTGCCAAGTTGGGTTAGTTTGATGGTGCAAAGTGGCTCCTGCAATCTGCCATCATAAAGCTGGCAGGCGAGTTTGGTTTTCCAGGGAAAAGCGCTGTTGTTTTTGTTTGGGGCATGTGGCTGGGAGTGGCCGGCTGGCTCCTGAAAATCCACGATAGGCAGGATGGTTCCCAGATCCAACGTGGCAGCAGTGCCTAGTTGGGCTGGTTTGATAGTACCAAGTGGCTCCTGCAATCTGTCATCAAAAAGTTGGCAGGCCAGTTTTGTTTTCCAGGGAAAAGCGCCGTTGTTTGTGTTTGGGGGCCTGTGACCGGGAGTGGCCGGGTGGCTCCTTAGAATCCACGATACGCAGGATGGTTCCCAGACCAGAGGTGGCACCAGTGCCAAGTCGGGCTGGTTTGATGGTGCAAAGTGGCTCCTGCAATCTGCCATCCAGAAGCGGGGTAGCTTACTTTTGTTTGCCAGGGAAACGGGCCGAGGTTTGTGTCTGGGGGCCTATGGCTGGGAGTGACCGGCTGGCTCCTGAAAAGCTACGCTAGGCAGGATGGTGACCAGACCCATGGTGGCACCAGTGCCAAGTTGGGCTGGTTTGATAGTACCAAGTGGCTCCTGCAATCTGCCATCCAGAAGCGGGGTAGCTTACTTTTGTTTGCCAGGGAAACGGGCCGAGGTTTGTGTCTGGGGGCCTATGGCTGGGAGTGACCGGCTGGCTCCTGAAAAGCTACGATAGGCAGGATGGTGACCAGACCCATGGTGGCACCAGTGCCAAGTTGGGCTGGTTTGATAGTACCAAGTGGCTCCTGCAATCTGCCATCAAAAAGTTGGCAGGTGAGTTTTGTTTTCCAGGGAAAAGCGCCTTTGATTTTGTTTGGGGGCCTGTGGCTGGGAGTGGCCGGCCGGATCATTAGAACACACGATACGCAGGATGGTTCCCAGACCAGAGGTGGCACCAGTGCCATGTTGGGCTGGTTTGATAGTACCAAGTGGTTCCTGCAATCTGCCATCCAGAAGCGGGGCAGCTTACTTTTGTTTGCCAGGGAAACGGGCAGAGCTTTGTGTCTGGCGGCCTATGGCTGGGAGTTACCGGCTGGCTCCTGAAAAGCCACGATAGGCAGGATGGTGACCAGACCCATGGTGGCACCAGTGCCAAGTTGGGCTGGTTTGATAGTACCAAGTGGCTCCTGCAATCTGCCATCAAAAAGTTGGCAGGCCAGTTTTGTTTTCCAGGGAAAAGCGCCGTTGTTTGTGTTTGGGGGCCTGTGGCTGGGAGTGGCCAGCTGGCTCCTTAGAATCCACGATACGCAGGATGGTTCCCAGACCCGAGGTGGCACCAGTGCCAAGTCGGGCTGGTTTGATGGTTCAAATTGGCTCCTCCAATCTGCCATCCAGAAGCGGGGCAGCGTACTTTTATTTGCCAGGGAAACGGGCCGAGGTTTGTGTGTGGGGGTCTATGGCTGGGAATGACCGGCTGGCTCCTGAAAAGCTACGCTAGGCAGGATGGTGACCAGACCCATGGTGGCACCAGTGCCAAGTCGGGCTGGTTTGATGGTTCAAAGTGGCTCCTGCAATCTGCCATCCAGAAGCGGGGCAGCTTACTTTTATTTGCCAGGGAAACGGGCCGAGGTTTGTGTGTGGGGGTCTATGGCTGGGAATGACTGGCTGGCTCCTGAAAAGCTACGATAGGCAGGATGGTGACCAGACCCATGGTGGCACCAGTGCCAAGTTGGGCTGGTTTGATAGTACCAAGTGGCTCCTGCAATCTGCCATCAAAAAGTTGGCAGGCGAGTTTTGTTTTCCAGGGAAAAGCGCCGTTGTTTTTCTTTGGGGGCCTGTGGCTGGGAGTGGCCGGTGGG
Organism: Melospiza georgiana; assembly: GCF_028018845.1. Lineage (NCBI taxonomy): Eukaryota > Metazoa > Chordata > Aves > Passeriformes > Passerellidae > Melospiza > Melospiza georgiana. Next base: position 44,277,571 of record NC_080434.1, on the reverse strand, counting down.
CTGCATAGAATCCACGATACGCAGGATGGTTCCCAGGCCAGAGGTGGCACCAGTGCCAAGTTGGGTTAGTTTGATGGTGCAAAGTGGCTCCTGCAATCTGCCATCATAAAGCTGGCAGGCGAGTTTGGTTTTCCAGGGAAAAGCGCTGTTGTTTTTGTTTGGGGCATGTGGCTGGGAGTGGCCGGCTGGCTCCTGAAAATCCACGATAGGCAGGATGGTTCCCAGATCCAACGTGGCAGCAGTGCCTAGTTGGGCTGGTTTGATAGTACCAAGTGGCTCCTGCAATCTGTCATCAAAAAGTTGGCAGGCCAGTTTTGTTTTCCAGGGAAAAGCGCCGTTGTTTGTGTTTGGGGGCCTGTGACCGGGAGTGGCCGGGTGGCTCCTTAGAATCCACGATACGCAGGATGGTTCCCAGACCAGAGGTGGCACCAGTGCCAAGTCGGGCTGGTTTGATGGTGCAAAGTGGCTCCTGCAATCTGCCATCCAGAAGCGGGGTAGCTTACTTTTGTTTGCCAGGGAAACGGGCCGAGGTTTGTGTCTGGGGGCCTATGGCTGGGAGTGACCGGCTGGCTCCTGAAAAGCTACGATAGGCAGGATGGTGACCAGACCCATGGTGGCACCAGTGCCAAGTTGGGCTGGTTTGATAGTACCAAGTGGCTCCTGCAATCTGCCATCAAAAAGTTGGCAGGTGAGTTTTGTTTTCCAGGGAAAAGCGCCTTTGATTTTGTTTGGGGGCCTGTGGCTGGGAGTGGCCGGCCGGATCATTAGAACACACGATACGCAGCATGGTTCCCAGACCAGAGGTGGCACCAGTGCCATGTCGGGCTGGTTTGATAGTACCAAGTGGTTCCTGCAATCTGCCATCCAGAAGCGGGGCAGCTTACTTTTGTTTGCCAGGGAAACGGGCAGAGCTTTGTGTCTGGCGGCCTATGGCTGGGAGTTACCGGCTGGCTCCTGAAAAGCTACGATAGGCAGGATGGTGACCAGACCCATGGTGGCACCAGTGCCAAGTTGGGCTGGTTTGATAGTACCAAGTGGCTCCTGCAATCTGTCATCAAAAAGTTGGCAGGCCAGTTTTGTTTTCCAGGGAAAAGCGCCGTTGTTTTTGTTTGGCGACATGGGGCAGGGAGTGGCCAGCTGGCTCCTTAGAATCCACGATACGCAGCATGGTTCCCAGAGCCAAGGTGGCACCAGTGCCAAGTCGGGCTGGTTTGATGGTGCAAAGTAGTTCCTGCAATCTGCCATCCAGAAGCGGGGTAGCTTACTTGTGTTTGCCAAGGAAACGGGCCGAGGTTTGTATCTCGAGGCCAATGGCTGGGAGTGACCGGCTGTCACCTGAAAAGCTACGATAGGCAGGATGGTTACCAGACCCATGGTGGCACCAGTGCCAAGTTGAGCTGATTTGATAGTACCAAGTGCGTCCTGTAATCTGCCATCAAAATGTTGGCAGGCGAGTTTTGTTTTCCAGGGAAAAGCGCCGTTGTTTGTGTTTGGGGGCCTGTGTCTTGGAGTGGCCGGCTGGCTCCTTAGAATCCACGATACGCAGGATGGTTCCCAGACCAGAGGTGGCACCAGTGCCAAGTCGGGCTGGTTTGATACTACCAAGTGGTTCCTGCAATCTGCCATCCAGAAGCGGGGAAGCTTACTTTTGTTTGCCAGGGAAACGGGCCGAGGTTTGTGTCTGGGGGCCTATGGCTGGGACTGACCGGCTGGCTACTGAAAAGCTACGATAGGCAGGATGGTGACCAGACCCATGGTGGCAGCAGTGCCAAGTTGGGCTGGTTTGATAGTACCAAGTGGCTCCTGCAATCTGCCATCAAAACTTTGGCAGGCGAGTTTTGTTTTCCAGGGAAAAGCGCCGTTGTTTGTGTTTGGGGTCCTCTGGCTGGGAGTGGCCGGCTGGCTAATTAGAATCCACGATACGCAGGATGGTTCCCAGACCCAGGGTGGCACCAGTGTCAAGTCAGGTTAGTTTGATGGTGCAAAGTGGCTCCTGCAATCTGCCATCCAGAATCGGGGCAGCTTACTTTTGTGTGCCAGGGAAACGGGCCGAGGTTTGTGTCTCGGGGCATATGGCTGGGAGTGACCGGCTGGCTCCTGAAAAGCTACGATAGGCAAGATGGTGACCAGACCCATGGTGGCACCAGTGCCAAGTTGGGCTGGTTTGATAGTACCAAGTGGCTCCTAAAATCTGCCATCAAAAAGTTGGCAGGCGAGTTCTGTTTTCCAGGGAAAAGCGCCGTTGTTTGTGTTTGGGGGCCTGTGGCTGGGAGTGGCCTGCGGGCTCCTTAGAACCCACGATACGCAGCATTGTTCCCAGACCCAAGGTGGCACCAGTGCCAAGTTGGCCTGGTTTAATACTACCAAGTGGCTCCTGCAATCTGCCATCCAGAAGCGGGGCAGCTTACTTTTGTTTGCCAGGGAAACGGGCCGAGGTTTGTGTCTGGGGGCCTATGGCTGGGAGTGACCGGCTGGCTCCTGAAAAGCTACGATAGGCAGGATGGTGACCAGACCCATGGTGGCACCAGTGCCAAGTTGGGCTGGTTTGATAGTACCAAGTGGCTCCTGTAATCTGCCATCAAAAAGTTGGCAGGCGAGATTTGTTTTCCAGGGAAAAGCGCCGTTGTTTGTATTTGGGGGCCTGTGGCTGGCAGTGGCCGGCCGGCTAATTAGAATACGCGATACGCAGCATGGTTCCCAGACCAGAGGTGGAACCAGTGACAAGTCGGGCTGCTTTGATGGTGCAAAGTGGTTCCTGCAATCTGCCATCCAGAAGCGGGGCAGCTTACTTTTATTTGCCAGGGAAACGGGCCGAGGTTTGTGGCTGGGGGCCTATGGCTGGGAGTGACCGGCTGGCTCCTGAAAAGCTACGATAGGCAGGATGGTGACCAGACCCATGGTGGCACCAGTGCCAAGACGGGCTGGTTTGATAGTACCAAGTGGCTCCGGCAATCTGCCATCAAAAAGTTGGCAGGTGAGTTTTGTTTTCCAGGGAAAAGCGCTGTTGTTTGTGTTTGGGGGCCTGTGGCTGGGAGTGGCCCCCTGGCATCTTAGAATCTACCTTACGCACCATGGTTCCCAGAGCCAAGGTGGCACCAGTGCCAAGACGGGCTGGTTTGATAGTACCAAGTGGCTCCTGCAATCTGCCATCAAAAAGTTGGCAGGCGAGTTTTGTTTTCCAGGGAAAAGCGACGTTGTTTGTGTTTGGCGGCATGTGGCTGGGAGTGGCCAGCTGGCTCCTTAGAATCCATGATACGCAGCATGGTTCCCAGACCCAAGGTGGCACCAGTGCCAAGTCGGGCTGGTTTGATGGTGCAAAGTGGCTCCTGCAATCTGCCATCCAGAAACGGGATAACTTCCTTTTGTTTGCTAGGGAAACGGGCCAAGGTTTGTGTCTCGGGGCATAAGGCTGGGAGTGACCGGCTGGCTCCTGAAAAGCTACGATAGCCAGGATGGTGACCAGACCCATGGTGGCACCAGTGCCAAGTTGGGCTGGTTTGATAGTACCAAGTCGCTCCTGCAATCTGCCATCAAAATGTTGGCAGGCGAGTTTTGTTTTCCAGGGAAAAGCGCCGTTGTTTGTGTTTGGTGGCCTGTGGCTGGGAGTGGCCGGCTGGCTCCTTAGAATCAACGATACACAGCATGGTTCCCAGACCCAAGGTGGCACCAGTGCCAAGTCAAGCTGGTTTGATAGTACCAAGTGGTTCCTGCAATCTGCCATCCAGAAGCGGGGCAGCTTACTTTTGTTTGCCAGGGAAACGGGCAGAGCTTTGTGTCTGGGGGCCTATGGCTGGGAGTGACCGGCTGGCTCCTGAAAAGCTACGATAGGCAGGATGGTGACCAGACCCATGGTGGCACCAGTGCCAAGTTGGGCTGATTTGATAGTACCAAGTGGCTCCTGCAATCTGCCATCAAAAAGTTGGCAGGCCAGTTTTGTTTTCCAGGGAAAAGCGCCGTTGTTTGTGTTTGGGGGCCTGTGGCTGGGTGTGGCCGGCTGGCTCCTTAGAACCCACGATACGCAGCATTGTTCCCAGACCCAAGGTGGCACCAGTGCCAAGTTGGCCTGGTTTGATAGTACCAAGTGGCTCCTGCAATCTGCCATCCAGAAGCGGGGCAGCTTACTTTTGTTTGCCAGGGAAACGGGCAGAGCTTTGTGTCTGGGGGCCTGTGGCTGGGAGTGACCGGCTGGCTCCTGAAAAGCTACGATAGGCAGGATGGTGACCAGACCCATGGTGGCACCAGTGCCAAGTTGGGCTGACTTGATAGTACCAAGTGGCTCCTGCAATCTGCCATCAAATATTTGGCAGGCGAGTTTTGTTTTCCAGGGAAAAGCACCGTTGTTTGTGTTTGGGGACCTGTGGCTGGGAGTGGCCCCCTTGCGTCTTAGAATCATCGTTACGCAGGATGGTTCCCAGACCCAAGGTGGCACCAGTGCCAAGTCGGGCTGGTTTGATAGTACCAAGTGGCTCCTGCAATCTGCCATCCAGAAGCGGGGCAGCTTACTTTTGTTTGCCAGGGTAACGAGCCGAGGATTGTGTCTGGGGGTCTATGGCTGGGAGTGACTGGCTGGCTCCTGAAAAGCTACGATAGGCAGGATGGTTACCAGACCCATGGTGGCACCAGTGCCAAGTTGGGCTGGTTTGATAGTACCAAGTGGCTCCTGCAATCTACCATCAAAACGTTGGCAGGCCAGTTTTGTTTTCCAGGGAAAAGCGCCGTTGTTTGTGTTTGGCGACATGGGGCAGGGAGTGGCCAGCTGGCTCCTTAGAATCCACGATACGCAGCATGGTTCCCAGAGCCAAGGTGGCACCAGTGCCAAGTCGGGCTGGTTTGATGGTGCAAAGTAGTTCCTGCAATCTGCCATCCAGAAGCGGGGTAGCTTACTTGTGTTTGCCAAGGAAACGGGCCGAGGTTTGTATCTCGAGGCCAATGGATGGGACTGACCGGCTGGCTCCTGAAAAGCTACGATAGGCAGGATGGTGACCAGTCCCATGGTGGCACCAGTGCCAAGTTGGGCTGATTTGATAGTACGAAGTGGCTCCTGCAATCTGCCATCAAAAAGTTGGCAGGCCAGTTTTGTTTTCCAGGGAAAAGCGCCGTTGTTTGTGTTTGGGGGCCTGTGGCTGGGTGTGGCCGGCTGGCTCCTTAGAACCCACGATACGCAGCATTGTTCCCAGACCCAAGGTGGCACCAGTGCCAAGTTGGGCTGGTTTGATAGTACCAAGTGGCTCCTGCAATCTGCCATCCAGAAGCGGGGCAGCTTACTTTTGTTTGCCAGTGAAACGGGCAGAGCTTTGTGTCTGGGGGCCTGTGGCTGGGAGTGACCGGCTGGCTCCTGAAAAGCTACGATAAGCAGGATGGTGACCAGACCCATGGTGGCACCAGTGCCAAGTTGGGCTGACTTTATAGTACCAAGTGGCTACTGCAATCTGCCATCAAATATTTGGCAGGCGAGTTTTGTTTTCCAGGGAAAAGCGCCGTTGTTTGTGTTTGGGGACCTGTGGCTGGGAGTGGCCCCCTTGCGTCTTAGAATCATCGTTACGCAGGATGGTTCCCAGACCCAAGGTGGCACCAGTGCCAAGTCGGGCTGGTTTGATAGTACCAAGTGGCTCCTGCAATCTGCCATCCAGAAGCGGGGCAGCTTACTTTTGTTTGCCAGGGTAACGAGCCGCGGAGTGTGTCTGGGGGTCTATGGCTGGGAGTGACTGGCTGGCTCCTGAAAAGCTACGATAGGCAGGATTGTTACCAGACCCATGGTGGCACCAGTGCCAAGTTGGGCTGGTTTGATAGTACCAAGTGGCTCCTGCAATCTACCATCAAAACGTTGGCAGGCCAGTTTTGTTTTCCAGGGAAAAGCGCCGTTGTTTGTGTTTGGCGACATGGGGCAGGGAGTGGCCAGCTGGCTCCTTAGAATCCACGATACGCAGCATGGTTCCCAGAGCCAAGGTGGCACCAGTGCCAAGTCGGGCTGGTTTGATGGTGCAAAGTAGTTCCTGCAATCTGCCATCCAGAAGCGGGGTAGCTTACTTGTGTTTGCCAAGGAAACGGGCCGAGGTTTGTATCTCGAGGCCAATGGCTGGGACTGACCGGCTGTCTCCTGAAAAGCTACGATAGGCAGGATGATGACCAGACCCATGGTGGCACCAGTGCCAAGTTGGGCTGATTTGATAGTACCAAGTGGCTCCTGCAATCTGCCATCAAAAAGTTGGCAGGCGAGATTTGTTTTCCAGGGAAATGCGCCATTGTTTGTGTTTGGCGGTATGTGGCTTGGAGGGGCCAGCTGGCTCCTTAGAATCCACGATACGCAGGATGTTTCCCAGACCCAAGGGGGAACCAGTGCCAAGTCGGACTGGTTTGATGGTGCAAAGTGGCTCCTGCAATCTGCCATCCAGAATCGGTGCAGCTTACATTTGTTTGCCAGGGAAACGGGCCGAGGTTTGTGTCTCGGGGCCTATGGCTGGGAGTGACCGGCTGTCACCTGAAAAGCTACGATAGGCAGGATGGTGACCAGACCCATGGTGGCACCAGTGCCAAGTTGAGCTGATTTGATAGTACCAAGTGCGTCCTGTAATCTGCCATCAAAATGTTGGCAGGCGAGTTTTGTTTTCCAGGGAAAAGCGCCGTTGTTTGTGTTTGGGGGCCTGTGTCTTGGAGTGGCCGGCTGGCTCCTTAGAATCCACGATACGCAGGAGGGTTCCCAGACCAGAGGTGGCACCAGTGCCAAGTCGGGCTGGTTTGATACTACCAAGTGGTTCCTGCAATCTGCCATCCAGAAGCGGGGAAGCTTACTTTTGTTTGCCAGGGAAACGGGCCGAGGTTTGTGTCTGGGGGCCTATGGCTGGGAGTGACCGGCTGGCTCCTGAAAAGCTACGATAGGCAGGATGGTGACCAGACCCATGGTGGCAGCAGTGCCAAGTTGGGCTGGTTTGATAGTACCAAGTGGCTCCTGCAATCTGCCATCAAAACTTTGGCAGGCGAGTTTTGTTTTCCAGGGAAAAGCGCCGTTGTTTGTGTTTGGGGTCCTCTGGCTGGGAGTGGCCGGCTGGCTAATTAGAATCCACGATACGCAGGATGGTTCCCAGGCCCAGGGTGGCACCAGTGTCAAGTCAGGTTAGTTTGATGGTGCAAAGTGGCTCCTGCAATCTGCCATCCAGAATCGGGGCAGCTTACTTTTGTGTGCCAGGGAAACGGGCCGAGGTTTGTGTCTCGGGGCATATGGCTGGGAGTGACCGGCTGGCTCCTGAAAAGCTACGATAGGCAGGATGGTGACCAGACCCATGGTGGCACCAGTGCCAAGTTGGGCTGGTTTGATAGTACCAAGTGGCTCCTAAAATCTGCCATCAAAAAGTTGGCAGGCGAGTTTTGTTTTCCAGGGAAAAGCGCCGTTGTTTTTGTTTGGTGGCCTGTGGCTGGGAGTGGCCGGCTGGCTCCTTAGAATCCACGATACGCAGCATGGTTCCCACAGCTAAGGTGGCACCAGTGCCAAGTCGGGCTGGTTTGATACTACCAAGGGGTTCCTGCAATCTGCCATCCAGAAGCGGGGCAGCTTACTTTTGTCTGCCAGGGAAAGAAGCCGAGGTTTTGGTCTGGGGGCCTATGGCTGGGAGTGACCGGCTGGCTCCTGAAAAGCTACGATAGGCAGGATGGTCACCAGACCCATGGTGGCACCAGTGCCAAGTTGGGCTGATTTGATAGTACCAAGTGGCTCCTGCAATCTGCCATCAAAAAGTTGGCAGGCCAGTTTTGTTTTCCAGGGAAAAGCGCCGTTGTTTGTGTTTGGGGGCCTGTGGCTGGCAGTGGCCGGCTGGCTCCTTAGAACCCACGATACGCAGCATTGTTCCCAGACCCAAGGTGGCACCAGTGCCAAGTTGGGCTGGTTTAATACTACCAAGTGGCTCCTGCAATCTGCCATCCAGAAGCGGGGCAGCTTACTTTTGTTTGCCAGTGAAACGGGCAGAGCTTTGTGTCTGGGGGCCTGTGGCTGGGAGTGACCGGCTGGCTCCTGAAAAGCTACGATAGGCAGGATGGTGACCAGACCCATGGTGGCACCAGTGCCAAGTTGGGCTGACTTGATAGTACCAAGTGGCTACTGCAATCTGCCATCAAATATTTGGCAGGCGAGTTTTGTTTTCCAGGGAAAAGCACCGTTGTTTGTGTTTGGGGACCTGTGGCTGGGAGTGGCCCCCTTGCGTCTTAGAATCATCGTTACGCAGGATGGTTCCCAGACCCAAGGTGGCACCAGTGCCAAGTCGGGCTGGTTTGATAGTACCAAGTGGCTCCTGCAATCTGCCATCCAGAAGCGGGGCAGCTTACTTTTGTTTGCCAGGGTAACGAGCCGAGGTTTGTGTCTGGGGGTCTATGGCTGGGAGTGACTGGCTGGCTCCTGAAAAGCTACGATGGGCAGGATGGTTACCAGACCCATGGTGGCACCAGTGCCAAGTTGGGCTGGTTTGATAGTACCAAGTGGCTCCTGCAATCTACCATCAAAACGTTGGCAGGCCAGTTTTGTTTTCCAGGGAAAAGCGCCGTTGTTTTTGTTTGGCGACATGGGGCAGGGAGTGGCCAGCTGGCTCCTTAGAATCCACGATACGCAGCATGGTTCCCAGAGCCAAGGTGGCACCAGTGCCAAGTCGGGCTGGTTTGATGGTGCAAAGTAGTTCCTGCAATCTGCCATCCAGAAGCGGGGTAGCTTACTTGTGTTTGCCAAGGAAACGGGTCGAGGTTTGTATCTCGAGGCCAATGGCTGGGAGTGACCGGCTGTCACCTGAAAAGCTACGATAGGCAGGATGGTGACCAGACCCATGGTGGCACCAGTGCCAAGTTGAGCTGATTTGATAGTACCAAGTGCGTCCTGTAATCTGCCATCAAAATGTTGGCAGGCGAGTTTTGTTTTCCAGGGAAAAGCGCCGTTGTTTCTGTTTGGGGGCCTGTGTCTTGGAGTGGCCGGCTGGCTAATTAGAATCCACGATACGCAGGATGGTTCCCAGACCAGAGGTGGCACCAGTGCCAAGTCGGGCTGGTTTGATACTACCAAGTGGTTCCTGCAATCTGCCATCCAGAAGCGGGGAAGCTTACTTTTGTTTGCCAGGGAAACGGGCCGAGGTTTGTGTCTGGGGGCCTATGGCTGGGACTGACCGGCTGGCTCCTGAAAAGCTACGATAGGCAGGATGGTGACCAGACCCATGGTGGCAGCAGTGCCAAGTTGGGCTGGTTTGATAGTACCAAGTGGCTCCTGCAATCTGCCATCAAAACTTTGGCAGGCGAGTTTTGTTTTCCAGGGAAAAGCGCCGTTGTTTGTGTTTGGGGTCCTCTGGCTGGGAGTGGCCGGCTGGCTAATTAGAATCCACGATACGCAGGATGGTTCCCAGACCCAGGGTGGCACCAGTGTCAAGTCAGGTTAGTTTGATGGTGCAAAGTGGCTCCTGCAATCTGCCATCCAGAATCGGGGCAGCATACTTTTGTGTGCCAGGGAAACGGGCCGAGGTTTGTGTCTCGGGGCATATAGCTGGGAGTGACCGGCTGGCTCCTGAAAAGCTACGATAGGCAAGATGGTGACCAGACCCATGGTGGCACCAGTGCCAAGTTGGGCTGGTTTGATAGTACCAAGTGGCTCCTAAAATTTGCCATCAAAAAGTTGGCAGGCGAGTTCTGTTTTCCAGGGAAAAGCGCCGTTGTTTGTGTTTGGGGGCCTGTGGCTGGGTGTGGCCTGCGGGCTCCTTAGAACCCACGATACGCAGCATTGTTCCCAGACCCAAGGTGGCACCAGTGCCAAGTTGGCCTGGTTTAATACTACCAAGTGGCTCCTGCAATCTGCCATCCAGAAGCGGGGCAGATTACTTTTGTTTGCCAGGGAAACGGGCCGAGGTTTGTGTCTGGGGGCTATGGCTGGGAGTGACCGGCTGGCTCCTGAAAAGCTACGATAGGCAGGATGGTGACCAGACCCATGGTGGCACCAGTGCCAAGTTGGGCTGGTTTGATAGTACCAAGTGGCTCCTGCAATCTGCCATCAAAATTTGGCAGGCGAGTTTTGTTTTCCAGGGAAAAGCGCCGTTGTTTGTGTTTGGGGGCCTGTGGCTGGGAGTGGCCGGCTGGCTCCTTAGAATCCACGATACGCAGGACAGTTCCCAGACCAGAGGTGGCACCAGTGCCAAGTCGGGCTGGTTTGATAGTACCAAGTGGCTCCTGCAATCTGCCGTCAAAAAGTTGGCAGGCGCATTTTGTTTTCCAGGGAAAAACGCCGTTGTTTGTGTTTGGGGGCCCTGTGGCTGGGAGTGGCCGGCTGCCTCCTTAGAATCCACGATACGCAGGATGGTTCCCAGACCCAGGGTGGCACCAGTGTCAAGTCAGGTTAGTTTGATGTTGCAAAGTGGCTCCTGCAATCTGCCATCCAGAATCGGGGCAGCTTACTTTTGTGTGCCAGGGAAACGGGCCGAGGTTTGTGTCTCGGGGCATATGGCTGGGAGTGACCGGCTGGCTCCTGAAAAGCTACGATAGGCAGGATGGTGACCAGACCCATGGTGGCACCAGTGCCAAGTTGGGCTGGTTTGATAGTACCAAGTGGCTCCTAAAATCTGCCATCAAAAAGTTGGCAGGCGAGTTTTGTTTTCCAGGGAAAAGCGCCGTTGTTTTTGTTTGGTGGCCTGTGGCTGGGAGTGGCCGGCTGGCTCCTTAGAATCCACGATACGCAGCATGGTTCCCACAGCTAAGGTGGCACCAGTGCCAAGTCGGGCTGGTTTGATACTACCAAGGGGTTCGTGCAATCTGCCATCCAGAAGCGGGGCAGCTTACTTTTGTCTGCCAGGGAAAGAAGCCGAGGTTTTGGTCTGGGGGCCTATGGCTGGGAGTGACCGGCTGGCTCCTGAAAAGCTACGATAGGCAGGATGGTCACCAGACCCATGGTGGCACCAGTGCCAAGTTGGGCTGATTTGATAGTACCAAGTGGCTCCTGCAATCTGCCATCAAAAAGTTGGCAGGCCAGTTTTGTTTTCCAGGGAAAAGCGCCGTTGTTTGTGTTTGGGGGCCTGTGGCTGGGTGTGGCCGGCTGGCTCCTTAGAACCCACGATACGCAGCATTGTTCCCAGACCCAAGGTGGCACCAGTGCCAAGTTGGCCTGGTTTAATACTACCAAGTGGCTCCTGCAATCTGCCATCCAGAAGCGGGGCAGCTTACTTTTGTTTGCCAGTGAAACGGGCAGAGCTTTGTGTCTGGGGGCCTGTGGCTGGGAGTGACCGGCTGGCTCCTGAAAAGCTACGATAGGCAGGATGGTGACCAGACCCATGGTGGCACCAGTGCCAAGTTGGGCTGACTTGATAGTACCAAGTGGCTACTGCAATCTGCCATCAAATATTTGGCAGGCGAGTTTTGTTTTCCAGGGAAAAGCACCGTTGTTTGTGTTTGGGGACCTGTGGCTGGGAGTGGCCCCCTTGCGTCTTAGAATCATCGTTACGCAGGATGGTTCCCAGACCCAAGGTGGCACCAGTGCCAAGTCGGGCTGGTTTGATAGTACCAAGTGGCTCCTGCAATCTGCCATCCAGAAGCGGGGCAGCTTACTTTTGTTTGCCAGGGTAACGAGCCGAGGATTGTGTCTGGGGGTCTATGGCTGGGAGTGACCGGCTGGCTCCTGAAAAGCTACGATAGGCAGGATGGTTACCAGACCCATGGTGGCACCAGTGCCAAGTTGGGCTGGTTTGATAGTACCAAGTGGCTCCTGCAATCTACCATCAAAACGTTGGCAGGCCAGTTTTGTTTTCCAGGGAAAAGCGCCGTTGTTTTTGTTTGGCGACATGGGGCAGGGAGTGGCCAGCTGGCTCCTTAGAATCCACGATACGCAGCATGGTTCCCAGAGCCAAGGTGGCACCAGTGCCAAGTCGGGCTGGTTTGATGGTGCAAAGTAGTTCCTGCAATCTGCCATCCAGAAGCGGGGTAGCTTACTTGTGTTTGCCAAGGAAACGGGTCGAGGTTTGTATCTCGAGGCCAATGGCTGGGAGTGACCGGCTGTCACCTGAAAAGCTACGATAGGCAGGATGGTGACCAGACCCATGGTGGCACCAGTGCCAAGTTGAGCTGATTTGATAGTACCAAGTGCGTCCTGTAATCTGCCATCAAAAAGTTGGCAGGCGAGTTTTGTTTTCCAGGGAAAAGCGCCGTTGTTTGTGTTTGGGGGCCTGTGTCTTGGAGTGGCCGGCTGGCTAATTAGAATCCACGATACGCAGGATGGTTCCCAGACCAGAGGTGGCACCAGTGCCAAGTCGGGCTGGTTTGATACTACCAAGTGGTTCCTGCAATCTGCCATCCAGAAGCGGGGAAGCTTACTTTTGTTTGCCAGGGAAACGGGCCGAGGTTTGTGTCTGGGGGCCTATGGCTGGGACTGACCGGCTGGCTCCTGAAAAGCTACGATAGGCAGGATGGTGACCAGACCCATGGTGGCAGCAGTGCCAAGTTGGGCTGGTTTGATAGTACCAAGTGGCTCCTGCAATCTGCCATCAAAACTTTGGCAGGCGAGTTTTGTTTTCCAGGGAAAAGCGCCGTTGTTTGTGTTTGGGGTCCTCTGGCTGGGAGTGGCCGGCTGGCTAATTAGAATCCACGATACGCAGGATGGTTCCCAGACCCAGGGTGGCACCAGTGTCAAGTCAGGTTAGTTTGATGGTGCAAAGTGGCTCCTGCAATCTGCCATCCAGAATCGGGACAGCTTACTTTTGTGTGCCAGGGAAACGGGCCGAGGTTTGTGTCTCGGGGCATATAGCTGGGAGTGACCGGCTGGCTCCTGAAAAGCTACGATAGGCAAGATGGTGACCAGACCCATGGTGGCACCAGTGCCAAGTTGGGCTGGTTTGATAGTACCAAGTGGCTCCTAAAATTTGCCATCAAAAAGTTGGCAGGCGAGTTCTGTTTTCCAGGGAAAAGCGCCGTTATTTGTGTTTGGGGGCCTGTGGCTGGGTGTGGCCTGCGGGCTCCTTAGAACCCACGATACGCAGCATTGTTCCCAGACCCAAGGTGGCACCAGTGCCAAGTTGGCCTGGTTTAATACTACCAAGTGGCTCCTGCAATCTGCCATCCAGATGCGGGGCAGCTTACTTTTGTTTGCCAGGGAAACGGGCCGAGGTTTGTGTCTGGGGGCCTATGGCTGGGAGTGACCGGCTGGCTCCTGAAAAGCTACGATAGGCAGGATGGTGACCAGACCCATGGTGGCACCAGTGCCAAGTTGGGCTGGTTTGATTGTACCAAGTGGCTCCTGTAATCTGCCATCAAAAAGTTGGCAGGCGAGTTTTGTTTTCCAGGGAAAAGCGCCGTTGTTTGTATTTGGGGGCCTGTGGCGGCCAGTGGCCGGCCGGCTAATTAGAATACGCGATACGCAGGATGGTTCCCAGACCAGAGGTGGAACCAGTGACAAGTCGGGCTGCTTTGATGGTGCAAAGTGGTTCCTGCAATCTGCCATCCAGAAGCGGGGCAGCTTACTTTTGTTTGCCAGGGAAACGGGCCGAGGTTTGTGTCTGGGGGCCTATGGCTGGGAGTGACCGGCTGGCTCCTGAAAAGCTACGATAGGCAGGATGGTGACCAGACCCATGGTGGCACCAGTGCCAAGTTGGGCTGATTTGATAGTAACAAGTGGCTCCTGCAATCTGCCATCAAACAGTTGGCAGGCGAGTTTTGTTTTCCAGGGAAAAGAGCCATTGTTTGTGTTTGGGGGCCTGAGGCTGGGAGTGGCCGGCTGGCTCCTTAGAATCCACGATACGCAGGATGGTTCCCAGACCCGAGGTGGCAGCAGTGCCAAGTTGGGCTGGTTTGATAGTACAAAGTGCGTCCTGCAATCTGCCATCCAGATGCGGGGCAGCTTACTTTTGTTTGCCAGGGAAACGGGCCGAGGTTTGTGTCTGGGGGCTATGGCTGGGAGTGACCGGCTGGCTCCTGAAAAGCTACGATAGGCAGGATGGTGACCAGACCCATGGTGGCACCAGTGCCAAGTTGGGCTGGTTTGATAGTACCAAGTGGCTCCTGCAATCTGCCATCAAAATTTGGCAGGCGAGTTTTGTTTTCCAGGGAAAAGCGCCGTTGTTTGTGTTTGGGGGCCTGTGGCTGGGAGTGGCCGGCTGGCTCCTTAGAATCCACGATACGCAGGACAGTTCCCAGACCAGAGGTGGCACCAGTGCCAAGTCGGGCTGGTTTGATAGTACCAAGTGGCTCCTGCAATCTGCCGTCAAAAAGTTGGCAGGCGCATTTTGTTTTCCAGGGAAAAGCGCCGTTGTTTGTGTTTGGGGTCCTGTGGCTGGGAGTGGCCAGCTGGCTCCTAAGAATCCACGATACGCAGGATGGTTTCCAGGCCCAAGGTGGCACCAGTTCCAAGTCTGGCTGGTTTGATAGTACCAAGTGGTTCCTGCAATCTGCCATCCAGAAGCGGGGCAGCTTACTTTTGTTTGCCAGGGAAACGGGCCGAGGTTTTGTGTCTGGGGTCCTATGGCTGGGAGTGACCGGCTGGCTACTGAAAAGCTACGATAGGCAGGATGGTGACCAGAGCCATGGTGGCACCAGTGCCAAGTTGGGCTGGTTTGATAGTACCAAGTGGCTCCTGCAATCTGCCATCAAAAAGTTGGCAGGCGAGTTTCGTTTTCCAGGGAAAAGCGCCGTTGTTTGTGTTTTGGGTCCTCTGGATGGGAGTGGCCGGCTGGCTAATTAGAATCCACGATACGCAGGATGGTTCCCAGAGCCATGGTGGCATCAGTGCCAAGTTGGGCTGGTTTGATAGTACCAAGTGGCTCCTGCAATCTGCCATCAAAAAGTTGGCAGGCCAGTTTTGTTTTCCAGGGAAAAGCGCCGTTGTTTGTGTTTGGGGGCCTGTGGCTGAGAGTGGCCAGCTGGCTCCTTAGAATCCACGATACGCAGGATGGTTCCCAGATCAGAGGTGGCACCAGTGCCAAGTCGGGCTGGTTTGATGGTGCAAAGTGTCTCCTGCAATCTGCCATCCAGAAGCGGGGTAGCTTACATTTGTTTGCCAGGGAAACGGGCAGAGCTTTGTGTCTGGGGGCCTATGGCTTGGAGTGGCCAGCTGGCTCCTTAAAATGCACGATATGCAGAATGGTCACCAGACCCAAGGTGGCACCAGTGCCAAGTCGGGCTGGTTTTGTAGTACGAAGTGTGTCCTGCAATTTGCCATCCAGAAGAGGGGCAGTTAAGTTTTGTTTACCAGAGTAAAGTGCCGTGGTTTGTGTTTGGGGGCCTATGGCTGAGAGTTGCCGGCTGGCCCCTGAAAATCCACGATAGGCAGGATGGTTCCCAGATCCAAGGTGGCACCAGTGCCAAGTCGGGCTGGTTTGATGGTGCAAAGTGGCTCCTGCAATCTGCCATCCAGAAGCGCGGTAGCTTACTTTTGTTTGCCAGGGAAACGGGCCGAGGTTTGTATCTGGGGTCTATGGCTCGGAGTGACCGGCTGGCTCCTGAAAACTACGATAGGCAGGATGGTGACTAGACCCATGGTGGCACCAGTGCCAAGTTGGGCTGGTTTGATAGCACCAAGTGGCTCCTGCAATCTGCCATCAAAAAGTTGGCAAGCCAGTTTTGTTTTCCAGGGAAAAGCGCCGTTGTTTGTGTTGGGGGCCTGTGGCTGGGAGTGGCCGGCTGGCTCCTTAGAACCCACGATACGCAGCATGGTTCCCAGACCCAAGGTGGCACCAGTGCCAAGTTGGGCTGGTTTGATAGTACCAAGTGGCTCCTGCAATCTGCCATCCAGAAGCGGGGCAGCTTACTTTTGTTTGCCAGGGAAACGGGCAGAGCTTTGTGTCTGGGGGCCTATGGCTGGGAGTGACCGGCTGGCTCCTGAAAAGCTACGATAGGCAGGATGGTTACCAGACCCATGGTGGCACCAGTGCCAAGTTGGGCTGGTTTGATAGTACCAAGTGGCTCCTGCAATCTACCATCAAAACGTTTGCAGGCCAGTTTTGTTTTCCAGGGAAAAGCGCCGTTGTTTATATTTGGGGGCCTGTGGCTGGGAGTGGCCGGCTGGCTAATTAGAATCATCGTTACGCAGGATGGTTCCCAGACCAGAGGTGGAACCAGTGCCAAGTCGGGCTGCTTTGATGGTGCAAAGTGGTTCCTGCAATCTGCCATCCAGAAGCGCGGTACCTTACTTTTGTTTGCCAGGGAAACGGGCCGAGGTTTGTGGCTGGGGGCCTATGGCTGGGAGTGACCGGCTGGCTCATGAAAAGCTACGATAGGCAGGATGGTGACCAGACCCATGGTGGCACCAGTGCCAAGTTGGGCTGGTTTGAAAGTACCAAGTGGCTCCTGCAATCTGCCATCAAAAAGTTGGCAGGCGAGTTTTGTTTTCCAGGGAAAAGCGCCGTTGTTTGTGTTTGGGGGCCTGTGGCTGGGAGTGGCCGGCTGGCTCCTTAGAATCCACGATACGCAGCATGGTTCCCAGACCAGAGGTGGCACCAGTGCCAAGTTGGGCTGGTTTGATAGTACCAAGTGGCTCCTGCAATCTGCCATCCAGAATCGGGGCAGCTTACGTTTGTTTGCCAGGGAAACGGGCCGAGGTTTGTGTCTGGCGGCCTATGGCTCGGAGTGACCGGCTGGCTCCTGAAAAGCTAGGATAGGCAGGATGGTGACCAGACCCATGGTGGCAGCAGTGCCAAGTTGGGCTGGTTTGATAGTACCAAGTGGCTCCTGCAATCTGCCATCAAAATTTGGCAGGCGAGTTTTGTTTTCCAGGGAAAAGCGCCGTTGTTTGTGTTTGGGGGCCTGTGGCTGGGAGTGGACGGCTGGCTCCTTAGAATCCACGATACGCAGGACAGTTCCCAGACCAGAGGTGGCACCAGTGCCAAGTCGGGCTGGTTTGATAGTACCAAGTGGCTCCTGCAATCTGCCGTCTAAAAGTTGGCAGGCGCATTTTGTTTTCCAGGGAAAAGCGCCGTTGTTTGTGTTTCGGGCCCTGTGGCTGGGACTGGCCGGCTGCCTCCTTAGAATCCACGATACGCAGGATGGTTTCCAGGCCCAAGGTGGCACCAGTTACAAGTCTGGCTGGTTTGATAGTACCAAGTGGCTCCTGCAATCTGCCATCCAGAAGCGGGGCAGCTTACTTTTGTTTGCCAGGGAAACGGGCCGAGGTTTTGTGTCTGGGGGCCTATGGCTGGGAGTGACCGGCTGGCTACTGAAAAGCTACGATAGGCAGGATGGTGACCAGACCCATGGTGGCACCAGTGCCAAGTTGGGCTGGTTTGATAGCACCAAGTGGCTCCTGCAATCTGCCATCAAAAGGTTGGCAGGCGAGTTTTGTTTTCCAGGGAAAAGCGCCAGTGTTCATGTTTGGGGGCTATGGTTGGGAAAGGCCGGATGGCTAAATAGAATCCACGATACGCAGGATGGTTCCCAGACCCAAGGAGGCACCAGTGCCAAGTCGGGCTGGTTTGATAGTACCAAGTGGTTCCTGCAATCTGCCATCCAGAAGCAGGGCAGCTTACTTTTGTTTACCATGGAAACGGGCCGACATTTGTGTCTGGGCGCCTATGGTTGGGAGTGACCGGCTGGCTCCTGAAAAGCTACGATAGGCAGGATGGTGACCAGACCCATGGTGGCACCAGTGCCAAGTTGGGCTGGTTTGATAGTACCAAGTGGCTCCTGCAATCTGCCATCAAAAATTTGGCAGTCGAGTTTTGTTTTCCAGGGAAAAGCGCCATTGTTTGTGTTTGGGGGCCTGTGGCTGGGAGTGGCCAACCGGCTCCTTAGAACCCACGATAAGCAGGATGGTCCCCAGACCAGAGGTGGCACCAGTGCCAAGTCGGGCTAGTTTGATGGTGCAAAGTGGCTCCTGCAATCTGCCATCCGGAAGCGGGTTAACGTACTTTTGTTTGCCAGGGAAACGGGCCGAGGATTTTGTCTGGGGGCCTACGGCTGGGAGTGACCGGCTGGCTCCGGAAAAGCTACGATAGGCAGGATGGTGACCAGACCCAAGGTGACACCAGTGCCAAGTTGGGCTGGTTTGATAGTACCAAGTGGCTCCTGCAATCTGCCATCAAAAATTTGGCAGGCGAGTTTTGTTTTCCAGGGAAAAGCGCCGTTGTGTGTATTTGGGGGCCTGTGGCTGGGAGTGGCCGGCTGGCTCCTTAGAATCCACGATACGCAGGATGGTTCCCAGACCCGAGGTGGCAGCAGTGCCAAGTTGGGCTGGTTTGATAGTACAAAGTGCGTCCTGCAATCTGCCATCCAGATGCGGGGCAGCTTACTTTTGTTTGCCAGGGAAACGGGCCGAGGTTTGTGTCTGGGGGCTATGGCTGGGAGTGACCGGCTGGCTCCTGAAAAGCTACGATAGGCAGGATGGTGACCAGACCCATGGTGGCACCAGTGCCAAGTTGGGCTGGTTTGATAGTACCAAGTGGCTCCTGCAATCTGCCATCAAAATTTGGCAGGCGAGTTTTGTTTTCCAGGGAAAAGCGCCGTTGTTTGTGTTTGGGGGCCTGTGGCTGGGAGTGGCCGGCTGGCTCCTTAGAATCCACGATACGCAGGACAGTTCCCAGACCAGAGGTGGCACCAGTGCCAAGTCGGGCTGGTTTGATAGTACCAAGTGGCTCCTGCAATCTGCCGTCAAAAAGTTGGCAGGCGCATTTTGTTTTCCAGGGAAAAGCGCCGTTGTTTGTGTTTGGGGTCCTGTGGCTGGGAGTGGCCAGCTGGCTCCTAAGAATCCACGATACGCAGGATGGTTTCCAGGCCCAAGGTGGCACCAGTTCCAAGTCTGGCTGGTTTGATAGTACCAAGTGGTTCCTGCAATCTGCCATCCAGAAGCGGGGCAGCTTACTTTTGTTTGCCAGGGAAACGGGCCGAGGTTTTGTGTCTGGGGTCCTATGGCTGGGAGTGACCGGCTGGCTACTGAAAAGCTACGATAGGCAGGATGGTGACCAGAGCCATGGTGGCACCAGTGCCAAGTTGGGCTGGTTTGATAGTACCAAGTGGCTCCTGCAATCTGCCATCAAAAAGTTGGCAGGCGAGTTTCGTTTTCCAGGGAAAAGCGCCGTTGTTTGTGTTTTGGGTCCTCTGGATGGGAGTGGCCGGCTGGCTAATTAGAATCCACGATACGCAGGATGGTTCCCAGAGCCATGGTGGCATCAGTGCCAAGTTGGGCTGGTTTGATAGTACCAAGTGGCTCCTGCAATCTGCCATCAAAAAGTTGGCAGGCCAGTTTTGTTTTCCAGGGAAAAGCGCCGTTGTTTGTGTTTGGGGGCCTGTGGCTGAGAGTGGCCAGCTGGCTCCTTAGAATCCACGATACGCAGGATGGTTCCCAGATCAGAGGTGGCACCAGTGCCAAGTCGGGCTGGTTTGATGGTGCAAAGTGTCTCCTGCAATCTGCCATCCAGAAGCGGGGTAGCTTACATTTGTTTGCCAGGGAAACGGGCAGAGCTTTGTGTCTGGGGGCCTATGGCTTGGAGTGGCCAGCTGGCTCCTTAAAATGCACGATATGCAGAATGGTCACCAGACCCAAGGTGGCACCAGTGCCAAGTCGGGCTGGTTTTGTAGTACGAAGTGTGTCCTGCAATTTGCCATCCAGAAGAGGGGCAGTTAAGTTTTGTTTACCAGAGTAAAGTGCCGTGGTTTGTGTTTGGGGGCCTATGGCTGAGAGTTGCCGGCTGGCCCCTGAAAATCCACGATAGGCAGGATGGTTCCCAGATCCAAGGTGGCACCAGTGCCAAGTCGGGCTGGTTTGATGGTGCAAAGTGGCTCCTGCAATCTGCCATCCAGAAGCGCGGTAGCTTACTTTTGTTTGCCAGGGAAACGGGCCGAGGTTTGTATCTGGGGTCTATGGCTCGGAGTGACCGGCTGGCTCCTGAAAACTACGATAGGCAGGATGGTGACTAGACCCATGGTGGCACCAGTGCCAAGTTGGGCTGGTTTGATAGCACCAAGTGGCTCCTGCAATCTGCCATCAAAAAGTTGGCAAGCCAGTTTTGTTTTCCAGGGAAAAGCGCCGTTGTTTGTGTTGGGGGCCTGTGGCTGGGAGTGGCCGGCTGGCTCCTTAGAACCCACGATACGCAGCATGGTTCCCAGACCCAAGGTGGCACCAGTGCCAAGTTGGGCTGGTTTGATAGTACCAAGTGGCTCCTGCAATCTGCCATCCAGAAGCGGGGCAGCTTACTTTTGTTTGCCAGGGAAACGGGCAGAGCTTTGTGTCTGGGGGCCTATGGCTGGGAGTGACCGGCTGGCTCCTGAAAAGCTACGATAGGCAGGATGGTTACCAGACCCATGGTGGCACCAGTGCCAAGTTGGGCTGGTTTGATAGTACCAAGTGGCTCCTGCAATCTACCATCAAAACGTTTGCAGGCCAGTTTTGTTTTCCAGGGAAAAGCGCCGTTGTTTATATTTGGGGGCCTGTGGCTGGGAGTGGCCGGCTGGCTAATTAGAATCATCGTTACGCAGGATGGTTCCCAGACCAGAGGTGGAACCAGTGCCAAGTCGGGCTGCTTTGATGGTGCAAAGTGGTTCCTGCAATCTGCCATCCAGAAGCGCGGTACCTTACTTTTGTTTGCCAGGGAAACGGGCCGAGGTTTGTGGCTGGGGGCCTATGGCTGGGAGTGACCGGCTGGCTCATGAAAAGCTACGATAGGCAGGATGGTGACCAGACCCATGGTGGCACCAGTGCCAAGTTGGGCTGGTTTGAAAGTACCAAGTGGCTCCTGCAATCTGCCATCAAAAAGTTGGCAGGCGAGTTTTGTTTTCCAGGGAAAAGCGCCGTTGTTTGTGTTTGGGGGCCTGTGGCTGGGAGTGGCCGGCTGGCTCCTTAGAATCCACGATACGCAGCATGGTTCCCAGACCAGAGGTGGCACCAGTGCCAAGTTGGGCTGGTTTGATAGTACCAAGTGGCTCCTGCAATCTGCCATCCAGAATCGGGGCAGCTTACGTTTGTTTGCCAGGGAAACGGGCCGAGGTTTGTGTCTGGCGGCCTATGGCTCGGAGTGACCGGCTGGCTCCTGAAAAGCTAGGATAGGCAGGATGGTGACCAGACCCATGGTGGCAGCAGTGCCAAGTTGGGCTGGTTTGATAGTACCAAGTGGCTCCTGCAATCTGCCATCAAAATTTGGCAGGCGAGTTTTGTTTTCCAGGGAAAAGCGCCGTTGTTTGTGTTTGGGGGCCTGTGGCTGGGAGTGGACGGCTGGCTCCTTAGAATCCACGATACGCAGGACAGTTCCCAGACCAGAGGTGGCACCAGTGCCAAGTCGGGCTGGTTTGATAGTACCAAGTGGCTCCTGCAATCTGCCGTCTAAAAGTTGGCAGGCGCATTTTGTTTTCCAGGGAAAAGCGCCGTTGTTTGTGTTTCGGGCCCTGTGGCTGGGACTGGCCGGCTGCCTCCTTAGAATCCACGATACGCAGGATGGTTTCCAGGCCCAAGGTGGCACCAGTTACAAGTCTGGCTGGTTTGATAGTACCAAGTGGCTCCTGCAATCTGCCATCCAGAAGCGGGGCAGCTTACTTTTGTTTGCCAGGGAAACGGGCCGAGGTTTTGTGTCTGGGGGCCTATGGCTGGGAGTGACCGGCTGGCTACTGAAAAGCTACGATAGGCAGGATGGTGACCAGACCCATGGTGGCACCAGTGCCAAGTTGGGCTGGTTTGATAGCACCAAGTGGCTCCTGCAATCTGCCATCAAAAGGTTGGCAGGCGAGTTTTGTTTTCCAGGGAAAAGCGCCAGTGTTCATGTTTGGGGGCTATGGTTGGGAAAGGCCGGATGGCTAAATAGAATCCACGATACGCAGGATGGTTCCCAGACCCAAGGAGGCACCAGTGCCAAGTCGGGCTGGTTTGATAGTACCAAGTGGTTCCTGCAATCTGCCATCCAGAAGCAGGGCAGCTTACTTTTGTTTACCATGGAAACGGGCCGACATTTGTGTCTGGGCGCCTATGGTTGGGAGTGACCGGCTGGCTCCTGAAAAGCTACGATAGGCAGGATGGTGACCAGACCCATGGTGGCACCAGTGCCAAGTTGGGCTGGTTTGATAGTACCAAGTGGCTCCTGCAATCTGCCATCAAAAATTTGGCAGTCGAGTTTTGTTTTCCAGGGAAAAGCGCCATTGTTTGTGTTTGGGGGCCTGTGGCTGGGAGTGGCCAACCGGCTCCTTAGAACCCACGATAAGCAGGATGGTCCCCAGACCAGAGGTGGCACCAGTGCCAAGTCGGGCTAGTTTGATGGTGCAAAGTGGCTCCTGCAATCTGCCATCCGGAAGCGGGTTAACGTACTTTTGTTTGCCAGGGAAACGGGCCGAGGATTTTGTCTGGGGGCCTACGGCTGGGAGTGACCGGCTGGCTCCGGAAAAGCTACGATAGGCAGGATGGTGACCAGACCCAAGGTGACACCAGTGCCAAGTTGGGCTGGTTTGATAGTACCAAGTGGCTCCTGCAATCTGCCATCAAAAATTTGGCAGGCGAGTTTTGTTTTCCAGGGAAAAGCGCCGTTGTGTGTATTTGGGGGCCTGTGGCTGGGAGTGACCGGCTGGCTCCGGAAAAGCTACGATAGGCAGGATGGTGACAAGACCCATGGTGGCACCAGTGCCAAGTTGGGCTGGTTTGATAGTACCAAGTGGCTCCTGCAATCTGCCATCAAAATTTGGCAGGCCAGTTTTGTTTTCCAGGGAAAAGCGCCGTTGTTTGTGTTTGGGGGCCTGTGGCTGAGAGTGGCCAGCTGGCTCCTTAGAATCCACGAAACGCAGGATGGTTCCCAGACCCAAGGTGGCACCAGTGCCAATTCGGGCTGGTTTGATGGTGCAAAGTGGCTCCTGCCATCTGCCATCCAGAAGCGGGGTAGCTTACATTTGTTTGCCAGGGAAACGGGCAGAGCTTTGTGTCTGGGGGCCTATGGCTTGGAGTGGCCCTCTGGCTCCTTAAAATGCACGATATGCAGAATGGTGACCAGACCTAAGGTGGCACCAGTGCCAAGTCGGGCTGGTTTTGTAGTACGAAGTGTGTCCTGCAATTTGCCATCCAGAAGAGGGGCAGTGAAGTTTTGTTTACCAGAGTAAAGTGCCGTGGTTTGTCTTTGGGGGCCTATGGCTGAGAGTTGCCGGCTGGCCCCTGAAAATCCACGATAGGCAGGATGGTTCCCAGATCCAAGGTGGCACCAGTGCCAAGTCGGGCTGGTTTGATGGTGCAAAGTGGCTCCTGCAATCTGCCATCCAGACGCGGGGCAGCGGATTTTTGTTTGCTGGAGAAAAGTTCCGTGGTTTGTTTTTGGGGGTATATGGCTGGGCGTGACCGGCTGGCTCCTTAAAAAGCTCGATACGCAGCATGGTTCCCTGACCCAAGGTGGCATCAGTGCCAAGTCGGACAGTTTTCGTAGTACCAAGTGCGTCCTGCAATCTGCCATGCAGAAGCGGGGCAGCTTACTTTTGTTTGCCAGGGAAACGGGACGAAATTTTTCTCTGGGGGTCTACGGCTGGGGGTGACTGGCTGGCTCCTGAAAAGCTACGATAGGCAGGATTGTTACCAGCCCCATGGTGGCACCAGTGCCAAGTTGGGCTGGTTTGATAGTACCAAGTGGCTCCTGCAATCTGCCATCAAAAAGTTGGCAGGCGAGTTTTGTTTTCCAGGGAAAAGCGCCGTTGTTTGTGTTTGGGGGCATGTAGCTAGGAGTGGCCGGCTGGCTCCTGAAAATCCACGATAGGCAGGATGGTTCCCAGATCCAAGGTGGCACCAGTGCCAAGTCGGGCTGGTTTTATGTTGCAAAGTGGCTCCTGCAATCTGCCATCAAAAAGTTGGCAGGCGAGTTTTGTTTTCCAGGGAAAAGCGCCGTTGTTTGTGTTTGGGGGCCTGTGGCTGGGAGTGGCCGGCTGGCTAATTAGAATCCACGATACGCAGGATGGTTCCCAGACCAGAGGTGGAACCAGTGCCAAGTCGGGCTGCTTTGATGGTGCAAAGTGGTTCCTGAAATTTGCCATCCAGAAGCGCGGTAGCTTATTTTGTTTGCCAGGGAAACGGGCCGAGGTTTGTGGCTGGGGACCTATGGCTGGGAGTGACCGGCTGGCTCCTGAAAAGCTACGATAGGCAGGATGGTTACCAGACCCATGGTGGCAGCAGTGCCAAGTTGGCTGGTTTGAAAGTACCAAGTGGCTCCTGCAATCTGCCATCAAAAAGTTGGCAGGCGAGTTTTGTTTTCCAGGGAAAAGCGCCATTGATTGTGTTTGGGGGCTGTGGCTGGGATTGGCCGGCTGGCTCCTTAGAATCCACGATACGCAGCATGGTTCCCAGACCCAAGGTGGCACCAGTGCCAAGTTGGGCTGGTTTGATAGTACCAAGTGGTTCCTGCAATCTGCCATCCAGAAGCGGGGCAGCTTACTTTTGTTTGCCAGGGAAACGGGCCGAGGTTTGTGTCTGGGGGCGATGGCTGGGAGTGACCGGCTGGCTCCTGAAAAGCTACGATAGGCAGGATGGTGACCAGACCCATGGTGGCACCAGTGCCAAGTTGGGCTGGTTTGATAGTACCAAGTGGCTCCTGCAATCTGCCATCAAAAAGTTGGCAGGCGAATTTTGTTTTCCAGGGAAAAGCGCTGTTGTTTGTGTTTGGGGGCCTGTGGCTGAGAGTGGCCGGCTGGCTCCTTAGAATCCACGATACGCAGGATGGTTCCCAGACCAGAGGTGGCACCAGTGCCAAGTCGGGCTAGTTTGATGTTGCAAAGTGGCTCCTGCAATCTGCCATCCAGAAGCGGGGTAGCTTACTTTTGTATGCCAGGGAAACGGGCCGAGGTTTTTGTCTGGGGGCCTATGGCTGGGAGTGACCGGCTGGCTCCTGAAAGCTACCATAGGCAGGATGCTGACCAGACCCATGGTGGCAGCAGTGCCAAGTTGGGCTGATTTGATAGTACCAAGTGGCTCCTGCAATCTGCCATCAAAAAGTTGGCAGGCGAGTTTTGTTTTCCAGGGAAAAGCGCCGTTGTTTGTGTTTGGGGGCCTGTGGCTGGGAGTGGCCGGCTGGCTCCTTAGAATCCACGATACGCAGCATGGTTCCCAGACCAGAGGTGGCACCAGTGCCAAGGCGGGCCAGTTTGATGGTGCAAAGTGGCTCCTGCAATCTGCCATCCAGAAGCGCGGTAGCTTACTTTTGTTTGCCAGGGAAATGGGCCGAGGTTTGTGTCTGGGGGCTATGGCTGGGAGTGACCGGCTGGCTCCTGAAAAGCTACGATAGGCAGTATGGTGACCAGACCCATGGTGGCACCAGTGCCAAGTTGGGCTGGTTTGATAGCACCAAGTGGCTCCTGCAATCTGCCATCAAACAGTTGGCAGGCGAGTTTTGTTTTCCAGGGAAAAGCGCCGTTGTTTGTGTTTGGGGGCCTGTGGCTGGGAGTGGCCGGCTGGCTCCTTAGAACCCACGATACGCAGCATGGTTCCCAGACCCAAGGTGGCACCAGTGCCAAGTTGGGCTGGTTTGATAGTACCAAGTGGCTCCTGCAATCTGCCATCCAGAAGCGGGGCAGCTTACTTTTGTTTGCCAGGGAAACGGGCAGAGCTTTGTGTCTGGGGGCCTATGGCTGGGAGTGACCGGCTGGCTCCTGAAAAGCTACGATAGGCAGGATGGTGACCAGACCCATGGTGGCACCAGTGCCAAGTTGGGCTGGTTTGATAGTACCAAGTGGCTCCTGTAATCTGCCATCAAAAATTGGCAGGCGAGATTTGTTTTCCAGGGAAAAGCGCCGTTGTTTATATTTGGGGGCCTGTGGCTGGGAGTGGCCGGCTGGCTAATTAGAATCCACGATACGCAGGATGGTTCCCAGACCAGAGGTGGAACCAGTGCCAAGTCGGGCTGCTTTGATGGTGCAAAGTGGTTCCTGCAATCTGCCATCCAGAAGCGCGGTACCTTACTTTTGTTTGCCAGGGAAACGGGCCGAGGTTTGTGGCTGGGGGCCTATGGCTGGGAGTGACCGGCTGGCTCATGAAAAGCTACGATAGGCAGGATGGTTACCAGACCCATGGTGGCACCAGTGCCAAGTTGGGCTGGTTTGATAGTACCAAGGGGTTCCTGCAATCTGCCATCAAAAAGTTGGCAGGCGAGTTTTGTTTTCCAGGGAAAAGCGCCATTGATTGTGTTTGGGGGCCTGTGGCTGGGAGTGGCCGGCTGGATCCTGAAAATCCACGATAGTCAGGATGGTTCCCAGATCCAAGGTGGCACCAGTGCCAAGTCGGGCTGGTTTTATGTTGCAAAGTGGCTCCTGCAATCTGCCATCAAAAAGTTGGCAGGTGAGTTTTGTTTTCCAGGGAAAAGCGCCGTTGTTTGTGTTTGGGGGCCTGTGGTTGGGAGTGGCCGGCTGGCTAATTAGAATCCACGATACGCAGGATGGTTCCCAGACCAGAGGTGGAACCAGTGACACGTCGGACTGCTTTGATGGTGCAAAGTGGTTCCTGCAATCTGCCATCCAGAAGCGCGGTAGCTTACTTTTGTTTGCCAGGGAAACGGGCCGAGGTTTGTGGCTGGGGGCCTATGGCTGGGAGTGACCGGCTGGCTCCTGAAAAGCTACGATAGGCAGGATGGTTACCAGACCCATGGTGGCACCAGTGCCAAGTTGGCTGGTTTGACAGCACCAAGTGGCTCCTGCAATCTGCCATCAAAAAGTTGGCAGGCGAGTTTTGTTTTCCAGGGAAAAGCGCCATTGATTGTGTTTGGGAGCTGTGGCTGGGAGTGGCCGGCTGGCTCCTTAGAATCCACGATACGCAGCATGGTTCCCAGACCCAAGGTGGCACCAGTGCCAAGTTGGGCTGGTTTGATAGTACCAAGTGGCTCCTGCAATCTGCCATCAAAAATTTGGCAGGCGAGTTTTGTTTTCCAGGGAAAAGCGCCGTTGTTTGTATTTGGGGGCCTGTGGCTGGGAGTGACCGGCTGGCTCCGGAAAAGCTACGATAGGCAGGATGGTGAGAAGACCCATGGTGGCACCAGTGCCAAGTTGGGCTGGTTTGATAGTACCAAGTGGCTCCTGCAATCTGCCATCAAAATTTGGCAGGCGAGTTTTGTTTTCCAGGGAAAAGCGCCGTTGTTTGTGTTTGGGGGCCTGTGGCTGAGAGTGGCCAGCTGGCTCCTTAGAATCCACGAAACGCAGGATGGTTCCCAGACCCAAGGTGGCACCAGTGCCAATTCGGGCTGGTTTGATGGTGCAAAGTGGCTCCTGCCATCTGCCATCCAGAAGCGGGGTAGCTTACATTTGTTTGCCAGGGAAACGGGCAGAGCTTTGTGTCTGGGGGCCTATGGCTTGGAGTGGCCCTCTGGCTCCTTAAAATGCACGATATGCAGAATGGTGACCAGACCCAAGGTGGCACCAGTGCCAAGTCGGGCTGGTTTTGTAGTACGAAGTGTGTCCTGCAATTTGCCATCCAGAAGAGGGGCAGTGAAGTTTTGTTTACCAGAGTAAAGTGCCGTGGTTTGTCTTTGGGGGCCTATGGCTGAGAGTTGCCGGCTGGCCCCTGAAAATCCACGATAGGCAGGATGGTTCCCAGATCCAAGGTGGCACCAGTGCCAAGTCGGGCTGGTTTGATGGTGCAAAGTGGCTCCTGCAATCTGCCATCCAGACGCGGGGCAGCGGATTTTTGTTTGCTGGAGAAAAGTTCCGTGGTTTGTTTTTGGGGGTATATGGCTGGGCGTGACCGGCTGGCTCCTTAAAAAGCTCGATACGCAGCATGGTTCCCTGACCCAAGGTGGCATCAGTGCCAAGTCGGACAGTTTTCGTAGTACCAAGTGCGTCCTGCAATCTGCCATGCAGAAGCGGGGCAGCTTACTTTTGTTTGCCAGGGAAACGGGACGAAATTTTTCTCTGGGGGTCTACGGCTGGGGGTGACTGGCTGGCTCCTGAAAAGCTACGATAGGCAGGATTGTTACCAGCCCCATGGTGGCACCAGTGCCAAGTTGGGCTGATTTGATAGTACCAAGTGGCTCCTGCAATCTGCCATCAAAAAGTTGGCAGGCGAGTTTTGTTTTCCAGGGAAAAGCGCCGTTGTTTGTGTTTGGGGGCATGTAGCTAGGAGTGGCCGGCTGGCTCCTGAAAATCTACGATAGGCAGGATGGTTCCCAGATCCAAGGTGGCACCAGTGCCAAGTCGGGCTGGTTTTATGTTGCAAAGTGGCTCCTGCAATCTGCCATCAAAAAGTTGGCAGGCGAGTTTTGTTTTCCAGGGAAAAGCGCCGTTGTTTGTGTTTGGGGGCCTGTGGCTGGGAGTGGCCGGCTGGCTAATTAGAATCCACGATACGCAGGATGGTTCCCAGACCAGAGGTGGAACCAGTGCCAAGTCGGGCTGCTTTGATGGTGCAAAGTGGTTCCTGAAATCTGCCATCCAGAAGCGCGGTAGCTTATTTTGTTTGCCAGGGAAACGGGCCGAGGTTTGTGTCTGGGGGCCTATGGCTGGGAGTGACCGGCTGGCTCCTGAAAAGCTACGATAGGCAGGATGGTTACCAGACCCATGGTGGCACCAGTGCCAAGTTGGCTGGTTTGACAGCACCAAGTGGCTCCTGCAATCTGCCATCAAAAAGTTGGCAGGCGAGTTTTGTTTTCCAGGGAAAAGCGCCATTGATTGTGTTTGGGGGCTGTGGCTGGGAGTGGCCGGCTGGCTCCTTAGAATCCACGATACGCAGCATGGTTCCCAGACCCAAGGTGGCACCAGTGCCAAGTTGGGCTGGTTTGATAGTACCAAGTGGTTCCTGCAATCTGCCATCCAGAAGCGGGGCAGCTTACTTTTGTTTGCCAGGGAAACGGGCCGAGGTTTGTGTCTGGGGGCGATGGCTGGGAGTGACCGGCTGGCTCCTGAAAAGCTACGATAGGCAGGATGGTGACCAGACCCATGGTGGCACCAGTGCCAAGTTGGGCTGGTTTGATAGTACCAAGTGGCTCCTGCAATCTGCCATCAAAAAGTTGGCAGGCGAATTTTGTTTTCCAGGGAAAAGCGCTGTTGTTTGTGTTTGGGGGCCTGTGGCTGGGAGTGGCCGGCTGGCTCCTTAGAATCCACGATACGCAGGATGGTTCCCAGACCAGAGGTGGCACCAGTGCCAAGTCGGGCTAGTTTGATGGTGCAAAGTGGCTCCTGCAATCTGCCATCCAGAAGCGGGGTAGCTTACTTTTGTATGCCAGGGAAACGGGCCGAGGTTTTTGTCTGGGGGCCTATGGCTGGGAGTGACCGGCTGGCTCCTGAAAGCTACCATAGGCAGGATGCTGACCAGACCCATGGTGGCAGCAGTGCCAAGTTGGGCTGATTTGATAGTACCAAGTGGCTCCTGCAATCTGCCATCAAAAAGTTGGCAGGCGAGTTTTGTTTTCCAGGGAAAAGCGCCGTTGTTTGTGTTTGGGGGCCTGTGGCTGGGAGTGGCCGGCTGGCTCCTTAGAATCCACGATACGCAGCATGGTTCCCAGACCAGAGGTGGCACCAGTGCCAAGGCGGGCCAGTTTGATGGTGCAAAGTGGCTCCTGCAATCTGCCATCCAGAAGCGCGGTAGCTTACTTTTGTTTGCCAGGGAAACGGGCCGAGGTTTGTGTCTCGGGGCCTATGGCTGGGAGTGACCGGCTGGCTCCTGAAAAGCTACGATAGGCAGGATGGTGACCAGACCCATGGTGGCACCAGTGCCAAGTTGGGCTGGTTTGATAGTACCAAGTGGCTCCTGCAATCTGCCATCAAAAAGTTGGCAGGCCAGTTTTGTTTTCCAGGGAAAAGCGCCGTTGTTTGTGTTTGGGGGCCTGTGGCTGGGAGTGGCCGGCTGGCTCCTTAGAACCCACGATACGCAGCATGGTTCCCAGACCCAAGGTGGCACCAGTGCCAAGTCGGGCTGGTTTGATAGTACCAAGTGGCTCCTGCAATCTGCCATCCAGAAGCGGGGCAGCTTACTTTTGTTTGCCAGGGAAACGGGCAGAGCTTTGTGTCTGGGGGCCTATGGCTGGGAGTGACCGGCTGGCTCCTGAAAAGCTACGATAGGCAGGATGGTGACCAGACCCATGGTGGCACCAGTGCCAAGTTGGGCTGGTTTGATAGTACCAAGTGGCTCCTGTAATCTGCCATCAAAAATTGGCAGGCGAGATTTGTTTTCCAGGGAAAAGCGCCGTTGTTTGTGTTTGGGGGCCTGTGGTTGGGAGTGGCCGGCTGGCTAATTAGAATCCACGATACGCAGGATGGTTCCCAGACCAGAGGTGGCACCAGTGACAAGTCGGACGGCTTTGATGGTGCAAAGTGGTTCCTGAAATCTGCCATCCAGAAGCGCGGTAGCTTACTTTTGTTTGCCAGGGAAACGGGCCGAGGTTTGTGGCTGGGGGCCTATGGCTGGGAGTGACCGGCTGGCTCCTGAAAAGCTACGATAGGCAGGATGGTTACCAGACCCATGGTGGCACCAGTGCCAAGTTGGCTGGTTTGACAGCACTAAGTGGCTCCTGCAATCTGCCATCAAAAAGTTGGCAGGCGAGTTTTGTTTTCCAGGGAAAAGCGCCATTGATTGTGTTTGGGAGCTGTGGCTGGGAGTGGCCGGCTGGCTCCTTAGAATCCACGATACGCAGCATGGTTCCCAGACCCAAGGTGGCACCAGTGCCAAGTTGGGCTGGTTTGATAGTACCAAGTGGCTCCTGCAATCTGCCATCCAGAAGCGGGGCAGCTTACTTTTGTTTGCCAGGGAAACGGGCCGAGGTTTGTGTCTGGGGGCGATGGCTGGGAGTGACCGGCTGGCTCCTGAAAAGCTACGATAGGCAGGATGGTGACCAGACCCATGGTGGCACCAGTGCCAAGTTGGGCTGGTTTGATAGTACCAAGTGGCTCCTGCAATCTGCCATCAAAAAGTTGGCAGGCGAGTTTTGTTTTCCAGGGAAAAGCGCCGTTGTTTGTGTTTGGGGGCCTGTGGCTGGGAGTGGCCGGCTGGCTCCTTAGAACCCACGATACGCAGCATGGTTCCCAGAGCCAAGGTGGCACCAGTGCCAAGTTGGCCTGGTTTGATAGTACCAAGTGGCTCCTGCAATCTGCCATCCAGAAGCGGGGCAGCTTACTTTTGTTTGCCAGGGAAACGGGCAGAGCTTTTTGTCTGGGGGCCTATGGCTGGGAGTGACCTCCTGGCTCCTGAAAAGCTACGATAGGCAGGATGGTGACCAGACCCATGGTGGCACCAGTGCCAAGTTGGGCTGGTTTGATAGTACCAAGTGGCTCCTGTAATCTGCCATCAAAAAATTGGCAGGCGAGATTTGTTTTCCAGGGAAAAGCGCCGTTGTTTATATTTGGGGGCCTGTGGCTGGGAGTGGCCGCCTGGCTAATTAGAATCCACGATACGCAGGATGGTTCCCAGACCAGAGGTGGAACCAGTGCCAAGTCGGGCTGCTTTGATGGTGCAAAGTGCTTCCTGCAATCTGCCATCCAGAAGCGCGGTACCTTACTTTTGTTTGCCAGGGAAACGGGCCGAAGTTTGTGGCTGGGGGCCTATGGCTGGGAGTGACCGGCTGGCTCCTCAAAAGCTACGATAGGCAGGATGGTTACCAGACCCATGGTGGCACCAGTGCCAAGTTGGGCTGGTTTGATAGTACCAAGTGGCTCCTGCAATCTGCCATCAAAAAGTTGGCAGGCGAGTTTTGTTTTCCAGGGAAAAGCGCCATTGATTGTGTTTGGGGGCCTATGGCTGGGAGTGGCCGGCTGGCTCCTGAAAATCCACGATAGTCAGGATGGTTCCCAGATCCAAGGTGGCACCAGTGCCAAGTCGGGCTGGTTTTATGTTGCAAAGTGGCTCCTGCAATCTGCCATCAAAAAGTTGGCAGGCGAGTTTTGTTTTCCAGGGAAAAGCGCCGTTGTTTGTGTTTGGGGGCCTGTGGTTGGGAGTGGCCGGCTGGCTAATTAGAATCCACGATACGCAGGATGGTTCCCAGACCAGAGGTGGAACCAGTGACAAGTCGGGCTGCTTTGACGGTGCAAAGTGGTTCCTGAAATCTGCCATCCAGAAGCGCGGTAGCTTACTATTGTTTGCCAGGGAAACGGGCCGAGGTTTGTGTCTGGGGGCCTATGGCTGGGAGTGACCGGCTGGCTCCTGAAAAGCTACGATAGGCAGGATGGTGACCAGACCCATGGTGGCACCAGTGCCAAGTTGGGCTGGTTTGATAGCACCAAGTGGCTCCTGCAATCTGCCATCAAAAAGTTGGCAAGCCAGTTTTGTTTTCCAGGGAAAATCGCCGTTGTTTGTGTTGGGGGCCTGTGGCTGGGAGTGGCCGGCTGGCTCCTTAGAACCCACGATACGCAGCATGGTTCCCAGACCCAAGGTGGCACCAGTGCCAAGTTGGGCTGGTTTGATAGTACCAAGTGGCTCCTGCAATCTGCCATCCAGAAGCGGGGCAGCTTACTTTTGTTTGCCAGGGAAACGGGCAGAGCTTTGTGTCTGGGGGCCTATGGCTGGGAGTGACCGGCTGGCTCCTGAAAAGCTACGATAGGCAGGATGGTGACCAGACCCATGGTGGCACCAGTGCCAAGTTGGGCTGGTTTGATAGTACCAAGTGGCTCCTGTAATCTGCCATCAAAAAATTGGCAGGCGAGATTTGTTTTCCGGGGAAAAGCGCCGTTGTTTATATTTGGGGGCCTGTGGCTGGGAGTGGCCGGCTGGCTAATTAGAATCCACGATACGCAGGATGGTTCCCAGACCAGAGGTGGAACCAGTGCCAAGTCGGGCTGCTTTGATGGTGCAAAGTGGTTCCTGCAATCTGCCATCCAGAAGCGCGGTACCTTACTTTTGTTTGCCAGGGAAACGGGCCGAGGTTTGTGGCTGGGGGCCTATGGCTGGGAGTGACCGGCTGGCTCATGAAAAGCTACGATAGGCAGGATGGTTACCAGACCCATGGTGGCACCAGTGCCAAGTTGGGCTGGTTTGAAAGTACCAAGTGGCTCCTGCAATCTGCCATCAAAAAGTTGGCAGGCGAGTTTTGTTTTCCAGGGAAAAGCGCCGTTGTTTGTGTTTGGGGGCCTGTGGCTGGGAGTGGCCGGCTGGCTCCTTAGAATCCACGATACGCAGCATGGTTCCCAGACCCAAGGTGGCACCAGTGCCAAGTTGGGCTGGTTTGATAGTACCAAGTGGCTCCTGCAATCTGCCATCCAGAATCGGGGCAGCTTACGTTTGTTTGCCAGGGAAACGGGCCGAGGTTTGTGTCTGGGGGCTATGGCTCGGAGTGACCGGCTGGCTCCTGAAAAGCTACGATAGGCAGGATGGTGACCAGACCCATGTTGGCACCAGTGCCAAGTTGGGCTGGTTTGATAGTACCAAGTGGCTCCTGCAATCTGGCATCAAAATTTGGCAGGCGAGTTTTGTTTTCCAGGGAAAAGCGCCGTTGTTTGTGTTTGGGGGCCTGTGGCTGGGAGTGGACGGCTGGCTCCTTAGAATCCACGATATCCAGGACAGTTCCCAGACCAGAGGTGGAACCAGTGCCAAGTCGGTCTGGTTTGATAGTACCAAGTGGCTCCTGCAATCTGCCATCAAAATGTTGGCAGGCGCATTTTGTTTTCCAGGGAAAAGCGCCGTTGTTTATGTTTGGGGCCCTGTGGCTGGGACTGGCCGGCTGCCTCCTTAGAATCCACGATACGCAGGATGGTTTCCAGGCCCAAGGTGGCACCAGTTCCAAGTCTGGCTGGTTTGATAGTACCAAGTGGCTCCTGCAATCTGCCATCCAGAAGCGGGGCAGCTTACTTTTGTTTGCCAGGGAAACGGGCCGAGGTTTTGTGTCTGGGGGCCTATGGCTGGGAGTGACCGGCTGGCTCCTGAAAAGCTACGATAGGCAGGATGGTGACCAGACCCATGGTGGCACCAGTGCCAAGTTGGGCTGGTTTGATAGCACCAGGTGGCTCCTGCAATCTGCCATCAAAAGGTTGGCAGGCGAGTTTTGTTTTCCAGGGAAAAGCGCCAGTGTTCATGTTTGGGTGCTGTGGTTGGGAAAGGCCGGCTGGCTCCTTAGAATCCACGATACGCAGGATGGTTCCCAGACCCAAGGAGGCACCAGTGCCAAGTCGGGCTGGTTTGATAGTACCAAGTGGCTCCTGCAATCTGCCATCAAAATTTGGCAGGCGAGTTTTGTTTTCCAGGGAAAAGCGCCGTTGTTTGTGTTTGGGGGCCTGTGGCTGGGAGTGGACGGCTGGCTCCTTAGAATCCACGATACGCAGGACAGTTCCCAGACCAGAGGTGGCACCAGTGCCAAGTCGGGCTGGTTTGATAGTACCAAGTGGCTCCTGCAATCTGCCGTCAAAAAGTTGGCAGGCGCATTTTGTTTTCCAGGGAAAAGCGCCGTTGTTTGTGTTTCGGGCCCTGTGGCTGGGAGTGGCCGGCTGCATCCTTAGAATTCACGATACGCAGGATGGTTTCCAGGCCCAAGGTGGCACCAGTTCCAAGTCTGGCTGGTTTGATAGTACCAAGTGGCTCCTGCAATCTGCCATCCAGAAGCGGGGCAGCTTACTTTTGTTTGCCAGGGAAACGGGTCGAGGTTTTGTGTCTGGGGGCCTATGGCTGGGAGTGACCGGCTGGCTACTGAAAAGCTACGATAGGCAGGATGGTGACCAGACCCATGGTGGCACCAGTGCCAAGTTGGGCTGGTTTGATAGCACCAAGTGGCTCCTGCAATCTGCCATCAA
Source organism: Melospiza georgiana (assembly GCF_028018845.1). Taxonomy (NCBI): domain Eukaryota; kingdom Metazoa; phylum Chordata; class Aves; order Passeriformes; family Passerellidae; genus Melospiza; species Melospiza georgiana. Next base: position 44,243,023 of record NC_080434.1, on the reverse strand, counting down.
AAAGTTGGCAGGAGAGTTTTGTTTTCCAGGGAAAAGCGCCAGTGTTCATGTTTGGGGGCTGTGGTTGGGAAAGGCCGGATGGCTAAATAGAATCCACGATACGCAGGATGGTTCCCAGACCCAAGGAGGCACCAGTGCCAAGTCGGGCTGGTTTGATAGTACCAAGTGGTTCCTGCAATCTGCCATCCAGAAGCAGGGCAGCTTACTTTTGTTTACCATGGAAACGGGCCGACATTTGTGTCTGGGCGCCTATGGTTGGGAGTGACCGGCTGGCTCCTGAAAAGCTACGATAGGCAGGATGGTGACCAGACCCATGGTGGCACCAGTGCCAAGTTGGGCTGGTTTGATAGTACCAAGTGGCTCCTGCAATCTGCCATCAAAAATTTGGCAGTCGAGTTTTGTTTTCCAGGGAAAAGCGCCATTGTTTGTGTTTGGGGGCCTGTGGCTGGGAGTGGCCAACTGGCTCCTTAGAACCCACGATAAGCAGGATGGTCCCCAGACCAGAGGTGGCACCAGTGCCAAGTCGGGCTAGTTTGATGGTGCAAAGTGGCTCCTGCAATCTGCCATCCGGAAGCGGGTTAACGTACTTTTGTTTGCCAGGGAAACGGGCCGAGGATTTTGTCTGGGGGCCTACGGCTGGGAGTGACTGGCTGGCTCCGGAAAAGCTACGATAGGCAGTATGGTGACCAGACCCAAGGTGACACCAGTGCCAAGTTGGGCTGGTTTGATAGTACCAAGTGGCTCCTGCAATCTGCCATCAAAAATTGGCAGGCGAGTTTTGTTTTCCAGGGAAAAGCGCCGTTGTTTGTATTTGGGGGCCTATGGCTGGGAGTGACCGGCTGGCTCCGGAAAAGCTACGATAGGCAGGATGGTGAGAAGACCCATGGTGGCACCAGTGCCAAGTTGGGCTGGTTTGATAGTACCAAGTGGCTCCTGCAATCTGCCATCAAAATTTGGCAGGCGAGTTTTGTTTTCCAGGGAAAAGCGCCGTTGTTTGTGTTTGGGGGCCTGTGGCTGAGAGTGGCCAGCTGGCTCCTTAGAATCCACGAAACGCAGGATGGTTCCCAGACCCAAGGTGGCACCAGTGCCAATTCGGGCTGGTTTGATGGTGCAAAGTGGCTCCTGCCATCTGCCATCCAGAAGCGGGGTAGCTTACTTTTGTTTGCCAGGGAAACGGGCAGAGCTTTGTGTCTGGGGGCCTATGGCTTGGAGTGGCCCTCTGGCTCCTTAAAATGCACGATATGCAGAATGGTGACCAGACCCAAGGTGGCACCAGTGCCAAGTCGGGCTGGTTTTGTAGTACGAAGTGTGTCCTGCAATTTGCCATCCAGAAGAGGGGCAGTGAAGTTTTGTTTACCAGAGTAAAGTGCCGTGGTTTGTCTTTGGGGGCCTATGGCTGAGAGTTGCCGGCTGGCCCCTGAAAATCCACGATAGGCAGGATGGTTCCCAGATCCAAGGTGGCACCAGTGCCAAGTCGGGCTGGTTTGATGGTGCAAAGTGGCTCCTGCAATCTGCCATCCAGACGCGGGGCAGCGGATTTTTGTTTGCTGGAGAAAAGTTCCGTGGTTTGTTTTTGGGGGTATATGGCTGGGCGTGACCGGCTGGCTCCTTAAAAAGCTCGATACGCAGCATGGTTCCCTGACCCAAGGTGGCATCAGTGCCAAGTCGGACAGTTTTCGTAGTACCAAGTGCGTCCTGCAATCTGCCATGCAGAAGCGGGGCAGCTTACTTTTGTTTGCCAGGGAAACGGGACGAAATTTTTCTCTGGGGGTCTACGGCTGGGGGTGACTGGCTGGCTCCTGAAAAGCTACGATAGGCAGGATTGTTACCAGCCCCATGGTGGCACCAGTGTAAGGTGGGCTGGTTTGATAGTACCAAGTGGCTCCTGCTATCTGCCATCAAAAAGTTGGCAGGCGAGTTTTGTTTTCCAGGGAAAAGCGCCGTTGTTTGTGTTTGGGGGCATGTAGCTAGGAGTGGCCGGCTGGCTCCTGAAAATCCACGATAGGCAGGATGGTTCCCAGAACCAAGGTGGCACCAGTGCCAAGTCGGGCTGATTTTATGTTGCAAAGTGGCTCCTGCAATCTGCATCAAAAAGTTGGCAGGCGAGTTTTGTTTTCCAGGGAAAAGCGCCGTTGTTTGTGTTTGGGGGCCTGTGGTTGGGAGTGGCCGGCTGGATAATTAGAATCCACGATACGCAGCATGGTTCCCAGACCCAAGGTGGCACCAGTGCCAAGTTGGGCTGGTTTGATAGTACCAAGTGGCTCCTGCAATCTGCCATCCAGAAGCGGGGCAGCTTACTTTTGTTTGCCAGGGAAACGGGCAGAGCTTTTTGTCTGGGGGCCTATGGCTGGGAGTGACCGGCTGGCTCCTGAAAAGCTACGATAGGCAGGATGGTGACCAGACCCATGGTGGCACCAGTGCCAAGTTTGGCTGGTTTGATAGTACCAAGTGGCTCCTGTAATCTGCCATCAAAAATTGGCAGGCGAGATTTGTTTTCCAGGGAAAAGCGCCGTTGTTTATATTTGGGGGCCTGTGGCTGGGAGTGGGCGGCTGGCTAATTAGAATCCACGATACGCAGGATGGTTCCCAGACCCGAGGTGGAACCAGTGCCAAGTCGGGCTGCTTTGATGGTGCAAAGTGGTTCCTGCATTCTGCCATCCAGAAGCGCGGTACCTTACTTTTGTTTGCCAGGGAAACGGGCCGAGGTTTGTGGCTGGGGGCCTGTGGCTGGGAGTGACCGGCTGGCTCCTGAAAAGCTACGATAGGCAGGATGGTTACCAGACCCATGGTGGCACCAGTGCCAAGTTGGGCTGGTTTGATAGTACCAAGTGGCTCCTGCAATCTGCCATCAAAAAGTTGGCAGGCGAGTTTTGTTTTCCAGGGAAAAGCGCCATTGTTTGTGTTTGGGGGCCTGTGGCTGGGAGTGGCCGGCTGGCTCCTGAAAATCCACGATAGTCAGGATGGTTCCCAGATCCAAGGTGGCACCAGTGCCAAGTCGGGCTGGTTTTATGTTGCAAAGTGGCTCCTGCAATATGTCATCAAAAAGTTGGCAGGCGAGTTTTGTTTTCCAGGGAAAAGCGCCGTTGTTTGTGTTTGGGGGCCTGTGGTTGGGAGTGGCCGGCTGGCTAATTAGAATCCACGATACGCAGGATGGTTCCCAGACCAGAGGTGGAACCAGTGACAAGTCGGGCTGCTTTGATGGTGCAAAGTGGTTCCTGAAATCTGCCATCCAGAAGCGCGGTAGCTTACTTTTGTTTGCGAGGGAAACGGGCCGAGGTTTGTGGCTGGGGGCCTATGGCTGGGAGTGACCGGCTGGCTCCTGAAAAGCTACGATAGGCAGGATGGTTACCAGACCCATGGTGGCACCAGTGCCAAGTTGGCTGGTTTGACAGCACCAAGTGGCTCCTGCAATCTGCCATCAAAAAGTTGGCAGGTGAGTTTTGTTTTCCAGGGAAAAGCGCCATTGATTGTGTTTGGGGGCTGTGGCTGGGAGTGGCCGGCTGGCTCCTTAGAATCCACGATACGCAGCATGGTTCCCAGACCCAAGGTGGCACCAGTGCCAAGTTGGGCTGGTTTGATAGTACCAAGTGGCTCCTGCAATCTGCCATCCAGAAGCGGGGCAGCTTACTTTTGTTTGCCAGGGAAACGGGCCGAGGTTTGTGTCTGGGGCCTATGGCTCGGAGTGACCGGCTGGCTCCTGAAAAGCTACGATAGGCAGGATGGTGACCAGACCCATGGTGGCACCAGTGCCAAGTTGGGCTGGTTTGATAGTACCAAGTGGCTCCTGCAATCTGCCATCAAAAAGTTGGCAGGCGAATTTTGTTTTCCAGGGAAAAGCGCCGTTGTTTGTGTTTGGGGGCCTGTGGCTGGGAGTGGCCGGCTGGCTCCTTAGAATCCACGATAGGCAGGATGGTTCCCAGACCAGAGGTGGCACCAGTGCCAAGTCGGGCTAGTTTGATGGTGCAAAGTGTCTCCTGCAATCTGCCATCCAGAAGCGGGGTAGCTTACTTTTGTATGCCAGGGAAACGGGCCGAGGTTTTTGTCTGGGTGCCTATGGCTGGGAGTGACCGGCTGGCTCCTGAAAAGCTACGATAGGCAGGATGGTGACCAGACCCATGGTGGCACCAGTGCCAAGTTGGGCTGGTTTGATAGTACCAAGTGGCTCCTGTAATCTGCCATCAAAAAATTGGCAGGCGAGTTTTGTTTTCCAGGGAAAAGCGCCGTTGATTGTCTTTGGGGGCTGTGGCTGGGAGTGGCCGGCTGGCTCCTGAAAATCCACGATAGTCAGGATGGTTCCCAGATCCAAGGTGGCACCAGTGCCAAGTCGGGCTGGTTTTATGTTGCAAAGTGGCTCCTGCAATCTGCCATCAAAAAGTTGGCAGGCGAGTTTTGTTTTCCAGGGAAAAGCGCCGTTGTTTGTGTTTGGGGGCCTGTGGCTGGGAGTGGCCGGCTGGCTCCTTAGAATCCACGATAGGCAGGATGGTTCCCAGACCAGAGGTGGCACCAGTGCCAAGTCGGGCTAGTTTGATGGTGCAAAGTGGCTCCTGCAATCTGCCATCCAGAAGCGGGGCAGCTTACTTTTGTTTGCGAGGGAAACGGGCCGAGCTTTGTGTCTGGGGCCCTATGGCTGGGAGTGACCGGCTGGCTCCGGAAAAGCTACGATAGGCAGGATGGTGACCAGACCCATGGTGGCACCAGTGCCAAGTTGGGCTGGTTTGATAGTACCAAGTGGCTCCTGCAATCAGCCATCAAAAAGTTGGCAGGCCAGTTTTGCTTTCCAGGGAAAAGCGCCATTGTTTGTGTTTGGTGGCCTGTGGCTGGGAGTGGCCGGCTGGCTCCTGAAAATCGACGTTACGCAGGATGGTTCCTAGACCAAAGGTGGCACCAGTGCCAAGTCGGGCTGGTTTGATAGTACCAAGTGGTTCCTGCAATCTGCCATTCAGAAGCGGGGCGGCTTACTTTTGTTTGCCAGGGAAACGGGCCTAGTTTTGTGTCTGGGGGCCTATGGCTGGGAGTGACCGGCTAGGTCCTGAAAAGCTACGATAGGCAGGATGGTGACCAGACCCATGGTGGCACCAGTGCCAAGTTGGGCTGGTTTGATAGTACCAAGTGGCTCCTGCAATCTGCCATCAAAATGTTGGCAGGCAAGTTTTGTTTTCCAGGGAAAAGCGCCGTTGTTTGTGTTTGGGGGCCTGTGGCTGGGAGTGGCCGGCCGGCTCCTTAGAACCCACGATACGCAGCATGGTTCCCAGACCAGAGGTGGCACCAGTGCCAAGTCGGGCTGGTTTGATAGTACCAAGTGGCTCCTGCAATCTGCCATCCAGAAGCGGGGCAGCTTACTTTTGTTTGCCAGGGAAACGAGCCGAGGTTTGTGTCTGGGGTCCTATTGCTGGGAGTGACCGGCTGGCTCCGGAAAAGCTACGATAGGCAGGATGGTGACCAGACCCATGGTGGCACCAGTGCCAAGTTGGGCTGGTTTGATAGTACCAAGTGGCTCCTGCAATCTGCCATCAAAAAGTTGGCAGGCGAGTTTTGTTTTCCAGGGAAAAGCGCCGTTGTTTGTGTTTGGGGGCCTGTGGCTGGGAGTGGCCGGATGGCTCCTTAGAATCCACGATACGCAGCATGGTTCCCAGACTAGAGGTGGCACCAGTGCCAAGTCGGGCTGGTTTGATAGTACAAAGTGGCTCTTGCAATCTGCCATCCAGAAGCGGGGCAGCTAACTTTTGTTTGCCAGGGAAACGGGCCGAGGTTTTTTTCTGGGGCCCTATGGCTGGGAGTGACCGGCTGGCTCCTCAAAAGCTACGATAGGCAGGATGGTTACCAGACCCATGGTGGCACCAGTGCCAAGTTGGGCTGATTTGATAGTACCAAGTGGCTCCTGCAATCTGCCATCAAAAAGTTGGCAGGCGAGTTTTGTTTTCCAGGGAAAAGCGCCATTGTTTGTGTTTGGGGGCCTGTGGCTGGGAGTGGCCGGCTGGCTCCTGAAAATCGCCGTTACGCAGGATGTTTCCTAGAGCCAAGGTGGCACCTGTGCCAAGTCGAGCTGGTTTGATAGTACCAAGTGGTTCCTGCAATCTGCCATTCAGAAGCGGGGCGGCTTACTTTTGTTTGCCAGGGAAACGGGGCGAGCTTTGTGTCTGGGGGCCTATGGCTGGGAGTGACCGGCTAGGTCCTGAAAAGCTACGATAGGCAGGATGGTGACCAGACCCATGGTGGCACCAGTGCCAAGTTGGGCTGGTTTGATAGTACCAAGTGGCTCCTGCAATCTGCCATCAAAAAGATGACAGGCGAGTTTTGTTTTCCAGGGAAAAGCGCCGTTGTTTGTGTTTGGGGGCCTGTGGCTGGGAGTGGCCGGCTGGCTCCTTAGAATCCACGATTCGCAGCATGTTTCCCAGAGCCAAGGTTGCACCAGTACCAAGTCGGGCTGATTTGATTCTACCAAGTGGTTCCTGCAATCTGCCACCCAGAAGCGGGGCAGCTTACTTTTGTTTGCCAGGGAAACGGGCCGTTGTTTCTGTTTGGGGGCCTGTGGCTCGGAGTGGCCGACTGGCTCCTTAGAATCCACGATACGCAGGATGGTTCCCAGACCCAAGGTGGCACCAGTGCCAAGTTGGGCTGGTTTGATAGTACCAAGTGGTTCCTGCAATCTGCCATCCAGAAGCGGGGTAGCTTACTTTCGTTTGCCAGGGAAACGGGCCAAGGTTTGTGTCTGGGGGCCTATGGCTGGGAGTGACCGGCTGGCTCCGGAAAAGCTATGATAGGCAGGATGGTGACCAGACCCATGGTGGCACCAGTGCCAAGTTGGGCTGGTTTGATAGTACCAAGTGGTTCCTGCAATCTGCCATCCAGAAGCGGGGCAGCTTACTTTTGTTTGCCAGGGAAACGGGCCGTTGTTTATGTTTGGGGGCCTATGTCTGGGAGTGGCCGACTGGCTCCTTAGAATCCACGATACGCAGGATGGTTCCCAGACCAGAGGTGGCACCAGTGCCAAGTCGGGCTGGTTTGATACTACCAAGTGGTTCCTGCAATCTGCCATAGAAGCGGGGCAGCTTACTTTTGTTTGCCAGGGAAACGGGCCGAGGTTTGTGTCTGGGGGCCTATGGCTGGGAGTGACCGTCTGGCTCCTGAAAAGCTACGATAGGCAGGATGGTGACCAGAGCCATGGTGGCACCAGTGCCAAGTTGGGCTGGTTTGATAGTACCAAGTGGCTCCTGCAATCTGCCATCAAAAAGTTGGCAGGCGAGTTTTGTTTTCCAGGGAAAAGCGCCGTTGTTTGTGTTTGGGGGCCTGTGGCTGGGAGTGGGCGGCTGGCTAATTAGAATCCACGATACGCAGGATGGTTCCCAGACCAGAGGTGGCACCAGTGCCAAGTCGGGCTAGTTTGATGGTGCAAAGTGGCTCCTGCAATCTGCCATCCAGAAGCGGGGTAACTTACTTTTGTTTGCCAGGGAAACGGGCCGAGGTTTTTTTCTGGGGCCCTATGGCTGGGAGTGACCGGCTGCCTCCTGAAAATCGACGTTACGCAGGATGGTTCCCAGATCCAAGGTGGCACCAGTGCCAAGTCGGGCTGGTTTGATAGTACCAAGTGGTTCTTGCAATCTGCCATCCACAAGCGGGGCGGCTTACTTTTGTTTGCCAGGGAAACGGGCCGAGGTTTGTGTCTGGGGGGCCTATGGCTGGGAGTTTCCGGCTGGCTCCTGAAAAGCTACGATAGGCAGGATGGTGACCAGACCCATGGTGGCACCAGTGCCAAGTCGGGCTGGTTTGATAGTACCAAGTGGCACCTGCAATCTGCCATCAAAAAGTTGGCAGGCGAGTTTTGTTTTCCAGGGAAAAGCGCCGTTGTTTGTGTTTGGGGGCCTGTGGCTGGGAGTGGCTGGCTGGGTAATTGGAATCCACGATACGCAGCATGGTTCCCAGACCAGAGGTGGCACCAGTGCCAAGTCGGGCTGGTTTGATAGTACCAAGTGGCTCCTGCAATCTGCCATCAAAAAGTTAGCAGGCGAGTTTTGTTTTCCAGGTAAAAGCGCCGTTGTTTGTGTTTGGGGGCCTGTGGCTGGGAGTGGCCGGATGGCTCCTTAGAATCCACGATACGCAGCATGGTTCCCAGACCAGAGGTGGCACCAGTGCCAAGTCGGGCTGGTTTGATAGTACAAAGTGGCTCCTGCAATCTGCCATCCAGAAGCGGGGCAGCTAACTTTTGTTTGCCAGGGAAACGGGCCGAGGTTTTTTTCTGGGGCCCTATGGCTGGGAGTGACCGGCTGGCTCCTCAAAAGCTACGATAGGCAGGATGGTTACCAGACCCATGGTGGCACCAGTGCCAAGTTGGGCTGATTTGATAGTACCAAGTGGCTCCTGCAATCTGCCATCAAAAAGTTGGCAGGCGAGTTTTGTTTTCCAGGGAAAAGCGCCATTGTTTGTGTTTGGGGGCCTGTGGCTGGGAGTGGCCGGCTGGCTCCTGAAAATCGCCGTTACGCAGGATGTTTCCTAGAGCCAAGGTGGCACCTGTGCCAAGTCGAGCTGGTTTGATAGTACCAAGTGGTTCCTGCAATCTGCCATTCAGAAGCGGGGCGGCTTACTTTTGTTTGCCAGGGAAACGGGCCGAGCTTTGTGTCTGGGGACCTATGGCTGGGAGTGACCGGCTAGGTCCTGAAAAGCTACGATAGGCAGGATGGTGACCAGACCCATGGTGGCACCAGTGCCAAGTTGGGCTGGTTTGATAGTACCAAGTGGCTCCTGCAATCTGCCATCAAAAAGATGACAGGCGAGTTTTGTTTTCCAGGGAAAAGCGCCGTTGTTTGTGTTTGGGGGCCTGTGGCTGGGAGTGGCCGGCTGGCTCCTTAGAATCCACGATTCGCAGCATGTTTCCCAGAGCCAAGGTTGCACCAGTACCAAGTCGGGCTGATTTGATTCTACCAAGTGGTTCCTGCAATCTGCCACCCAGAAGCGGGGCAGCTTACTTTTGTTTGCCAGGGAAACGGGCCGTTGTTTCTGTTTGGGGGCCTGTGGCTCGGAGTGGCCGACTGGCTCCTTAGAATCCACGATACGCAGGATGGTTCCCAGACCCAAGGTGGCACCAGTGCCAAGTTGGGCTGGTTTGATAGTACCAAGTGGTTCCTGCAATCTGCCATCCAGAAGCGGGGTAGCTTACTTTCGTTTGCCAGGGAAACGGGCCAAGGTTTGTGTCTGGGGGCCTATGGCTGGGAGTGACCGGCTGGCTCCGGAAAAGCTATGATAGGCAGGATGGTGACCAGACCCATGGTGGCACCAGTGCCAAGTTGGGCTGCTTTGATAGTACCAAGTGGTTCCTGCAATCTGCCATCCAGAAGCGGGGCAGCTTACTTTTGTTTGCCAGGGAAACGGGCCGTTGTTTATGTTTGGGGGCCTATGTCTGGGAGTGGCCGACTGGCTCCTTAGAATCCACGATACGCAGGATGGTTCCCAGACCAGAGGTGGCACCAGTGCCAAGTCGGGCTGGTTTGATACTACCAAGTGGTTCCTGCAATCTGCCATAGAAGCGGGGCAGCTTACTTTTGTTTGCCAGGGAAACGGGGCGAGGTTTGTGTCTGGGGGCCTATGGCTGGGAGTGACCGTCTGGCTCCTGAAAAGCTACGATAGGCAGGATGGTGACCAGAGCCATGGTGGCACCAGTGCCAAGTTGGGCTGGTTTGATAGTACCAAGTGGTTCCTGCAATCTGCCATCAAAAAGTTGGCAGGCGAGTTTTGTTTTCCAGGGAAAAGCGCCGTTGTTTGTGTTTGGGGGCCTGTGGCTGGGAGTGGGCGGCTGGCTAATTAGAATCCACGATACGCAGGATGGTTCCCAGACCAGAGGTGGCACCAGTGCCAAGTCGGGCTAGTTTGATGGTGCAAAGTGGCTCCTGCAATCTGCCATCCAGAAGCGGGGTAACTTACTTTTGTTTGCCAGGGAAACGGGCCGAGGTTTTTTTCTGGGGCCCTATGGCTGGGAGTGACCGGCTGCCTCCTGAAAATCGACGTTACGCAGGATGGTTCCCAGATCCAAGGTGGCACCAGTGCCAAGTCGGGCTGGTTTGATAGTACCAAGTGGTTCTTGCAATCTGCCATCCACAAGCGGGGCGGCTTACTTTTGTTTGCCAGGGAAACGGGCCGAGGTTTGTGTCTGGGGGGCCTGTGGCTGGGAGTTTCCGGCTGGCTCCTGAAAAGCTACGATAGGCAGGATGGTGACCAGACCCATGGTGGCACCAGTGCCAAGTCGGGCTGGTTTGATAGTACCAAGTGGCTCCTGCAATCTGCCATCAAAAAGTTGGCAGGCGAGTTTTGTTTTCCAGGGAAAAGCGCCGTTGTTTGTGTTTGGGGGCCTGTGGCTGGGAGTGGCTGGCTGGGTAATTGGAATCCACGATACGCAGCATGGTTCCCAGACCAGAGGTGGCACCAGTGCCAAGTCGGGTTGGTTTGATAGTACCAAGTGGCTCCTGCAATCTGCCATCAAAAAGTTAGCAGGCGAGTTTTGTTTTCCAGGGAAAAGCACCGTTGTTTGTGTTTGGGGGCCTGTGGCTGGGAGTGGCCGGATGGCTCCTTAGAATCCACGATACGCAGCATGGTTCCCAGACCAGAGGTGGCACCAGTGCCAAGTCGGGCTGGTTTGATAGTACAAAGTGGCTCCTGCAATCTGCCATCCAGAAGCGGGGCAGCTAACTTTTGTTTGCCAGGGAAACGGGCCGAGGTTTTTTTCTGGGGCCCTATGGCTGGGAGTGACCGGCTGGCTCCGGAAAAGCTACGATAGGCAGGATGGTTACCAGACCCATGGTGGCACCAGTGCCAAGTTGGGCTGATTTGATAGTACCAAGTGGCTCCTGCAATCTGCCATCAAAAAGTTGGCAGGCGAGTTTTGTTTTCCAGGGAAAAGCGCCATTGTTTGTGTTTGGGGGCCTGTGGCTGGGAGTGGCCGGCTGGCTCCTGAAAAACGCCGTTACGCAGGATGTTTCCTAGAGCCAAGGTGGCACCTGTGCCAAGTCGAGCTGGTTTGATAGTACCAAGTGGTTCCTGCAATCTGCCATTCAGAAGCGGGGCGGCTTACTTTTGTTTGCCAGGGAAACGGGGCGAGCTTTGTGTCTGGGGGCCTATGGCTGGGAGTGACCGGCTAGGTCCTGAAAAGCTACGATAGGCAGGATGGTGACCAGACCCATGGTGGCACCAGTGCCAAGTTGGGCTGGTTTGATAGTACCAAGTGGCTCCTGCAATCTGCCATCAAAAAGATGACAGGCGAGTTTTGTTTTCCAGGGAAAAGCGCCGTTGTTTGTGTTTGGGGGCCTGTGGCTGGGAGTGGCCGGCTGGCTCCTTAGAATCCACGATTCGCAGCATGTTTCCCAGAGCCAAGGTTGCACCAGTACCAAGTCGCGCTGATTTGATTCTACCAAGTGGTTCCTGCAATCTGCCACCCAGAAGCGGGGCAGCTTACTTTTGTTTGCCAGGGAAACGGGCCGTTGTTTCTGTTTGGGGGCCTGTGGCTCGGAGTGGCCGACTGGCTCCTTAGAATCCACGATACGCAGGATGGTTCCCAGACCCAAGGTGACACCAGTGCCAAGTTGGGCTGGTTTGATAGTACCAAGTGGTTCCTGCAATCTGCCATCCAGAAGCGGGGTAGCTTACTTTCGTTTGCCAGGGAAACGGGCCAAGGTTTGTGTCTGGGGGCCTATGGCTGGGAGTGACCGGCTGGCTCCGGAAAAGCTATGATAGGCAGGATGGTGACCAGACCCATGGTGGCACCAGTGCCAAGTTGGGCTGGTTTGATAGTACCAAGTGGTTCCTGCAATCTGCCATCCAGAAGCGGGGCAGCTTACTTTTGTTTGCCAGGGAAACGGGCCGTTGTTTATGTTTGGGGGCCTATGTCTGGGAGTGGCCGACTGGCTCCTTAGAATCCACGATACGCAGGATGGTTCCCAGACCAGAGGTGGCACCAGTGCCAAGTCGGGCTGCTTTGATACTACCAAGTGGTTCCTGCAATCTGCCATCCACAAGCGGGGCAGCTTACTTTTGTTTGCCAGGGAAACGGGCCGAGGTTTGTGTCTGGGGGCCTATGGCTAGGAGTGTCCGGCTGGCTCCTGAAAAGCTACGATAGGCAGGATGGTGACCAGACCCAAGGTGGCACCAGTGCCAAGTCGGTCTGGTTTGATAGTACCAAGTGGCTCCTGCAATCTGCCATCAAAATGTTGGCAGGCGCATTTTGTTTTCCAGGGAAAAGCGCCGTTGTTTATGTTTGGGGCCCTGTGGCTGGGACTGGCCGGCTGCCTCCTTAGAATCCACGATACGCAGGATGGTTTCCAGGCCCAAGGTGGCACCAGTTCCAAGTCTGGCTGGTTTGATAGTACCAAGTGGCTCCTGCAATCTGCCATCCAGAAGCGGGGCAGCTTACTTTTGTTTGCCAGGGAAACGGGCCGAGGTTTTGTGTCTGGGGGCCTATGGCTGGGAGTGACCGGCTGGCTCCTGAAAAGCTACGATAGGCAGGATGGTGACCAGACCCATGGTGGCACCAGTGCCAAGTTGGGCTGGTTTGATAGCACCAGGTGGCTCCTGCAATCTGCCATCAAAAGGTTGGCAGGCGAGTTTTGTTTTCCAGGGAAAAGCGCCAGTGTTCATGTTTGGGGGCTGTGGTTGGGAAAGGCCGGCTGGCTCCTTAGAATCCACGATACGCAGGATGGTTCCCAGACCCAAGGAGGCACCAGTGCCAAGTCGGGCTGGTTTGATAGTACCAAGTGGCTCCTGCAATCTGCCATCAAAATTTGGCAGGCGAGTTTTGTTTTCCAGGGAAAAGCGCCGTTGTTTGTGTTTGGGGGCCTGTGGCTGGGAGTGGACGGCTGGCTCCTTAGAATCCACGATACGCAGGACAGTTCCCAGACCAGAGGTGGCACCAGTGCCAAGTCGGGCTGGTTTGATAGTACCAAGTGGCTCCTGCAATCTGCCGTCAAAAAGTTGGCAGGCGCATTTTGTTTTCCAGGGAAAAGCGCCGTTGTTTGTGTTTCGGGCCCTGTGGCTGGGAGTGGCCGGCTGCATCCTTAGAATTCACGATACGCAGGATGGTTTCCAGGCCCAAGGTGGCACCAGTTCCAAGTCTGGCTGGTTTGATAGTACCAAGTGGCTCCTGCAATCTGCCATCCAGAAGCGGGGCAGCTTACTTTTGTTTGCCAGGGAAACGGGTCGAGGTTTTGTGTCTGGGGGCCTATGGCTGGGAGTGACCGGCTGGCTACTGAAAAGCTACGATAGGCAGGATGGTGACCAGACCCATGGTGGCACCAGTGCCAAGTTGGGCTGGTTTGATAGCACCAAGTGGCTCCTGCAATCTGCCATCAAAAAGTTGGCAGGAGAGTTTTGTTTTCCAGGGAAAAGCGCCAGTGTTCATGTTTGGGGGCTGTGGTTGGGAAAGGCCGGATGGCTAAATAGAATCCACGATACGCAGGATGGTTCCCAGACCCAAGGAGGCACCAGTGCCAAGTCGGGCTGGTTTGATAGTACCAAGTGGTTCCTGCAATCTGCCATCCAGAAGCAGGGCAGCTTACTTTTGTTTACCATGGAAACGGGCCGACATTTGTGTCTGGGCGCCTATGGTTGGGAGTGACCGGCTGGCTCCTGAAAAGCTACGATAGGCAGGATGGTGACCAGACCCATGGTGGCACCAGTGCCAAGTTGGGCTGGTTTGATAGTACCAAGTGGCTCCTGCAATCTGCCATCAAAAATTTGGCAGTCGAGTTTTGTTTTCCAGGGAAAAGCGCCATTGTTTGTGTTTGGGGGCCTGTGGCTGGGAGTGGCCAACTGGCTCCTTAGAACCCACGATAAGCAGGATGGTCCCCAGACCAGAGGTGGCACCAGTGCCAAGTCGGGCTAGTTTGATGGTGCAAAGTGGCTCCTGCAATCTGCCATCCGGAAGCGGGTTAACGTACTTTTGTTTGCCAGGGAAACGGGCCGAGGATTTTGTCTGGGGGCCTACGGCTGGGAGTGACTGGCTGGCTCCGGAAAAGCTACGATAGGCAGTATGGTGACCAGACCCAAGGTGACACCAGTGCCAAGTTGGGCTGGTTTGATAGTACCAAGTGGCTCCTGCAATCTGCCATCAAAAATTGGCAGGCGAGTTTTGTTTTCCAGGGAAAAGCGCCGTTGTTTGTATTTGGGGGCCTATGGCTGGGAGTGACCGGCTGGCTCCGGAAAAGCTACGATAGGCAGGATGGTGAGAAGACCCATGGTGGCACCAGTGCCAAGTTGGGCTGGTTTGATAGTACCAAGTGGCTCCTGCAATCTGCCATCAAAATTTGGTAGGCGAGTTTTGTTTTCCAGGGAAAAGCGCCGTTGTTTGTGTTTGGGGGCCTGTGGCTGAGAGTGGCCAGCTGGCTCCTTAGAATCCACGAAACGCAGGATGGTTCCCAGACCCAAGGTGGCACCAGTGCCAATTCGGGCTGGTTTGATGGTGCAAAGTGGCTCCTGCCATCTGCCATCCAGAAGCGGGGTAGCTTACTTTTGTTTGCCAGGGAAACGGGCAGAGCTTTGTGTCTGGGGGCCTATGGCTTGGAGTGGCCCTCTGGCTCCTTAAAATGCACGATATGCAGAATGGTGACCAGACCCAAGGTGGCACCAGTGCCAAGTCGGGCTGGTTTTGTAGTACGAAGTGTGTCCTGCAATTTGCCATCCAGAAGAGGGGCAGTGAAGTTTTGTTTACCAGAGTAAAGTGCCGTGGTTTGTCTTTGGGGGCCTATGGCTGAGAGTTGCCGGCTGGCCCCTGAAAATCCACGATAGGCAGGATGGTTCCCAGATCCAAGGTGGCACCAGTGCCAAGTCGGGCTGGTTTGATGGTGCAAAGTGGCTCCTGCAATCTGCCATCCAGACGCGGGGCAGCGGATTTTTGTTTGCTGGAGAAAAGTTCCGTGGTTTGTTTTTGGGGGTATATGGCTGGGCGTGACCGGCTGGCTCCTTAAAAAGCTCGATACGCAGCATGGTTCCCTGACCCAAGGTGGCATCAGTGCCAAGTCGGACAGTTTTCGTAGTACCAAGTGCGTCCTGCAATCTGCCATGCAGAAGCGGGGCAGCTTACTTTTGTTTGCCAGGGAAACGGGACGAAATTTTTCTCTGGGGGTCTACGGCTGGGGGTGACTGGCTGGCTCCTGAAAAGCTACGATAGGCAGGATTGTTACCAGCCCCATGGTGGCACCAGTGTAAGGTGGGCTGGTTTGATAGTACCAAGTGGCTCCTGCTATCTGCCATCAAAAAGTTGGCAGGCGAGTTTTGTTTTCCAGGGAAAAGCGCCGTTGTTTGTGTTTGGGGGCATGTAGCTAGGAGTGGCCGGCTGGCTCCTGAAAATCCACGATAGGCAGGATGGTTCCCAGAACCAAGGTGGCACCAGTGCCAAGTCGGGCTGATTTTATGTTGCAAAGTGGCTCCTGCAATCTGCCATCAAAAAGTTGGCAGGCGAGTTTTGTTTTCCAGGGAAAAGCGCCGTTGTTTGTGTTTGGGGGCCTGTGGTTGGGAGTGGCCGGCTGGATAATTAGAATCCACGATACGCAGCATGGTTCCCAGACCCAAGGTGGCACCAGTGCCAAGTTGGGCTGGTTTGATAGTACCAAGTGGCTCCTGCAATCTGCCATCCAGAAGCGGGGCAGCTTACTTTTGTTTGCCAGGGAAACGGGCAGAGCTTTTTGTCTGGGGGCCTATGGCTGGGAGTGACCGGCTGGCTCCTGAAAAGCTACGATAGGCAGGATGGTGACCAGACCCATGGTGGCACCAGTGCCAAGTTTGGCTGGTTTGATAGTACCAAGTGGCTCCTGTAATCTGCCATCAAAAATTGGCAGGCGAGATTTGTTTTCCAGGGAAAAGCGCCGTTGTTTATATTTGGGGGCCTGTGGCTGGGAGTGGGCGGCTGGCTAATTAGAATCCACGATACGCAGGATGGTTCCCAGACCCGAGGTGGAACCAGTGCCAAGTCGGGCTGCTTTGATGGTGCAAAGTGGTTCCTGCATTCTGCCATCCAGAAGCGCGGTACCTTACTTTTGTTTGCCAGGGAAACGGGCCGAGGTTTGTGGCTGGGGGCCTGTGGCTGGGAGTGACCGGCTGGCTCCTGAAAAGCTACGATAGGCAGGATGGTTACCAGACCCATGGTGGCACCAGTGCCAAGTTGGGCTGGTTTGATAGTACCAAGTGGCTCCTGCAATCTGCCATCAAAAAGTTGGCAGGCGAGTTTTGTTTTCCAGGGAAAAGCGCCATTGTTTGTGTTTGGGGGCCTGTGGCTGGGAGTGGCCGGCTGGCTCCTGAAAATCCACGATAGTCAGGATGGTTCCCAGATCCAAGGTGGCACCAGTGCCAAGTCGGGCTGGTTTTATGTTGCAAAGTGGCTCCTGCAATATGTCATCAAAAAGTTGGCAGGCGAGTTTTGTTTTCCAGGGAAAAGCGCCGTTGTTTGTGTTTGGGGGCCTGTGGTTGGGAGTGGCCGGCTGGCTAATTAGAATCCACGATACGCAGGATGGTTCCCAGACCAGAGGTGGAACCAGTGACAAGTCGGGCTGCTTTGATGGTGCAAAGTGGTTCCTGAAATCTGCCATCCAGAAGCGCGGTAGCTTACTTTTGTTTGCGAGGGAAACGGGCCGAGGTTTGTGGCTGGGGGCCTATGGCTGGGAGTGACCGGCTGGCTCCTGAAAAGCTACGATAGGCAGGATGGTTACCAGACCCATGGTGGCACCAGTGCCAAGTTGGCTGGTTTGACAGCACCAAGTGGCTCCTGCAATCTGCCATCAAAAAGTTGGCAGGTGAGTTTTGTTTTCCAGGGAAAAGCGCCATTGATTGTGTTTGGGGGCTGTGGCTGGGAGTGGCCGGCTGGCTCCTTAGAATCCACGATACGCAGCATGGTTCCCAGACCCAAGGTGGCACCAGTGCCAAGTTGGGCTGGTTTGATAGTACCAAGTGGCTCCTGCAATCTGCCATCCAGAAGCGGGGCAGCTTACTTTTGTTTGCCAGGGAAACGGGCCGAGGTTTGTGTCTGGGGCCTATGGCTCGGAGTGACCGGCTGGCTCCTGAAAAGCTACGATAGGCAGGATGGTGACCAGACCCATGGTGGCACCAGTGCCAAGTTGGGCTGGTTTGATAGTACCAAGTGGCTCCTGCAATCTGCCATCAAAATGTTGGCAGGCGAATTTTGTTTTCCAGGGAAAAGCGCCGTTGTTTGTGTTTGGGGGCCTGTGGCTGGGAGTGGCCGGCTGGCTCCTTAGAATCCACGATAGGCAGGATGGTTCCCAGACCAGAGGTGGCACCAGTGCCAAGTCGGGCTAGTTTGATGGTGCAAAGTGTCTCCTGCAATCTGCCATCCAGAAGCGGGGTAGCTTACTTTTGTATGCCAGGGAAACGGGCCGAGGTTTTTGTCTGGGTGCCTATGGCTGGGAGTGACCGGCTGGCTCCTGAAAAGCTACGATAGGCAGGATGGTGACCAGACCCATGGTGGCACCAGTGCCAAGTTGGGCTGGTTTGATAGTACCAAGTGGCTCCTGTAATCTGCCATCAAAAAATTGGCAGGCGAGATTTGTTTTCCAGGGAAAAGCGCCGTTGTTTATATTTGGGGGCCTGTGGCTGGGAGTGGCCGGCTGGCTAATTAGAATCCACGATACGCAGGATGGTTCCCAGACCAGAGGTGGCACCAGTGCCAAGTCGGGCTGCTTTGATGGTGCAAAGTGGTTCCTGCAATCTGCCATCCAGAAGCGCGGTACCTTACTTTTGTTTGCCAGGGAAACGGGCCGAGGTTTGTGGCTGGGGGCCTATGGCTGGGAGTGACCGGCGGTCTCATGAAAAGCTACGATAGGCAGGATGGTTACCAGACCCATGGTGGCACCAGTGCCAAGTTGGGCTGGTTTGATAGTACCAAGTGGCTCCTGCAATCTGCCATCAAAAAGTTGGCAGGCGAGTTTTGTTTTCCAGGGAAAAGCGCCATTGATTGTGTTTGGGGGCCTGTGGCTGGGAGTGGCCGGCTGGCTCCTGAAAATCCACGATAGTCAGGATGGTTCCCAGATCCAAGGTGGCACCAGTGCCAAGTCGGGCTGGTTTTATGTTGCAAAGTGGCTCCTGCAATCTGCCATCAAAAAGTTGGCAGGCGAGTTTTGTTTTCCAGGGAAAAGCGCCGTTGTTTTTGTTTGGGGGCCTGTGGCTGGGAGTGGCCGGCTGGCTCCTTAGAATCCACGATACGCAGCATGGTTCCCAGACCAGAGGTGGCACCAGTGCCAAGGCGGGCCAGTTTGATGGTGCAAAGTGGCTCCTGCAATCTGCCATCCAGAAGCGCGGTAGCTTACTTTTGTATGCCAGGGAAACGGGCCGAGGTTTGTGTCTGGGGGCTATGGCTCGGAGTGACCGGCTGGCTCCTGAAAAGCTACGATAGGCAGGATGGTGACCAGACCCATGGTGGCACCAGTGCCAAGTTGGGCTGGTTTGATAGCACCAAGTGGCTCCTGCAATCTGCCATCAAGAAGTTGGCAGGCCAGTTTTGTTTTCCAGGGAAAAGCGCCGTTGTTTGTGTTTGGGGGCCTGTGGCTGGGAGTGGCCGGCTGGCTCCTTAGAACCCACGATACGCAGGATGGTTCCCAGACCAGAGGTGGAACCAGTGACAAGTCGGGCTGCTTTGATGGTGCAAAGTGGTTCCTGAAATGTGCCATCCAGAAGCGCGGTAGCTTACTTTTGTTTGCCAGGGAAACGGGCCGAGGTTTGTGGCTGGGGGCCTATGGCTGGGAGTGACCGGCTGGCTCCTGAAAAGCTACGATAGGCAGGATGGTTACCAGACCCATGGTGGCACCAGTGCCAAGTTGGCTGGTTTGACAGCACCAAGTGGCTCCTGCAATCTGCCATCAAAAAGTTGGCAGGCGAGTTTTGTTTTCCAGGGAAAAGCGCCGTTGATTGTCTTTGGGGGCTGTGGCTGGGAGTGGCCGGATGGCTCCTTAGAATCCACGATACGCAGCATGGTTCCCAGATCCAAGGTGGCACCAGTGCCAAGTCGGGCTGGTTTTATGTTGCAAAGTGGCTCCTGCAATCTGCCATCAAAAAGTTGGCAGGCGAGTTTTGTTTTCCAGGGAAAAGCGCCGTTGTTTTTGTTTGGGGGCCTGTGGCTGGGAGTGGCCGGCTGGCTCCTTAGAATCCACGATAGGCAGGATGGTTCCCAGACCAGAGGTGGCACCAGTGCCAAGTCGGGCTAGTTTGATGGTGCAAAGTGGCTCCTGCAATCTGCCATCCAGAAGCGGGGCAGCTTACTTTTGTTTGCGAGGGAAACGGGCCGAGCTTTGTGTCTGGGGCCCTATGGCTGGGAGTGACCGGCTGGCTCCGGAAAAGCTACGATAGGCAGGATGGTGACCAGACCCATGGTGGCACCAGTGCCAAGTTGGGCTGGTTTGATAGTACCAAGTGGCTCCTGCAATCAGCCATCAAAAAGTTGGCAGGCCAGTTTTGCTTTCCAGGGAAAAGCGCCATTGTTTGTGTTTGGTGGCCTGTGGCTGGGAGTGGCCGGCTGGCTCCTGAAAATCGACGTTACGCAGGATGCTTCCTAGACCAAAGGTGGCACCAGTGCCAAGTCGGGCTGGTTTGATAGTACCAAGTGGTTCCTGCAATCTGCCATTCAGAAGCGGGGCGGCTTACTTTTGTTTGCCAGGGAAACGGGCCTAGTTTTGTGTCTGGGGGCCTATGGCTGGGAGTGACCGGCTAGGTCCTGAAAAGCTACGATAGGCAGGATGGTGACCAGACCCATGGTGGCACCAGTGCCAAGTTGGGCTGGTTTGATAGTACCAAGTGGCTCCTGCAATCTGCCATCAAAATGTTGGCAGGCAAGTTTTGTTTTCCAGGGAAAAGCGCCGTTGTTTGTGTTTGGGGGCCTGTGGCTGGGAGTGGCCGGCCGGCTCCTTAGAACCCACGATACGCAGCATGGTTCCCAGACCAGAGGTGGCACCAGTGCCAAGTCGGGCTGGTTTGATAGTACCAAGTGGCTCCTGCAATCTGCCATCCAGAAGCGGGGCAGCTTACTTTTGTTTGCCAGGGAAACGAGCCGAGGTTTGTGTCTGGGGTCCTATTGCTGGGAGTGACCGGCTGGCTCCGGAAAAGCTACGATAGGCAGGATGGTGACCAGACCCATGGTGGCACCAGTGCCAAGTTGGGCTGGTTTGATAGTACCAAGTGGCTCCTGCAATCTGCCATCAAAAAGTTGGCAGGCGAGTTTTGTTTTCCAGGGAAAAGCGCCGTTGTTTGTGTTTGGGGGCCTGTGGCTGGGAGTGGCCGGATGGCTCCTTAGAATCCACGATACGCAGCATGGTTCCCAGACTAGAGGTGGCACCAGTGCCAAGTCTGGCTGGTTTGATAGTACAAAGTGGCTCCTGCAATCTGCCATCCAGAAGCGGGGCAGCTAACTTTTGTTTGCCAGGGAAACGGGCCGAGGTTTTTTTCTGGGGCCCTATGGCTGGGAGTGACCGGCTGGCTCCTCAAAAGCTACGATAGGCAGGATGGTTACCAGACCCATGGTGGCACCAGTGCCAAGTTGGGCTGATTTGATAGTACCAAGTGGCTCCTGCAATCTGCCATCAAAAAGTTGGCAGGCGAGTTTTGTTTTCCAGGGAAAAGCGCCATTGTTTGTGTTTGGGGGCCTGTGGCTGGGAGTGGCCGGCTGGCTCCTGAAAATCGCCGTTACGCAGGATGTTTCCTAGAGCCAAGGTGGCACCTGTGCCAAGTCGAGCTGGTTTGATAGTACCAAGTGGTTCCTGCAATCTGCCATTCAGAAGCGGGGCGGCTTACTTTTGTTTGCCAGGGAAACGGGGCGAGCTTTGTGTCTGGGGGCCTATGGCTGGGAGTGACCGGCTAGGTCCTGAAAAGCTACGATAGGCAGGATGGTGACCAGACCCATGGTGGCACCAGTGCCAAGTTGGGCTGGTTTGATAGTACCAAGTGGCTCCTGCAATCTGCCATCAAAAAGATGACAGGCGAGTTTTGTTTTCCAGGGAAAAGCGCCGTTGTTTGTGTTTGGGGGCCTGTGGCTGGGAGTGGCCGGCTGGCTCCTTAGAATCCACGATTCGCAGCATGTTTCCCAGAGCCAAGGTTGCACCAGTACCAAGTCGGGCTGATTTGATTCTACCAAGTGGTTCCTGCAATCTGCCACCCAGAAGCGGGGCAGCTTACTTTTGTTTGCCAGGGAAACGGGCCGTTGTTTCTGTTTGGGGGCCTGTGGCTCGGAGTGGCCGACTGGCTCCTTAGAATCCACGATACGCAGGATGGTTCCCAGACCCAAGGTGGCACCAGTGCCAAGTTGGGCTGGTTTGATAGTACCAAGTGGTTCCTGCAATCTGCCATCCAGAAGCGGGGTAGCTTACTTTTGTTTGCCAGGGAAACGGGCCAAGGTTTGTGTCTGGGGGCCTATGGCTGGGAGTGACCGGCTGGCTCCGGAAAAGCTATGATCGGCAGGATGGTGACCAGACCCATGGTGGCACCAGTGCCAAGTTGGGCTGGTTTGATAGTACCAAGTGGTTCCTGCAATCTGCCATCCAGAAGCGGGGCAGCTTACTTTTGTTTGCCAGGGAAACGGGCCGTTGTTTATGTTTGGGGGCCTATGTCTGGGAGTGGCCGACTGGCTCCTTAGAATCCACGATACGCAGGATGGTTCCCAGACCAGAGGTGGCACCAGTGCCAAGTCGGGCTGGTTTGATACTACCAAGTGGTTCCTGCAATCTGCCATAGAAGCGGGGCAGCTTACTTTTGTTTGCCAGGGAAACGGGCCGAGGTTTGTGTCTGGGGGCCTATGGCTGGGAGTGACCATCTGGCTCCTGAAAAGCTACGATAGGCAGGATGGTGACCAGAGCCATGGTGGCACCAGTGCCAAGTTGGGCTGGTTTGATAGTACCAAGTGGCTCCTGCAATCTGCCATCAAAAAGTTGGCAGGCGAGTTTTGTTTTCCAGGGAAAAGCGCCGTTGTTTGTGTTTGGGGGCCTGTGGCTGGGAGTGGGCGGCTGGCTAATTAGAATCCACGATACGCAGGATGGTTCCCAGACCAGAGGTGGCACCAGTGCCAAGTCGGGCTAGTTTGATGGTGCAAAGTGGCTCCTGCAATCTGCCATCCAGAAGGGGGTTACTTACTTTTGTTTGCCAGGGAAACGGGCCGAGGTTTTTTTCTGGGGCCCTATGGCTGGGAGTGACCGGCTGCCTCCTGAAAATCGACGTTACGCAGGATGGTTCCCAGATCCAAGGTGGCACCAGTGCCAAGTCGGGCTGGTTTGATAGTACCAAGTGGTTCTTGCAATCTGCCATCCACAAGCGGGGCGGCTTACTTTTGTTTGCCAGGGAAACGGGCCGAGGTTTGTGTCTGGGGGGCCTATGGCTGGGAGTTTCCGGCTGGCTCCTGAAAAGCTACGATAGGCAGGATGGTGACCAGACCCATGGTGGCACCAGTGCCAAGTCGGGCTGGTTTGATAGTACCAAGTGGCACCTGCAATCTGCCATCAAAAAGTTGGCAGGCGAGTTTTGTTTTCCAGGGAAAAGCGCCGTTGTTTGTGTTTGGGGGCCTGTGGCTGGGAGTGGCTGGCTGGGTAATTGGAATCCACGATACGCAGCATGGTTCCCAGACCAGAGGTGGCACCAGTGCCAAGTCGGGCTGGTTTGATAGTACCAAGTGGCTCCTGCAATCTGCCATCAAAAAGTTAGCAGGCGAGTTTTGTTTTCCAGGTAAAAGCGCCGTTGTTTGTGTTTGGGGGCCTGTGGCTGGGAGTGGCCGGATGGCTCCTTAGAATCCACGATACGCAGCATGGTTCCCAGACCAGAGGTGGCACCAGTGCCAAGTCGGGCTGGTTTGATAGTACAAAGTGGCTCCTGCAATCTGCCATCCAGAAGCGGGGCAGCTAACTTTTGTTTGCCAGGGAAACGGGCCGAGGTTTTTTTCTGGGGCCCTATGGCTGGGAGTGACCGGCTGGCTCCTCAAAAGCTACGATAGGCAGGATGGTTACCAGACCCATGGTGGCACCAGTGCCAAGTTGGGCTGATTTGATAGTACCAAGTGGCTCCTGCAATCTGCCATCAAAAAGTTGGCAGGCGAGTTTTGTTTTCCAGGGAAAAGCGCCATTGTTTGTGTTTGGGGGCCTGTGGCTGGGAGTGGCCGGCTGGCTCCTGAAAATCGCCGTTACGCAGGATGTTTCCTAGAGCCAAGGTGGCACCTGTGCCAAGTCGAGCTGGTTTGATAGTACCAAGTGGTTCCTGCAATCTGCCATTCAGAAGCGGGGCGGCTTACTTTTGTTTGCCAGGGAAACGGGCCGAGCTTTGTGTCTGGGGACCTATGGCTGGGAGTGACCGGCTAGGTCCTGAAAAGCTACGATAGGCAGGATGGTGACCAGACCCATGGTGGCACCAGTGCCAAGTTGGGCTGGTTTGATAGTACCAAGTGGCTCCTGCAATCTGCCATCAAAAAGATGACAGGCGAGTTTTGTTTTCCAGGGAAAAGCGCCGTTGTTTGTGTTTGGGGGCCTGTGGCTGGGAGTGGCCGGCTGGCTCCTTAGAATCCACGATTCGCAGCATGTTTCCCAGAGCCAAGGTTGCACCAGTACCAAGTCGGGCTGATTTGATTCTACCAAGTGGTTCCTGCAATCTGCCACCCAGAAGCGGGGCAGCTTACTTTTGTTTGCCAGGGAAACGGGCCGTTGTTTCTGTTTGGGGGCCTGTGGCTCGGAGTGGCCGACTGGCTCCTTAGAATCCACGATACGCAGGATGGTTCCCAGACCCAAGGTGGCACCAGTGCCAAGTTGGGCTGGTTTGATAGTACCAAGTGGTTCCTGCAATCTGCCATCCAGAAGCGGGGTAGCTTACTTTCGTTTGCCAGGGAAACGGGCCAAGGTTTGTGTCTGGGGGCCTATGGCTGGGAGTGACCGGCTGGCTCCGGAAAAGCTATGATAGGCAGGATGGTGACCAGACCCATGGTGGCACCAGTGCCAAGTTGGGCTGCTTTGATAGTACCAAGTGGTTCCTGCAATCTGCCATCCAGAAGCGGGGCAGCTTACTTTTGTTTGCCAGGGAAACGGGCCGTTGTTTATGTTTGGGGGCCTATGTCTGGGAGTGGCCGACTGGCTCCTTAGAATCCACGATACGCAGGATGGTTCCCAGACCAGAGGTGGCACCAGTGCCAAGTCGGGCTGGTTTGATACTACCAAGTGGTTCCTGCAATCTGCCATAGAAGCGGGGCAGCTTACTTTTGTTTGCCAGGGAAACGGGGCGAGGTTTGTGTCTGGGGGCCTATGGCTGGGAGTGACCGTCTGGCTCCTGAAAAGCTACGATAGGCAGGATGGTGACCAGAGCCATGGTGGCACCAGTGCCAAGTTGGGCTGGTTTGATAGTACCAAGTGGCTCCTGCAATCTGCCATCAAAAAGTTGGCAGGCGAGTTTTGTTTTCCAGGGAAAAGCGCCGTTGTTTGTGTTTGGGGGCCTGTGGCTGGGAGTGGGCGGCTGGCTAATTAGAATCCACGATACGCAGGATGGTTCCCAGACCAGAGGTGGCACCAGTGCCAAGTCGGGCTAGTTTGATGGTGCAAAGTGGCTCCTGCAATCTGCCATCCAGAAGCGGGGTAACTTACTTTTGTTTGCCAGGGAAACGGGCCGAGGTTTTTTTCTGGGGCCCTATGGCTGGGAGTGACCGGCTGCCTCCTGAAAATCGACGTTACGCAGGATGGTTCCCAGATCCAAGGTGGCACCAGTGCCAAGTCGGGCTGGTTTGATAGTACCAAGTGGTTCTTGCAATCTGCCATCCACAAGCGGGGCGGCTTACTTTTGTTTGCCAGGGAAACGGGCCGAGGTTTGTGTCTGGGGGGCCTGTGGCTGGGAGTTTCCGGCTGGCTCCTGAAAAGCTACGATAGGCAGGATGGTGACCAGACCCATGGTGGCACCAGTGCCAAGTCGGGCTGGTTTGATAGTACCAAGTGGCTCCTGCAATCTGCCATCAAAAAGTTGGCAGGCGAGTTTTGTTTTCCAGGGAAAAGCGCCGTTGTTTGTGTTTGGGGGCCTGTGGCTGGGAGTGGCTGGCTGGGTAATTGGAATCCACGATACGCAGCATGGTTCCCAGACCAGAGGTGGCACCAGTGCCAAGTCGGGTTGGTTTGATAGTACCAAGTGGCTCCTGCAATCTGCCATCAAAAAGTTAGCAGGCGAGTTTTGTTTTCCAGGGAAAAGCACCGTTGTTTGTGTTTGGGGGCCTGTGGCTGGGAGTGGCCGGATGGCTCCTTAGAATCCACGATACGCAGCATGGTTCCCAGACCAGAGGTGGCACCAGTGCCAAGTCGGGCTGGTTTGATAGTACAAAGTGGCTCCTGCAATCTGCCATCCAGAAGCGGGGCAGCTAACTTTTGTTTGCCAGGGAAACGGGCCGAGGTTTTTTTCTGGGGCCCTATGGCTGGGAGTGACCGGCTGGCTCCGGAAAAGCTACGATAGGCAGGATGGTTACCAGACCCATGGTGGCACCAGTGCCAAGTTGGGCTGATTTGATAGTACCAAGTGGCTCCTGCAATCTGCCATCAAAAAGTTGGCAGGCGAGTTTTGTTTTCCAGGGAAAAGCGCCATTGTTTGTGTTTGGGGGCCTGTGGCTGGGAGTGGCCGGCTGGCTCCTGAAAAACGCCGTTACGCAGGATGTTTCCTAGAGCCAAGGTGGCACCTGTGCCAAGTCGAGCTGGTTTGATAGTACCAAGTGGTTCCTGCAATCTGCCATTCAGAAGCGGGGCGGCTTACTTTTGTTTGCCAGGGAAACGGGGCGAGCTTTGTGTCTGGGGGCCTATGGCTGGGAGTGACCGGCTAGGTCCTGAAAAGCTACGATAGGCAGGATGGTGACCAGACCCATGGTGGCACCAGTGCCAAGTTGGGCTGGTTTGATAGTACCAAGTGGCTCCTGCAATCTGCCATCAAAAAGATGACAGGCGAGTTTTGTTTTCCAGGGAAAAGCGCCGTTGTTTGTGTTTGGGGGCCTGTGGCTGGGAGTGGCCGGCTGGCTCCTTAGAATCCACGATTCGCAGCATGTTTCCCAGAGCCAAGGTTGCACCAGTACCAAGTCGCGCTGATTTGATTCTACCAAGTGGTTCCTGCAATCTGCCACCCAGAAGCGGGGCAGCTTACTTTTGTTTGCCAGGGAAACGGGCCGTTGTTTCTGTTTGGGGGCCTGTGGCTCGGAGTGGCCGACTGGCTCCTTAGAATCCACGATACGCAGGATGGTTCCCAGACCCAAGGTGACACCAGTGCCAAGTTGGGCTGGTTTGATAGTACCAAGTGGTTCCTGCAATCTGCCATCCAGAAGCGGGGTAGCTTACTTTCGTTTGCCAGGGAAACGGGCCAAGGTTTGTGTCTGGGGGCCTATGGCTGGGAGTGACCGGCTGGCTCCGGAAAAGCTATGATAGGCAGGATGGTGACCAGACCCATGGTGGCACCAGTGCCAAGTTGGGCTGGTTTGATAGTACCAAGTGGTTCCTGCAATCTGCCATCCAGAAGCGGGGCAGCTTACTTTTGTTTGCCAGGGAAACGGGCCGTTGTTTATGTTTGGGGGCCTATGTCTGGGAGTGGCCGACTGGCTCCTTAGAATCCACGATACGCAGGATGGTTCCCAGACCAGAGGTGGCACCAGTGCCAAGTCGGGCTGCTTTGATACTACCAAGTGGTTCCTGCAATCTGCCATAGAAGCGGGGCAGCTTACTTTTGTTTGCCAGGGAAACGGGCCGAGGTTTGTGTCTGGGGGCCTATGGCTAGGAGTGTCCGGCTGGCTCCTGAAAAGCTACGATAGGCAGGATGGTGACCAGACCCATGGTGGCACCAGTGCCAAGTCGGGCTGGTTTGATAGTACCAAGTGGCTCCTGCAATCTGCCATCAAAAATTTGGCAGGCGAGTTTTCTTTTCCAGGGAAAAGCGCCGTTGATTGTGTTTGGGGGCCTGTGGCTGGGAGTGGCCGGCTGGGTAATTGGAATCCACGATACGCAGCATGGTTCCCAGACCAGAGGTGGCACCAGTGCCAAGTCGGGCTGGTTTGATAGTACCAAGTGGTTCCTGCAATCTGCCATCCAGAAGCGGGGCAGCTTACTTTTGTTTGCCAGGGAAACGGGCCGAGATTTGTGTCTGGGGGCCTATGGCTGGGAGTGACCGGCTAGGTCCTGAAAAGCTACGATAGGCAGGATGGTGACCAGACCCATGGTGGCACCAGTGCCAAGTTGGGCTGGTTTGATAGTACCAAGTGGCTCCTGCAATCTGCCATCAAAAAGTTGGCAGGCGAGTTTTGTTTTCCAGGGAAAAGCGCCGTTGTTTGTGTTTGGGGGCCTGTGGCTGGGAGTGGCCGGCCGGCTCCTTAGAACCCGCGATACGCAGCATGGTTCCCAGACTAGAGGTGGCACCAGTGCCAAGTCTGGCTGGTTTGATAGTACCAAGTGGCTCCTGCAATCTGCCATCCAGAAGCGGGGCAGCTTACTTTTGTTTGCCAGGGAAACGGGCCGAGGTTTGTGTCTGGGGGCCTATGGCTGGGAGTGACCGGCTGGCTCCTGAAAAGCTACGATAGGCAGGATGGTGACCAGAGCCATGGTGGCACAAGTGCCAAGTTGGGCTGGTTTGATAGTACCAAGTGGCTCCTGCAATCTGCCATCAAAAAGTTGGCAGGCGAGTTTTGTTTTCCAGGGAAAAGCGCCGTTGTTTGTGTTTGGAGGCCTGTGGCTGGGAGAGGCCGGCTGGCTCCTTAGAATCCAAGATACGCAGGATGGTTCCCAGACCTGAGGTGCCACCAGTGCCAAGTTGGGCTGGTTCGATAGTACCAAGTGGTTCCTGCAATCTGCCATCCAGAAGCGGGGCAGCTTACTTTTGTTTGCCAGGGAAACGGGCCGTTGTTTCTGTTTGGGGGCCTGTGGCTGGCAGTGGCCGACTGGCTCCTTAGAATCCACGATACGCAGGATGGTTCCCAGACCAGAGGTGGCACCAGTGCCAAGTCGGGCTAGTTTGATGGTGCAAAGTGGCTCCTGCAATCTGCCATCCAGAAGCGGGGTAGTTTACTTTTGTTTGCCAGGGAAACGGGCCGAGGTTTGTGTCTGGGGCCCTATGGCTGGGAGTGACCGGCTGGCTCCTCAAAAGCTACGATAGGCAGGAGGGTTACCAGAAGCAGGGGGGCACCAGTGCCAAGTTGGGCTGATTTGATAGCACCAAGTGGCTCCTGCAATCAGCCATCAAAAAGTTGGCAGGCCAGTTTTGTTTTCCAGGGAAAAGCGCCATTGTTTGTGTTTGGGGGCCTGTGGCTGGGAGTGGCCGGCTGGCTCCTGAAAATCGACGTTACGCAGGATGGTTCCTAGACCCAAGGTGGCACCAGTGCCAAGTCGGGCTGGTTTGATAGTACCAAGTGGTTCCTGCAATCTGCCATTCAGAAGCGGGGCGGCTTACTTTTGTTTGCCAGGGAATTGGGCCTAGATTTGTGTCTGGGGGCCTATGGCTGGGAGTGACCGGCTAGGTCCTGAAAAGCTACGATAGGCAGGATGGTGACCAGACCCATGGTGGCACCAGTGCCAAGTTGGGCTGGTTTGATAGTACCAAGTGGCTCCTGCAATCTGCCATCAAAAAGTTGGCAGGCGAGTTTTGTTTTCCAGGGAAAAGCGCCGTTGGTTCTGTTTGGGGGCCTGTGGCTGGGAGTGGCCGGCCGGCTCCTTAGAACCCACGATACGCAGCATGGTTCCCAGACCAGAGGTGGCACCAGTGCCAAGTCGGGCTGGTTTGATAGTACCAAGTGCGTCCTGCAATGTGCCATCCAGAAGCGGGGCAGCTTACTTTTGTTTGCCAGGGAAACGGGCCGAGGTTTGTGTCTGGGGGCCTATTGCTGGGAGTGACCGGCTGGCTCCTGAAAAGCTACGATAGGCAGGATGGTGACCAGACCCATGGTGGCACCAGTGCCAAGTTGGGCTGGTTTGATAGTACCAAGTGGCTCCTGCAATCTGCCATCAAAAATTTGGCAGGCGAGTTTTCTTTTCCAGGGAAAAGCGCCGTTGATTGTGTTTGGGGGCCTGTGGCTGGGAGTGGCCGGCTGGCTCCTTAGAATCCACGATACGCAGGATGGTTCCCAGACCCAAGGTGGCACCAGTGCCAAGTCGGGCTGGTTTGATAGTACCAAGTGGCTCCTGCAATCTGCCATCCAGAAGCGGGGCAGCTTACTTTTGTTTGCCAGGGAAACGGGCCGAGGTTTTTTGTCTGGGGGCCTATGGCTGGAAGTGACCGGCTGGCTACTGAAAAGCTACGATAGGCAGGATGGTGACCAGACCCATGGTGGCACCAGTGCCAAGTTGGGCTGGTTTGATAGCACCAAGTGGCTCCTGCAATCTGCCATCAAAAGGTTGGCAGGCGAGTTTTGTTTTCCAGGGAAAAGCGCCAGTGTTCATGTTTTGGGGCTGTGGTTGGGAAAGGCCGGATGGCTAATTAGAATCCACGATACGCAGGATGGTGACCAGACCCAAGGAGGCACCAGTGCCAAGTCTGGCTGGTTTGATAGTACCAAGTGGCTCCTGCAATCTGCCATCAAAAAGTTGGCAGGCGAATTTTGTTTTCCAGGGAAAAGCGCCGTTGTTTGTGTTTGGGGGCCTGTGGCTGGGAGTGGCCGGCTGGCTCCTTAGAATCCACGATAGGCAGGATGGTTCCCAGACCAGAGGTGGCACCAGTGCCAAGTCGGGCTAGTTTGATGGTGCAAAGTGTCTCCTGCAATCTGCCATCCAGAAGCGGGGTAGCTTACTTTTGTATGCCAGGGAAACGGGCCGAGGTTTTTGTCTGGGTGCCTATGGCTGGGAGTGACCGGCTGGCTCCTGAAAAGCTACGATAGGCAGGATGGTGACCAGACCCATGGTGGCACCAGTGCCAAGTTGGGCTGGTTTGATAGTACCAAGTGGCTCCTGTAATCTGCCATCAAAAAATTGGCAGGCGAGATTTGTTTTCCAGGGAAAAGCGCCGTTGTTTATATTTGGGGGCCTGTGGCTGGGAGTGGCCGGCTGGCTAATTAGAATCCACGATACGCAGGATGGTTCCCAGACCAGAGGTGGCACCAGTGCCAAGTCGGGCTGCTTTGATGGTGCAAAGTGGTTCCTGCAATCTGCCATCCAGAAGCGCGGTACCTTACTTTTGTTTGCCAGGGAAACGGGCCGAGGTTTGTGGCTGGGGGCCTATGGCTGGGAGTGACCGGCTGTCTCATGAAAAGCTACGATAGGCAGGATGGTTACCAGACCCATGGTGGCACCAGTGCCAAGTTGGGCTGGTTTGATAGTACCAAGTGGCTCCTGCAATCTGCCATCAAAAAGTTGGCAGGCGAGTTTTGTTTTCCAGGGAAAAGCGCCATTGATTGTGTTTGGGGGCCTGTGGCTGGGAGTGGCCGGCTGGCTCCTGAAAATCCACGATAGTCAGGATGGTTCCCAGATCCAAGGTGGCACCAGTGCCAAGTCGGGCTGGTTTTATGTTGCAAAGTGGCTCCTGCAATCTGCCATCAAAAAGTTGGCAGGCGAGTTTTGTTTTCCAGGGAAAAGCGCCGTTGTTTTTGTTTGGGGGCCTGTGGCTGGGAGTGGCCGGCTGGCTCCTTAGAATCCACGATACGCAGCATGGTTCCCAGACCAGAGGTGGCACCAGTGCCAAGGCGGGCCAGTTTGATGGTGCAAAGTGGCTCCTGCAATCTGCCATCCAGAAGCGCGGTAGCTTACTTTTGTATGCCAGGGAAACGGGCCGAGGTTTGTGTCTGGGGGCTATGGCTCGGAGTGACCGGCTGGCTCCTGAAAAGCTACGATAGGCAGGATGGTGACCAGACCCATGGTGGCACCAGTGCCAAGTTGGGCTGGTTTGATAGCACCAAGTGGCTCCTGCAATCTGCCATCAAGAAGTTGGCAGGCCAGTTTTGTTTTCCAGGGAAAAGCGCCGTTGTTTGTGTTTGGGGGCCTGTGGCTGGGAGTGGCCGGCTGGCTCCTTAGAACCCACGATACGCAGGATGGTTCCCAGACCAGAGGTGGAACCAGTGACAAGTCGGGCTGCTTTGATGGTGCAAAGTGGTTCCTGAAATGTGCCATCCAGAAGCGCGGTAGCTTACTTTTGTTTGCCAGGGAAACGGGCCGAGGTTTGTGGCTGGGGGCCTATGGCTGGGAGTGACCGGCTGGCTCCTGAAAAGCTACGATAGGCAGGATGGTTACCAGACCCATGGTGGCACCAGTGCCAAGTTGGCTGGTTTGACAGCACCAAGTGGCTCCTGCAATCTGCCATCAAAAAGTTGGCAGGCGAGTTTTGTTTTCCAGGGAAAAGCGCCGTTGATTGTCTTTGGGGGCTGTGGCTGGGAGTGGCCGGCTGGCTCCTGAAAATCCACGATATTCAGGATGGTTCCCAGATCCAAGGTGGCACCAGTGCCAAGTCGGGCTGGTTTTATGTTGCAAAGTGGCTCCTGCAATCTGCCATCAAAAAGTTGGCAGGCGAGTTTTGTTTTCCAGGGAAAAGCGCCGTTGTTTGTGTTTGGGGGCCTGTGGCTGGGAGTGGCCGGCTGGCTCCTTAGAATCCACGATAGGCAGGATGGTTCCCAGACCAGAGGTGGCACCAGTGCCAAGTCGGGCTAGTTTGATGGTGCAAAGTGGCTCCTGCAATCTGCCATCCAGAAGCGGGGCAGCTTACTTTTGTTTGCGAGGGAAACGGGCCGAGCTTTGTGTCTGGGGCCCTATGGCTGGGAGTGACCGGCTGGCTCCGGAAAAGCTACGATAGGCAGGATGGTGACCAGACCCATGGTGGCACCAGTGCCAAGTTGGGCTGGTTTGATAGTACCAAGTGGCTCCTGCAATCAGCCATCAAAAAGTTGGCAGGCCAGTTTTGCTTTCCAGGGAAAAGCGCCATTGTTTGTGTTTGGTGGCCTGTGGCTGGGAGTGGCCGGCTGGCTCCTGAAAATCGACGTTACGCAGGATGGTTCCTAGACCAAAGGTGGCACCAGTGCCAAGTCGGGCTGGTTTGATAGTACCAAGTGGTTCCTGCAATCTGCCATTCAGAAGCGGGGCGGCTTACTTTTGTTTGCCAGGGAAACGGGCCTAGTTTTGTGTCTGGGGGCCTATGGCTGGGAGTGACCGGCTAGGTCCTGAAAAGCTACGATAGGCAGGATGGTGACCAGACCCATGGTGGCACCAGTGCCAAGTTGGGCTGGTTTGATAGTACCAAGTGGCTCCTGCAATCTGCCATCAAAATGTTGGCAGGCAAGTTTTGTTTTCCAGGGAAAAGCGCCGTTGTTTGTGTTTGGGGGCCTGTGGCTGGGAGTGGCCGGCCGGCTCCTTAGAACCCACGATAC
Organism: Melospiza georgiana; assembly: GCF_028018845.1. Lineage (NCBI taxonomy): Eukaryota > Metazoa > Chordata > Aves > Passeriformes > Passerellidae > Melospiza > Melospiza georgiana. Next base: position 44,210,751 of record NC_080434.1, on the reverse strand, counting down.
GCAGCATGGTTCCCAGACCAGAGGTGGCACCAGTGCCAAGTCGGGCTGGTTTGATAGTACCAAGTGGCTCCTGCAATCTGCCATCCAGAAGCGGGGCAGCTTACTTTTGTTTGCCAGGGAAACGAGCCGAGGTTTGTGTCTGGGGTCCTATTGCTGGGAGTGACCGGCTGGCTCCGGAAAAGCTACGATAGGCAGGATGGTGACCAGGCCCATGGTGGCACCAGTGCCAAGTTGGGCTGGTTTGATAGTACCAAGTGGCTCCTGCAATCTGCCATCAAAAAGTTGGCAGGCGAGTTTTGTTTTCCAGGGAAAAGCGCCGTTGTTTGTGTTTGGGGGCCTGTGGCTGGGAGTGGCCGGATGGCTCCTTAGAATCCACGATACGCAGCATGGTTCCCAGACTAGAGGTGGCACCAGTGCCAAGTCTGGCTGGTTTGATAGTACAAAGTGGCTCCTGCAATCTGCCATCCAGAAGCGGGGCAGCTAACTTTTGTTTGCCAGGGAAACGGGCCGAGGTTTTTTTCTGGGGCCCTATGGCTGGGAGTGACCGGCTGGCTCCTCAAAAGCTACGATAGGCAGGATGGTTACCAGACCCATGGTGGCACCAGTGCCAAGTTGGGCTGATTTGATAGTACCAAGTGGCTCCTGCAATCTGCCATCAAAAAGTTGGCAGGCGAGTTTTGTTTTCCAGGGAAAAGCGCCATTGTTTGTGTTTGGGGGCCTGTGGCTGGGAGTGGCCGGCTGGCTCCTGAAAATCGCCGTTACGCAGGATGTTTCCTAGAGCCAAGGTGGCACCTGTGCCAAGTCGAGCTGGTTTGATAGTACCAAGTGGTTCCTGCAATCTGCCATTCAGAAGCGGGGCGGCTTACTTTTGTTTGCCAGGGAAACGGGGCGAGCTTTGTGTCTGGGGGCCTATGGCTGGGAGTGACCGGCTAGGTCCTGAAAAGCTACGATAGGCAGGATGGTGACCAGACCCATGGTGGCACCAGTGCCAAGTTGGGCTGGTTTGATAGTACCAAGTGGCTCCTGCAATCTGCCATCAAAAAGATGACAGGCGAGTTTTGTTTTCCAGGGAAAAGCGCCGTTGTTTGTGTTTGGGGGCCTGTGGCTGGGAGTGGCCGGCTGGCTCCTTAGAATCCACGATTCGCAGCATGTTTCCCAGAGCCAAGGTTGCACCAGTACCAAGTCGGGCTGATTTGATTCTACCAAGTGGTTCCTGCAATCTGCCACCCAGAAGCGGGGCAGCTTACTTTTGTTTGCCAGGGAAACGGGCCGTTGTTTCTGTTTGGGGGCCTGTGGCTCGGAGTGGCCGACTGGCTCCTTAGAATCCACGATACGCAGGATGGTTCCCAGACCCAAGGTGGCACCAGTGCCAAGTTGGGCTGGTTTGATAGTACCAAGTGGTTCCTGCAATCTGCCATCCAGAAGCGGGGTAGCTTACTTTCGTTTGCCAGGGAAACGGGCCAAGGTTTGTGTCTGGGGGCCTATGGCTGGGAGTGACCGGCTGGCTCCGGAAAAGCTATGATAGGCAGGATGGTGACCAGACCCATGGTGGCACCAGTGCCAAGTTGGGCTGGTTTGATAGTACCAAGTGGTTCCTGCAATCTGCCATCCAGAAGCGGGGCAGCTTACTTTTGTTTGCCAGGGAAACGGGCCGTTGTTTATGTTTGGGGGCCTATGTCTGGGAGTGGCCGACTGGCTCCTTAGAATCCACGATACGCAGGATGGTTCCCAGACCAGAGGTGGCACCAGTGCCAAGTCGGGCTGCTTTGATACTACCAAGTGGTTCCTGCAATCTGCCATAGAAGCGGGGCAGCTTACTTTTGTTTGCCAGGGAAACGGGCCGAGGTTTGTGTCTGGGGGCCTATGGCTGGGAGTGACCGTCTGGCTCCTGAAAAGCTACGATAGGCAGGATGGTGACCAGAGCCATGGTGGCACCAGTGCCAAGTTGGGCTGGTTTGATAGTACCAAGTGGCTCCTGCAATCTGCCATCAAAAAGTTGGCAGGCGAGTTTTGTTTTCCAGGGAAAAGCGCCGTTGTTTGTGTTTGGGGGCCTGTGGCTGGGAGTGGGCGGCTGGCTAATTAGAATCCACGATACGCAGGATGGTTCCCAGACCAGAGGTGGCACCAGTGCCAAGTCGGGCTAGTTTGATGGTGCAAAGTGGCTCCTGCAATCTGCCATCCAGAAGCGGGGTAACTTACTTTTGTTTGCCAGGGAAACGGGCCGAGGTTTTTTTCTGGGGCCCTATGGCTGGGAGTGACCGGCTGCCTCCTGAAAATCGACGTTACGCAGGATGGTTCCCAGATCCAAGGTGGCACCAGTGCCAAGTCGGGCTGGTTTGATAGTACCAAGTGGTTCTTGCAATCTGCCATCCACAAGCGGGGCGGCTTACTTTTGTTTGCCAGGGAAACGGGCCGAGGTTTGTGTCTGGGGGGCCTATGGCTGGGAGTTTCCGGCTGGCTCCTGAAAAGCTACGATAGGCAGGATGGTGACCAGACCCATGGTGGCACCAGTGCCAAGTCGGGCTGGTTTGATAGTACCAAGTGGCACCTGCAATCTGCCATCAAAAAGTTGGCAGGCGAGTTTTGTTTTCCAGGGAAAAGCGCCGTTGTTTGTGTTTGGGGGCCTGTGGCTGGGAGTGGCTGGCTGGGTAATTGGAATCCACGATACGCAGCATGGTTCCCAGACCAGAGGTGGCACCAGTGCCAAGTCGGGCTGGTTTGATAGTACCAAGTGGCTCCTGCAATCTGCCATCAAAAAGTTAGCAGGCGAGTTTTGTTTTCCAGGTAAAAGCGCCGTTGTTTGTGTTTGGGGGCCTGTGGCTGGGAGTGGCCGGATGGCTCCTTAGAATCCACGATACGCAGCATGGTTCCCAGACCAGAGGTGGCACCAGTGCCAAGTCGGGCTGGTTTGATAGTACAAAGTGGCTCCTGCAATCTGCCATCCAGAAGCGGGGCAGCTAACTTTTGTTTGCCAGGGAAACGGGCCGAGGTTTTTTTCTGGGGCCCTATGGCTGGGAGTGACCGGCTGGCTCCTCAAAAGCTACGATAGGCAGGATGGTTACCAGACCCATGGTGGCACCAGTGCCAAGTTGGGCTGATTTGATAGTACCAAGTGGCTCCTGCAATCTGCCATCAAAAAGTTGGCAGGCGAGTTTTGTTTTCCAGGGAAAAGCGCCATTGTTTGTGTTTGGGGGCCTGTGGCTGGGAGTGGCCGGCTGGCTCCTGAAAATCGCCGTTACGCAGGATGTTTCCTAGAGCCAAGGTGGCACCTGTGCCAAGTCGAGCTGGTTTGATAGTACCAAGTGGTTCCTGCAATCTGCCATTCAGAAGCGGGGCGGCTTACTTTTGTTTGCCAGGGAAACGGGCCGAGCTTTGTGTCTGGGGACCTATGGCTGGGAGTGACCGGCTAGGTCCTGAAAAGCTACGATAGGCAGGATGGTGACCAGACCCATGGTGGCACCAGTGCCAAGTTGGGCTGGTTTGATAGTACCAAGTGGCTCCTGCAATCTGCCATCAAAAAGATGACAGGCGAGTTTTGTTTTCCAGGGAAAAGCGCCGTTGTTTGTGTTTGGGGGCCTGTGGCTGGGAGTGGCCGGCTGGCTCCTTAGAATCCACGATTCGCAGCATGTTTCCCAGAGCCAAGGTTGCACCAGTACCAAGTCGGGCTGATTTGATTCTACCAAGTGGTTCCTGCAATCTGCCACCCAGAAGCGGGGCAGCTTACTTTTGTTTGCCAGGGAAACGGGCCGTTGTTTCTGTTTGGGGGCCTGTGGCTCGGAGTGGCCGACTGGCTCCTTAGAATCCACGATACGCAGGATGGTTCCCAGACCCAAGGTGGCACCAGTGCCAAGTTGGGCTGGTTTGATAGTACCAAGTGGTTCCTGCAATCTGCCATCCAGAAGCGGGGTAGCTTACTTTCGTTTGCCAGGGAAACGGGCCAAGGTTTGTGTCTGGGGGCCTATGGCTGGGAGTGACCGGCTGGCTCCGGAAAAGCTATGATAGGCAGGATGGTGACCAGACCCATGGTGGCACCAGTGCCAAGTTGGGCTGCTTTGATAGTACCAAGTGGTTCCTGCAATCTGCCATCCAGAAGCGGGGCAGCTTACTTTTGTTTGCCAGGGAAACGGGCCGTTGTTTATGTTTGGGGGCCTATGTCTGGGAGTGGCCGACTGGCTCCTTAGAATCCACGATACGCAGGATGGTTCCCAGACCAGAGGTGGCACCAGTGCCAAGTCGGGCTGGTTTGATACTACCAAGTGGTTCCTGCAATCTGCCATAGAAGCGGGGCAGCTTACTTTTGTTTGCCAGGGAAACGGGGCGAGGTTTGTGTCTGGGGGCCTATGGCTGGGAGTGACCGTCTGGCTCCTGAAAAGCTACGATAGGCAGGATGGTGACCAGAGCCATGGTGGCACCAGTGCCAAGTTGGGCTGGTTTGATAGTACCAAGTGGCTCCTGCAATCTGCCATCAAAAAGTTGGCAGGCGAGTTTTGTTTTCCAGGGAAAAGCGCCGTTGTTTGTGTTTGGGGGCCTGTGGCTGGGAGTGGGCGGCTGGCTAATTAGAATCCACGATACGCAGGATGGTTCCCAGACCAGAGGTGGCACCAGTGCCAAGTCGGGCTAGTTTGATGGTGCAAAGTGGCTCCTGCAATCTGCCATCCAGAAGCGGGGTAACTTACTTTTGTTTGCCAGGGAAACGGGCCGAGGTTTTTTTCTGGGGCCCTATGGCTGGGAGTGACCGGCTGCCTCCTGAAAATCGACGTTACGCAGGATGGTTCCCAGATCCAAGGTGGCACCAGTGCCAAGTCGGGCTGGTTTGATAGTACCAAGTGGTTCTTGCAATCTGCCATCCACAAGCGGGGCGGCTTACTTTTGTTTGCCAGGGAAACGGGCCGAGCTTTGTGTCTGGGGGGCCTGTGGCTGGGAGTTTCCGGCTGGCTCCTGAAAAGCTACGATAGGCAGGATGGTGACCAGACCCATGGTGGCACCAGTGCCAAGTCGGGCTGGTTTGATAGTACCAAGTGGCTCCTGCAATCTGCCATCAAAAAGTTGGCAGGCGAGTTTTGTTTTCCAGGGAAAAGCGCCGTTGTTTGTGTTTGGGGGCCTGTGGCTGGGAGTGGCTGGCTGGGTAATTGGAATCCACGATACGCAGCATGGTTCCCAGACCAGAGGTGGCACCAGTGCCAAGTCGGGTTGGTTTGATAGTACCAAGTGGCTCCTGCAATCTGCCATCAAAAAGTTAGCAGGCGAGTTTTGTTTTCCAGGGAAAAGCACCGTTGTTTGTGTTTGGGGGCCTGTGGCTGGGAGTGGCCGGATGGCTCCTTAGAATCCACGATACGCAGCATGGTTCCCAGACCAGAGGTGGCACCAGTGCCAAGTCGGGCTGGTTTGATAGTACAAAGTGGCTCCTGCAATCTGCCATCCAGAAGCGGGGCAGCTAACTTTTGTTTGCCAGGGAAACGGGCCGAGGTTTTTTTCTGGGGCCCTATGGCTGGGAGTGACCGGCTGGCTCCGGAAAAGCTACGATAGGCAGGATGGTTACCAGACCCATGGTGGCACCAGTGCCAAGTTGGGCTGATTTGATAGTACCAAGTGGCTCCTGCAATCTGCCATCAAAAAGTTGGCAGGCGAGTTTTGTTTTCCAGGGAAAAGCGCCATTGTTTGTGTTTGGGGGCCTGTGGCTGGGAGTGGCCGGCTGGCTCCTGAAAAACGCCGTTACGCAGGATGTTTCCTAGAGCCAAGGTGGCACCTGTGCCAAGTCGAGCTGGTTTGATAGTACCAAGTGGTTCCTGCAATCTGCCATTCAGAAGCGGGGCGGCTTACTTTTGTTTGCCAGGGAAACGGGGCGAGCTTTGTGTCTGGGGGCCTATGGCTGGGAGTGACCGGCTAGGTCCTGAAAAGCTACGATAGGCAGGATGGTGACCAGACCCATGGTGGCACCAGTGCCAAGTTGGGCTGGTTTGATAGTACCAAGTGGCTCCTGCAATCTGCCATCAAAAAGATGACAGGCGAGTTTTGTTTTCCAGGGAAAAGCGCCGTTGTTTGTGTTTGGGGGCCTGTGGCTGGGAGTGGCCGGCTGGCTCCTTAGAATCCACGATTCGCAGCATGTTTCCCAGAGCCAAGGTTGCACCAGTACCAAGTCGCGCTGATTTGATTCTACCAAGTGGTTCCTGCAATCTGCCACCCAGAAGCGGGGCAGCTTACTTTTGTTTGCCAGGGAAACGGGCCGTTGTTTCTGTTTGGGGGCCTGTGGCTCGGAGTGGCCGACTGGCTCCTTAGAATCCACGATACGCAGGATGGTTCCCAGACCCAAGGTGACACCAGTGCCAAGTTGGGCTGGTTTGATAGTACCAAGTGGTTCCTGCAATCTGCCATCCAGAAGCGGGGTAGCTTACTTTCGTTTGCCAGGGAAACGGGCCAAGGTTTGTGTCTGGGGGCCTATGGCTGGGAGTGACCGGCTGGCTCCGGAAAAGCTATGATAGGCAGGATGGTGACCAGACCCATGGTGGCACCAGTGCCAAGTTGGGCTGGTTTGATAGTACCAAGTGGTTCCTGCAATCTGCCATCCAGAAGCGGGGCAGCTTACTTTTTTTTGCCAGGGAAACGGGCCGTTGTTTATGTTTGGGGGCCTATGTCTGGGAGTGGCCGACTGGCTCCTTAGAATCCACGATACGCAGGATGGTTCCCAGACCAGAGGTGGCACCAGTGCCAAGTCGGGCTGCTTTGATACTACCAAGTGGTTCCTGCAATCTGCCATCCACAAGCGGGGCAGCTTACTTTTGTTTGCCAGGGAAACGGGCCGAGGTTTGTGTCTGGGGGCCTATGGCTAGGAGTGTCCGGCTGGCTCCTGAAAAGCTACGATAGGCAGGATGGTGACCAGACCCATGGTGGCACCAGTGCCAAGTCGGGCTGGTTTGATAGTACCAAGTGGCTCCTGCAATCTGCCATCAAAAATTTGGCAGGCGAGTTTTCTTTTCCAGGGAAAAGCGCCGTTGATTGTGTTTGGGGGCCTGTGGCTGGGAGTGGCCGGCTGGGTAATTGGAATCCACGATACGCAGCATGGTTCCCAGACCAGAGGTGGCACCAGTGCCAAGTTGGGCTGGTTTGATAGTACCAAGTGGTTCCTGCAATCTGCCATCCAGAAGCGGGGCAGCTTACTTTTGTTTGCCAGGGAAACGGGCCGAGATTTGTGTCTGGGGGCCTATGGCTGGGAGTGACCGGCTAGGTCCTGAAAAGCTACGATAGGCAGGATGGTGACCAGACCCATGGTGGCACCAGTGCCAAGTTGGGCTGGTTTGATAGTACCAAGTGGCTCCTGCAATCTGCCATCAAAAAGTTGGCAGGCGAGTTTTGTTTTCCAGGGAAAAGCGCCGTTGTTTGTGTTTGGGGGCCTGTGGCTGGGAGTGGCCGGCCGGCTCCTTAGAACCCGCGATACGCAGCATGGTTCCCAGACTAGAGGTGGCACCAGTGCCAAGTCTGGCTGGTTTGATAGTACCAAGTGGCTCCTGCAATCTGCCATCCAGAAGCGGGGCAGCTTACTTTTGTTTGCCAGGGAAACGGGCCGAGGTTTGTGTCTGGGGGCCTATGGCTGGGAGTGACCGGCTGGCTCCTGAAAAGCTACGATAGGCAGGATGGTGACCAGAGCCATGGTGGCACAAGTGCCAAGTTGGGCTGGTTTGATAGTACCAAGTGGCTCCTGCAATCTGCCATCAAAAAGTTGGCAGGCGAGTTTTGTTTTCCAGGGAAAAGCGCCGTTGTTTGTGTTTGGAGGCCTGTGGCTGGGAGAGGCCGGCTGGCTCCTTAGAATCCAAGATACGCAGGATGGTTCCCAGACCTGAGGTGCCACCAGTGCCAAGTTGGGCTGGTTCGATAGTACCAAGTGGTTCCTGCAATCTGCCATCCAGAAGCGGGGCAGCTTACTTTTGTTTGCCAGGGAAACGGGCCGTTGTTTCTGTTTGGGGGCCTGTGGCTGGCAGTGGCCGACTGGCTCCTTAGAATCCACGATACGCAGGATGGTTCCCAGACCAGAGGTGGCACCAGTGCCAAGTCGGGCTAGTTTGATGGTGCAAAGTGGCTCCTGCAATCTGCCATCCAGAAGCGGGGTAGTTTACTTTTGTTTGCCAGGGAAACGGGCCGAGGTTTGTGTCTGGGGCCCTATGGCTGGGAGTGACCGGCTGGCTCCTCAAAAGCTACGATAGGCAGGAGGGTTACCAGAAGCAGGGGGGCACCAGTGCCAAGTTGGGCTGATTTGATAGCACCAAGTGGCTCCTGCAATCAGCCATCAAAAAGTTGGCAGGCCAGTTTTGTTTTCCAGGGAAAAGCGCCATTGTTTGTGTTTGGGGGCCTGTGGCTGGGAGTGGCCGGCTGGCTCCTGAAAATCGACGTTACGCAGGATGGTTCCTAGACCCAAGGTGGCACCAGTGCCAAGTCGGGCTGGTTTGATAGTACCAAGTGGTTCCTGCAATCTGCCATTCAGAAGCGGGGCGGCTTACTTTTGTTTGCCAGGGAATTGGGCCTAGATTTGTGTCTGGGGGCCTATGGCTGGGAGTGACCGGCTAGGTCCTGAAAAGCTACGATAGGCAGGATGGTGACCAGACCCATGGTGGCACCAGTGCCAAGTTGGGCTGGTTTGATAGTACCAAGTGGCTCCTGCAATCTGCCATCAAAAAGTTGGCAGGCGAGTTTTGTTTTCCAGGGAAAAGCGCCGTTGGTTCTGTTTGGGGGCCTGTGGCTGGGAGTGGCCGGCCGGCTCCTTAGAACCCACGATACGCAGCATGGTTCCCAGACCAGAGGTGGCACCAGTGCCAAGTCGGGCTGGTTTGATAGTACCAAGTGCGTCCTGCAATGTGCCATCCAGAAGCGGGGCAGCTTACTTTTGTTTGCCAGGGAAACGGGCCGAGGTTTGTGTCTGGGGGCCTATTGCTGGGAGTGACCGGCTGGCTCCTGAAAAGCTACGATAGGCAGGATGGTGACCAGACCCATGGTGGCACCAGTGCCAAGTTGGGCTGGTTTGATAGTACCAAGTGGCTCCTGCAATCTGCCATCAAAAATTTGGCAGGCGAGTTTTCTTTTCCAGGGAAAAGCGCCGTTGATTGTGTTTGGGGGCCTGTGGCTGGGAGTGGCCGGCTGGCTCCTTAGAATCCACGATACGCAGGATGGTTCCCAGACCCAAGGTGGCACCAGTGCCAAGTCGGGCTGGTTTGATAGTACCAAGTGGCTCCTGCAATCTGCCATCCAGAAGCGGGGCAGCTTACTTTTGTTTGCCAGGGAAACGGGCCGAGGTTTTTTGTCTGGGGGCCTATGGCTGGAAGTGACCGGCTGGCTACTGAAAAGCTACGATAGGCAGGATGGTGACCAGACCCATGGTGGCACCAGTGCCAAGTTGGGCTGGTTTGATAGCACCAAGTGGCTCCTGCAATCTGCCATCAAAAGGTTGGCAGGCGAGTTTTGTTTTCCAGGGAAAAGCGCCAGTGTTCATGTTTTGGGGCTGTGGTTGGGAAAGGCCGGATGGCTAATTAGAATCCACGATACGCAGGATGGTGACCAGACCCAAGGAGGCACCAGTGCCAAGTCTGGCTGGTTTGATAGTACCAAGTGGCTCCTGCAATCTGCCATCAAAATTTGGCAGGCTAGTTTTGTTTTCCAGTGAAAAGCGCCGTTGTTTGAGTTTGGGGGCCTGTGGCTGGGAGTGGACGGCTGGCTCCTTAGAATCCACGTTACGCAGGACAGTTCCCAGACCAGAGGTGGCACCAGTGCCAAGTCGGGCTGGTTTGATAGTACCAAGTGGCTCCTGCAATCTGCCGTCAAAAAGTTGGCAGGCGCATTTTGTTTTCCAGGGAAAAGCGCCGTTGTTTGTGTTTGGGGCCCTGTGGCTGGGAGTGGCCGGCTGCCTCCTTAGAATTCACGATACGCAGGATGGTTTCCAGGCCCAAGGTGGCACCAGTTCCAAGTCTGGCTGGTTTGATAGTACCAAGTGGCTCCTGCAATCTGCCATCCAGAAGCGGGGCAGCTTACTTTTGTTTGCCAGGGAAACGGGTCGAGGTTTTGTGTCTGGGGGCCTATGGCTGGGAGTGACCGGCTGGCTCCTGAAAAGCTACGATAGGCAGGATGGTGACCAGACCCATGGTGGCACCAGTGCCAAGTTGGGCTGGTTTGATAGCACCAAGTGGCTCCTGCAATCTGCCATCAAAAAGTTGGCAGGCGAGTTTTGTTTTCCAGGGAAAAGCGCCAGTGTTCATGTTTGGGGGCTGTGGTTGGGAAAGGCCGGATGGCTAAATAGAATCCACGATACGCAGGATGGTTCCCAGACCCAAGAAGGCACCAGTGCCAAGTCGGGCTGGTTTGATAGTACCAAGTGGTTCCTGCAATCTGCCATCCAGAAGCAGGGCAGCTTACTTTTGTTTACCATGGAAACGGGCCGACATTTGTGTCTGGGCGCCTATGGTTGGGAGTGACCGGCTGGCTCCTGAAAAGCTACGATAGGCAGGATGGTGACCAGACCCATGGTGGCACCAGTGCCAAGTTGGGCTGGTTTGATAGTACCAAGTGGCTCCTGCTATCTGCCATCAAAAATTTGGCAGTCGAGTTTTGTTTTCCAGGGAAAAGCGCCATTGTTTTTGTTTGGGGGCCTGTGGCTGGGAGTGGCCAACCGGCTCCTTAGAACCCACGATAAGCAGGATGGTCCCCAGACCAGAGGTGGCACCAGTGCCAAGTCGGGCTAGTTTGATGGTGCAAAGTGGCTCCTGCAATCTGCCATCCGGAAGCGGGTTAACGTACTTTTGTTTGCCAGGGAAACGGGCCGAGGATTTTGTCTGGGGGCCTACGGCTGGGAGTGACTGGCTGGCTCCGGAAAAGCTACGATAGGCAGTATGGTGACCAGACCCAAGGTGACACCAGTGCCAATTTGGGCTGGTTTGATAGTACCAAGTGGCTCCTGCAATCTGCCATCAAAAATTGGCAGGCGAGTTTTGTTTTCCAGGGAAAAGCGCCGTTGTTTGTATTTGGGCGCCTATGGCTGGGAGTGACCGGCTGGCTCCGGAAAAGCTACGATAGGCAGGATGGTGACAAGACCCATGGTGGCACCAGTGCCAAGTTGGGCTGGTTTGATAGTACCAAGTGGCTCCTGCAATCTGCCATCAAAATTTGGCAGGCGAGTTTTGTTTTCCAGGGAAAAGCGCCGTTGTTTGTGTTTGGGGGCCTGTGTCTGAGAGTGGCCAGCTGGCTCCTTAGAATCCACGAAACGCAGGATGGTTCCCAGACCCAAGGTGGCACCAGTGCCAATTCGGGCTGGTTTGATGGTGCAAAGTGGCTCCTGCCATCTGCCATCCAGAAGCGGGGTAGCTTACTTTTCTTTGCCAGGGAAACGGGCAGAGCTTTGTGTCTGGGGGCCTATGGCTTGGAGTGGCCCGCTGGCTCCTTAAAATGCACGATATGCAGAATGGTGACCAGACCCAAGGTGGCACCAATGCCAAGTCGGGCTGGTTTTGTAGTACGAAGTGTGTCCTGCAATTTGCCATCCAGAAGAGGGGCAGTGAAGTTTTGTTTACCAGAGTAAAGTGCCGTGGTTTGTCTTTGGGGGCCTATGGCTGAGAGTTGCCGGCTGGCCCCTGAAAATCCACGATAGGCAGGATGGTTCCCAGATCCAAGGTGGCACCAGTGCCAAGTCGGGCTGGTTTGATGGTGCAAAGTGGCTCCTGCAATCTGCCATCCAGACGCGGGGCAGCGGATTTTTGTTTGCTGGAGAAAAGTTCCGTGGTTTGTTTTTGGGGGTATATGGCTGGGCGTGACCGGCTGGCTCCTTAAAAAGCTCGATACGCAGCATGGTTCCCTGACCCAAGGTGGCATCAGTGCCAAGTCGGACAGTTTTCGTAGTACCAAGTGCGTCCTGCAATCTGCCATGCAGAAGCGGGGCAGCTTACTTTTGTTTGCCAGGGAAACGGGACGAAATTTTTCTCTGGGGGTCTACGGCTGGGGGTGACTGGCTGGCTCCTGAAAAGCTACGATAGGCAGGATTGTTACCAGCCCCATGGTGGCACCAGTGCCAAGTTGGGCTGGTTTGATAGTACCAAGTGGCTCCTGCAATCTGCCATCAAAAAGTTGGCAGGCGAGTTTTGTTTTCCAGGGAAAAGCGCCGTTGTTTGTGTTTGGGGGCATGTAGCTAGGAGTGGCCGGCTGGCTCCTGAAAATCCACGATAGGCAGGATGGTTCCCAGATCCAAGGTGGCACCAGTGCCAAGTCGGGCTGGTTTTATGTTGCAAAGTGGCTCCTGCAATCTGCCATCAAAAAGTTGGCAGGCGAGTTTTGTTTTCCAGGGAAAAGCGCCGTTGTTTGTGTTTGGGGGCCTGTGGCTGGGAGTGGCCGGCTGGCTAATTAGAATCCACGATACGCAGGATGGTTCCCAGACCAGAGGTGGAACCAGTGACAAGTCGGGCTGCTTTGATGGTGCAAAGTGGTTCCTGAAATCTGCCATCCAGAAGCGCGGTAGCTTACTTTTGTTTGCCAGGGAAACGGGCCGAGGTTTGTGGCTGGGGACCTATGGCTGGGAGTGACCGGCTGGCTCCTGAAAAGCTACGATAGGCAGGAGGGTTACCAGACCCATGGTGGCACCAGTGCCAAGTTGGCTGGTTTGACAGCACCAAGTGGCTCCTGCAATCTGCCATCAAAAAGTTGGCAGGCGAGTTTTGTTTTCCAGGGAAAAGCGCCATTGATTGTGTTTGGGGGCTGTGGCTGGGAGTGGCCGGCTGGCTCCTTAGAATCCACGATACGCAGCATGGTTCCCAGACCCAAGGTGGCACCAGTGCCAAGTTGGGCTGGTTTGATAGTACCAAGTGGTTCCTGCAATCTGCCATCCAGAAGCGGGGCAGCTTACTTTTGTTTGCCAGGGAAACGGGCCGAGGTTTGTGTCTGGGGGCTATGGCTGGGAGTGACCGGCTGGCTCCTGAAAAGCTACGATAGGCAGGATGGTGACCAGACCCATGGTGGCACCAGTGCCAAGTTGGGCTGGTTTGATAGTACCAAGTGGCTCCTGCAATCTGCCATCAAAAAGTTGGCAGGCGAATTTTGTTTTCCAGGGAAAAGCGCTGTTGTTTGTGTTTGGGGGCCTGTGGCTGGGGGTGGCCGGCTGGCTCCTTAGAATCCACGATAGGCAGGATGGTTCCCAGACCAGAGGTGGCACCAGTGCCAAGTCGGGCTAGTTTGATGGTGCAAAGTGGCTCCTGCAATCTGCCATCCAGAAGCGCGGTAGCTTACTTTTGTATGCCAGGGAAACGGGCCGAGGTTTTTGTCTGGGGGCCTATGGCTGGGAGTGACCGGCTGGCTCCTGAAAAGCTACCATAGGCAGGATGGTGACCAGACCCATGGTGGCAGCAGTGCCAAGTTGGGCTGATTTGATAGTACCAAGTGGCTCCTGCAATCTGCCATCAAAAAGTTGGCAGGCGTGTTTTGTTTTCCAGGGAAAAGCGCCGTTGTTTGTGTTTGGGGGCCTGTGGCTGGGAGTGGCCGGCTGGCTCCTTAGAATCCACGATACGCAGCATGGTTCCCAGACCAGAGGTGGCACCTGTGGCAAGGCGGGCCAGTTTGATGGTGCAAAGTGGCTCCTGCAATCTGCCATCCAGAAGCGCGGTAGCTTACTTTTGTTTGCCAGGGAAACGGGCCGAGGTTTGTGTCTGGGGGCTATGGCTGGGAGTGACCGGCTGGCTCCTGAAAAGCTACGATAGGCAGGATGGTGACCAGACCCATGGTGGCACCAGTGCCAAGTTGGGCTGGTTTGATAGCACCAAGTGGCTCCTGCAATCTGCCATCAAAAAGTTGGCAGGCCAGTTTTGTTTTCCAGGGAAAAGCGCCGTTGTTTGTCTTTGGGGGCCTGTGGATGGGAGTGGCCGGCTGGCTCCTTAGAACCCACGATACGCAGCATGGTTCCCAGACCCAAGGTGGCACCAGTGCCAAGTTGGGCTGCTTTGATGGTGCAAAGTTGTTCCTGCAATCTGCCATCCAGAAGCGCGGTACCTTACTTTTGTTTGCCAGGGAAACGGGCCGAGGTTTGTGGCTGGGGGCCTATGGCTGGGAGTGACCGGCTGGCTCCTGAAAAGCTACGATAGGCAGGATGGTTACCAGACCCATGGTGGCACCAGTGCCAAGTTGGGCTGGTGTGATAGTACCAAGTGGCTCCTGCA